>NC_035793.1:2838276-3193610 GCF_001653235.2 Pochonia chlamydosporia 170
TAAAGCGGCCCATCTAATAAACGCCGCCGCCGTGTATCCAGTGCCAGAGATATTATGATATTACTCACCCCCAGCAGACACTCCCGCATAATACATCATTTTCATCATTGCGTTTCATCAAGCCATATTTACTGCAATCGTAAATACCAAAAGTGCAAAAATCCTTGCAGGAACATCAATAGACTTTTGCGACACTGATTCTGGCACAAAGTCAAACGGGCTCCCACCTCCTCCGGGCGGTTGCGTTCGTCTAGGCGCAGGGGGTGCAGTTGATGAAGTCGTTTCTGTACTTGTTGTAGGCACCTGTGCTTCTGTGTTGGTCTTCTGCGTCTTTGGCGTCGTAGCTATCGGTGTTGTAATTGTAGAGGATGTTAATGGCCCGTCGCCGTCGCCGTCGTCGTTTCTTGTTGTTGTGCTGGTTGGAGACGGTGTACTGGGTGCAATGGTGGTCGAGATAGATGTCGTAGTTGTTGAAGTTGGTGGCGGCGTATCAAAAGGTATTCTAGAAAAGGTTCTTGGTGGCGGAAAGCTAATTGAGGTAGTCGGCAGCGGCGGTGCCTGTCTGTTCCCGCAGAGGGCAATCAGGAGGTTGCCATTTTGTGCCTGATCTAGCAAGGAGCTTGAGCCAATGCTGACCAAAACACACGAAGACTGAATGTTACTCTCGACCCTCGTGATGCCGTTTTGGCACGCTGCGGAGCAGGTATTTCCATTTTCGAAGTCTTTCCTGGAGCAACCTTGGATAGGTGCGTTGTATGCGATAACACATCCCAATGGCAGTGACTCCGAGCTTATTGATTGAAAATTCGCCAAGGATAAAAACCTCCCCGAGGCTTCCATTGCCAAGAGAAATACTAGAAACAGCGTATTCGCCAGTCGCAGCGGTTTCCTTGCCATTGCAAACTGCCCAGGCGTGACGCCGTTCTGGCCTCTGTTGTATGATCGAACCGGCCAAATTCAGCTGTGGTCTGCCAAAACTTCGTGATGGAGTTTGAATGATCTGAAAAATTCCGTAGGCGGCTACTTGAGAAGGGAACGCTGGGTCCTGGGGGATTCTCGCTCCCGAAACACAGTTCGTCGCAGATTTGATCAGTATGACGATGGGATCTGCTCGGGACCTTCGGTGCCAATCTTAAAACAGCGCGATCTATACTTCCACGGGCTCGCAAAACGTGTCAGGTGGTAAAACAGTTCCGTTTCTGGGTGCAACCAGTTCCACGGAGGAATAACCTGTTTGGCGTTTCTCGTGCCACGTTCGGTGCCCGAAGCCGTGCCCGAAACACAACGGGAAGAATTTGGAATATGAGGCCTGAGGGCAAGGTAGTGGGTTGGGTGAATCGGACTCTTGAAGACGCTTTGGTATGCTGCCTTGTAGAGCGAAGACCAACCTGTGAAGACTTTCTGGTTGGATGGGCAGTGCGGTTGGTGGCCGAGTTGCCTCTTGAGCGCCAGTTGCTGTGAATCACGAGTCAAACGATGCCTAACTGTGGTGTTTCCAAATGTTGAGAGAAGTCTATGGAAGAAAGACGCAAAAGAAGATTGTCGCAAGTGGTCGCGAAGAAGAAGATGGGCGGCAGTTTTACAAGTCAAGTTTGTCCCTTCCTTCGCAGAGTCTTTGGCGCCGGTGCGCATTCCTTACGGAGCGGACCAGCAGCTGAACACAAGGAAACGAACAGGACATGGCGAGAACAGGATTGATGTGTTTCCATCTCGACCTTAGCCCGAATCAACATGGTGGAACAATAACCAACGGGTTTGGAGGTGAAGAGGACGAAACGAAACGACGTGTGTTTGAAGTCTGAGGCAGGGTCTGTGACTCCGTGAACACGACACGCCATTGGTGGGAACTTGGAACCGATGAACAGCTGCCATGCCGTCCTTTCATCGCTTTTGCCCACAACTTGGAACCTTTTGGTCTCTTCAAATGTTTCGATGATCCGTCCTTCAGCCGCACCGGACTTCATTTTGACGCTGAACAGGCATGCATCTTGGCCCTGTGCTAGGAGACCAAGGAGATGGTCGAAACCAAGTAGCCTCGTGGCAGCCATCTCCTTTGTGACAGCCTAAAAGAAACCGACCGACCCCTGTCCATTGACGACATCTGGTATTCTTTCATCAGATTTGCCTGTTCGGAGTCTGCCCAATGAGCGATGCATCTGCAAGACGATGAACAAATTCCTCGTCCGCCTGGGAACGCCCGAGTGCACGTCGGCTCGAGAAACCATACAATGCTTGCGCCATAATGTCAGCTTCATCATCGCCTTTGAACATCGGCCATCGGCCATCCGGTTGGCCCGGGCGAGTGACATATGGCGGGGTTTGATGGCTTAGGGCTTAGATCGGCCTCGAGGTGTTCACTTTGACGTTGCGGCTATGAGTTCCGGCAAATCAGCTATATCCACTGCGGAATCTGGGGTAATGCCATCCTCCAAGGTCTTGGCCGAAGATTGCCGTGCTTCAAACTATATTAACTGTCCTGACGTTGACGCCAAGAACCGTCGCCTTGGCGATATCGGGTCATGAACAGCTAGAAAATCCACAAGTATTCCAGGTCAATCTCTATGACGGGAAAGCTCTCTTGAAACAAGACACAATGCATTTGTTCCTGGTGCTGGGAGGCGCTTTGGTCGCCATTGCCTTCACGTATCTGACCTCGGCCATAATCGCTGCAATCTTTTCCCCTCTGCGATCTATCCCTGGGCCATTCTGGGCTAGGTTCACTCGGCTGTGGTACTTCAGGCGTGTCTATGACGGAAACTTTGAGCATGACAACATTGACCTGCATCGTCGGTATGGTCGTGTTGTCCGGGTGGCTCCAAACATGTACAGCATTGATGCACCAGACGCGGTAAACACAATCTACGGTATCGCATCTAAGATGCCAAAATCAGAGTGGTACGAGGGCTGGAAACACCCTTCGCCAGACCGCTGGACTTTGTTCCCGGACCGAGACATCAAAAGACATGCAGAAACTAGAAGGAGGTTTCAGGGCCTTTACAGCATGTCAAGTTTAGTGAGCTACGAAAACTATGTCAACGAATGTACCGATATCCTACAGCAGCGACTGTCCGAGTTTGCCAAGCACAGCTCCATCATCGACATGACGCATTGGTTTCAGTGCTATGCATTTGATGTCATCGGGAATATTACGTACTCCCAGAGATTCGGCTTTCTCGACCGTGGCGAAGATGTCGATGGCATCATCAAAGCTTTGCACGGATCCATGATATACAGTACCCTGATAGGCATCTTCCCAGCACTGCACAAATACATCTATGATATTATGAACAAGGTAAACATTGGCGGAGCTGTTGGACGAACATATCTCATGAAGTTTGTTGGCGAAAGAATTCAGCAGAGAAAGGCGGAACGAGGACAATATGCAGAGAAATCTGTCTCGTTGGATGAGAACGCTCCGCAGGATTTTCTTGAGAAGCTCATGGTTCAAAATGAAGACAACCCGCAAAAAGTCACTCCCTATCACATCTTCATGATGGGCCTCTCCAACATTATAGCTGGCGCAGACACCACTGCAATCAGCCTTTCTGCAGTATTGTACTATCTGATTCGGAGTCCAAAGGCAATGCAAAGACTGAGAGACGAAGTTGAGCAATGCGTCACCGATGAGCTTTTTAACGGAACACACCTCACTTTCAAGCAGAGCCAGGAGATGCCATACCTGCAAGCGGTCATCAAAGAAGCCCTTAGACTGCACTCCGCAACTGGCCTACCGCTCTGGCGGGTAGTTACGGATGCAGGGCTGGAACTCGATGGCCGTTTCTTCCCACCGGGCTCCGTTATTGGTCTGAATACTTGGGTCGCACACTACAATGAGGATATTTTTGGCGCCGACGCGAAAGAGTTTCGGCCGGAACGATGGATCGAAAGAGATGATAATGAGGCGGAGATAAAGGCCATGAATGCATATTACTTGCCGGTTAGTACCAACAGTGTTTCCACAGCCCTCTAAAGCGTACTAATTTTTTTGCAGTTTGGACTCGGATCCCGCACATGCCTGGGGAAACATATTTCATTCTTGGAAATGTCCAAATTGATTCCTCTTCTGGTGAGAAACTTTGACTTTGAGTTGGTTGGAGAAGAGCGCGACTGGAAAGTTGAGAATTATTGGTTTGTCAAGCCAGCGAATTTCTTTGTCAAGGTCGCGAATCGCAAGTCTTGATGAAGCACGTCAAACAAAATCGCAAATAGCCTCAAATTGACCAACTATTGATTCATCTCCCGCTACTCTTGTTGGTGCTCCCAAAACAAACCAGGATCGTCATGTCCATCCAGCCAGTTCTCCATACACTCATACATCTTACTCCAATACGGTTCTCGCAGCGTCGCAAGCTGCGTATGAATACGATGACCCAACCGAGCCTGTGCTGCACCAAGATAACGATACCCGTCAGGATACTTGCTCAGCTCTTCCGACGAGAAATGCGGCACTGATGTCCCATCGACAGAGCACACCTTGTCCTTTTCGTAGATGATCTTGACGAACTGCACCTTCCAATCCCCCTCATGAGCCGCATCCTTCTTACAGAAGAATATATATCGGCAATCACAGTCGACGTCATATATCAGCGGCGATGAAGTCCCGTCTTGTGTGGCCTGAAAGCGCTGCGTGATAGTGGCCTTCATTTTGCCCACTGCACGTTGCGACTGCTGGTTGAGTTCGACGAGGGTGCTGTTTTCGCGGTGCATGATGAACGCGCCGTTGGCTTTACCCTGTTTGGATATTTTGATGAATTCGTCAATTTGGCAATTTGTTGACCAGGCTGAGGATTTGGTCAGCACAGGTTTCTAGATATCCCGGTGTGCTAGGGTGAAGGGTACGGAAGGAAGATGTACGTACTTGTCCATATGTGCGCGTCGTCAGTAAACATGGATCGGAAGTTGGCCCATTCCGAGTTATCTCTGTACATGGGCCAGCCTTTGCATAGCTCGCTTATGATGAGGCGGTCGATGACTTCGGGTGTGGTGCCGCCGAGGTGTGAGTATTGCTTGGAGTGGCTGTCAAGGGGGGTGGTCATGATGAACGGGTAGTAAATTGTGAGAGTAAGTATGTGTAGTTGTGTTTAGTTGGTATTGGATATGTGGTGAGTTTAATAGTATGGTGAGAATTAAGTAGGCTATTTGTTTCGGCTAGTAAGCGGCTGCTGTGAAGCTGAGAGTTATGTATACGAATTATACTTGCGCCTTACAATACCAGTTCGAGCAAACAATCGGATAGATGGAATATAGAATAAATTCATATTTGATACATAAAATACAGTCATGATGCATTCATCATTATAATTTTCATGAGAGCCAACGTCAGTCGCATCAACCACCACAAAACGCCAATACCTCCAACCCATCAAAACAACTCCAACAAAGCAAGCACTGCAATCATCACAAACACAATCCTCGGCCTCAACTCACCCACCCCCGAAACCTCCTTCCCAACCTCCTCCCCAAACTGCCCAACCACATTCCCCCTCGGCCAATACTCACACACAAGATACCAGCCCTTCTCACCGCACAGCCTCCTGTCGCAGCCCACCGCCGTCGTATTCTTCCACACCAACTGCGTAAAATGGCCCGTGTCGTGGCCAAACTGCGGATCCGAAAAGTCGTACTTGTCCCTCTCGTTGCCCCAGGCCTCTACGCTGGCCGTCGCGTTCGGATACCCCTCTGCTAGGTTCTCGCCGTAGGGGCCGCCCGAGTGCTCGAACTGGCAGTCGCTCTTTTGGAGGTAGGCGCCGGCGAAGGAGGCGAGGGTCTTGTTCCACGAGACGGCGCTGGCGTTGTGTTGGTCGCGGTAGAAGTTGGTGCTGTTGAGGATGGCGGATGTGAATTTTGAGGTGGTCTTCCATTGGGGCTCGTTGGAGGGTATGGAGGGGGCGGCGGTGACGGTTACGGCTGCGGAGAGGGTTTGTGGGAGGAGAGAGAGGGTGAGGGTGAGTATGAGGTGTGTTGGTTTCATGGCGATGGGATGTGATATGATGCGTGGAGTTGTGATGTGTTGGTTGAGGTTTAGATGGGCGATTACAACTTGTGTTGTAAATGATCGAGTTAATATTACATCTGGGTGGAATAAATTACAACTATGGAAACAGTCACGTCTTTGGAATATTCGGCGGATAAATTAATGTGACCGATTCCAAGGAAATATGCCATTCCTTGAGTGTGCCATTCCATCGTCAAAACCGGGTTGAAGAAGTGACGTAGTTCCTCGTCGCTCAACGTGGCGCAGATCAGCCATCAACAGCCAAGGATGATTCTTTGGAGGACGGCTGTCCGCTTTACGAACGGTATGGAGGCGGCCAATGTGCCGCAATTGAAATGATGGTAAATGAATGTACTGGCAAGAATTGAATGTTGAAATGTAAATACATGTCATGAAACGCGACCACATGGCTGGCGCGTAGTGAAACTGGTTAGAGTTTGGGTGTCACCGTAACAGGCTCAATAGTAATGAATCATCTTGTGATGGAAACACGAGATCAAACTCTTGAGAATTTAATTCTCTGGGTACTTGTTAATTTATTTTGGGAGAGTAACATACAAAGGAAGTGGCTGCGTGAATAGCTCTGCGACCGAGGAATCCATATATAGACAAATGAGTCAATGACCAATGTAGAGGGTTGGAGGAGCAAGTTGTGAATACACCAACCGAGACCATCAACGGCGAAAGTGACCGAGATATACATAAGAATATTCAGGCTGCAGGTACACGATGAGTAACTTATCGACTAATCGTCCTCACTGATGTGCCTCGCGAATAGCCATTTTGGCGTTGTAACACACAAGGCTGTAAGAGCATTTGAGACGTCGGCGTGACCCTAACCTTTGCTTGGGGCTTTCTGGTATTTATACAGAGGAGGTGTCTGCTTCGAAAGATTCCAGTCATGTAACTGAACTCGTTACATTCGTGACATGGATGAAATAAATTGCAATGATATTGCAATTTCCACTAACAGTCAAACAATGAATGCATTAGTTACCATCCCTGGAGTTGCCAACTTACTCCATCAGCAGCTATTTTACCAAATTCGAAAACCCAAATATAATAAAATAAAGCCGTGATTAATTACCACTGCAATAGTGCCAATTTTTTCCACTTTCCCGCAATCTGCCTTACCATTTCATCCGTGAGCGCACGGTTCTCATTTGGGCAACAACCCAGCGATAATTGCATATTTCGAAACTTCTGGTAACTTGTCGCACTTTAAAGAACTGTATTCGCGGTAAAGAAAAACACCCCTGGTGGTTCGTTGTGCAACCATACGCGCGGCTCATGCAGGTGACTGTTGGTTGCTGGACATGGTACCTGCAATTTAACAAAGTTGTTAGTGCGCGCTCATTTTAAGTAGCATGGCACGAATTAGAATTGTTTGGTGATAAAGGAAATAGTGGCCAGAATAGTGTTGACAGAGAATGTCTCCATTCTCCGAATCATGTGAAAATATCAGGTTTCCTTCGGAGCAACAACCCTCTGCAGTCGTCTCTGTGTAAGCAGTTTTTATACCGCTAAAGGGAAGCAGGTTCAAGGATAAAGCTCGATTAACAACGCTGTTCCGTAGGCATGTATCTTGGGCTACGACCAACAGAAAAGAGCATTTGAGACACGGCTAATCCAGCTGTGTACACCCACTCACATCAGATTGCCATGTCCTTCAGAGCAAAAGGGGCCAAATGCAGCATGGAAGAAAAAAGTATAAATAGAGCCAACCATGTTTCAATGAGCAAGGAAAACTTGAACCTGCGATAAATCCTAATCACTCGCTCAGTTAAGCAGTTGTTGTGTGCCATCAACTGCAAACATGCGTTCTCGCCGCTCCGAGACGTTGAAGATACCGTTTAACCGTCGAGAGCCTGCGCACGGGTAAGTCAAGGCTTTTTATCGCTTAAGAATCAGCGCTATCAATGAGACATCTTACCGTTCAATAGAGTCCTAGGCATAGACATTGGCACCACCGCAACGAGAGCCAGTCTAATGAAGGATGAATGGAAAGGGCAAGATGACCGATCACCGATCATCATAGTTCGGCCCGGTATTCGAAAAGCTCCAGACCAATTCAGAGATTGCGATATGCCGGCAACGGCGTTCCCCTTTGATACCAACAAGAAACCTGAGGACTGTCTGGGCTTTGCAACCGACACACGTCGCGGCCAATTGCCGCTCAAAATGTTCATGTATTTCCAAAGAGCGCAAACGCTTCGTGAGAAGAACCAGACGAAAGACCTCAAGAAAATACTAAAGACAATACCGCAGGTCGACGAATTCTGGCAAACATACATCCAGCAGCCTCCAGCAGCGCAGACAAGAATCGCGAACCACTTGGAAAACATCTTCATTGCTCATCTGGAAATGGTCCGCCATCAGAGCGAAACGACAGCAAAGAAGCACGGTGTCAGGATATCGAAAATTGCTGCCACCATACCGCCTAACTGGGATAAATGGATGCAGGATAAATACGTTGACCTCTTGTCAAGTGTCATGGGAATTCATGAACATGATATCACGACGGTATTTGAGTCCGAGGCCATCTGTCATTTCTTGCTGCGATTAAACACCGTGATCAAGCAGTCCAGTCAAGTAAATCGAGTTATCCTAGCCGACTTTGGCGGACACACGCTCGTACGTTCCATCCTTTACCCCATGTGACGAGGGAGATAGGAAAGCAAACGACGTACTAGCGAACAAAATAGAACGTCACCACCGTTAATATCGTGCGAGGAGAGGAGGGCAGCCGGTTTGCGTTTTTTCTGGGCGACACTACATGTAAGACACGTGCATGGACAGTACTATCGGTCAGGATGGTAGGCGTTCGCGAAGACAAGGCTAACGGTATACGCCAACTTACAACAGGTAACCACGGCGGCTCTGAGCTACACACGTCATTTGTGAAGAAGCACATCATGAAACATGTCGAGGTGAACGCCTTGGCACAGAGCAAGGAACAACAAGACCACCTTGTGGACACTTTTATGCAATCGTACCGGGACCGCATTCGGCGCGACTTGAGCAAGACTCCATTTTTTGTCTCAGGCCGTCGAAGTGACAGTTACGAAGAACAGAGTATCAACGGCCTCATAGACGATAAGACCGCCGCGGTAATGTATAATGGAAGCTTTAGGGGGTCCCTATTTGCTTTGAAAACTCGAATGAGCACCTTGTCAAAGTTGACGGGAACTACGGCAGTTGTGCTCACCGGAGGTACATTTTTGAACCAGAACATCAGAGATATAGTCATGGGATATATCGAGCATTTCCGACTGAAATACTTGCCATGGGCTGAGGACGACGCTCCCGCAAATGGATGGTATGCTCGCAACCCTCCCTTGCCTCAGTTGCAGCCTTAACACACAACTCAGAGGGCCTATTCTAACATTATGTGTTTTGGTTCTTTAACGTCCAGGTCGTCAATGGTTAGCGCTGGTGCTGCCCTCGCGTTAACCAACGAGTTGTCAGTAAAAGATTTCCTAAGCCAGGCGGCGTTTGGGGCCGAAATTCGCAAAAGCCAGGGTGCAAGCCGTGCTCAGGTCTTGCTTGACAGCTCTGGGAGCCACAAAGTAACCAAGAAACTCATGGACCATCATGGCGCAGATATAGTCATCACATGTTACCCATTGGCGCCACTGGACAACCGAGAAACGCTTGCGATCAAAGGAAGCTATGAAATGGAGCTGCTGGGAAGAGAGTACCAGGGAGTACACACCTGGGAGCTCAAGTATGAGTATAATCCTCTTCATGTAGACTGCCAAGATTACCTTGTATTGAAACAACAATCATGGCCGACACACCAGCCCAGCTTTACGGAAGAGCAGCGATGGCCGATCTTCTACGACCCTGGTTCATGTGTATTATTCATCGACAGGAATCTTGATGGGCCTATCAAAAACAACTCAGACCTCCAGAACAGGATCGGAGTATCGGAGGAGCCGCGGAGCAAGAAAGGCGTAACAAAAAGAAAGCGGTGGCGCCGAAATCAGGCAGACTTACCCGGAATATATTGGCAGGATGCGTTGTGCGAGAGCATCGAGACTCCAGCGAGTGAAGATGGCAAAGAAGCTCGATATCCTCCTTCTCAGCATACCATACGAGAGAATGCTGCCGCACCCATGTCCCAGCACTCAAAGCCCCTTTCAACAACCGAAACAACAACGAAAGCCTCTAATGGCCAGTTACCCTCGCCAGTGATGAAAGAATTCAAGAGGAAAGCACACGCACTACCTAACGGTGAGGTAGATCAGAAAAGACCCAAGAAAGACCATTAGAGTTGCCAACACCGATTCAAGGGTGCGAAGCCGACTCTCCGCGGAAAGTGACAGGAGACCGTCCAGCCAGATGAGTGCCGGTCACGACCTCGGAACTACAACCCGTCCTATCGAAGTATTCGATGGATACGGAGATTGCGCCGCTTCAGTTGTCGGCTCCTAAGCGTACTGCGGAGACGCAGCTAACACCGCCGTCTCATCGAAAACCTTTTGAAGTCATGGCTCCATGAATGTAGACAGACAGTTTCAACTTATTTTTATGACTAGAAACAAGCTGTGGGCTCTATGTGTGGCGATTTTCATTCTTTTGCGTCATTGGACCCTGGCATCACGTTGAAGACAACAGGCGTTTATATGATAGTTACCTAATTATGTTGATCAATAGTTGACAAATTTCTAGACCTGTAAATGAAACTAATTCAGAAATGATGAAAGAAAAAAAACTGTATTTTCGGTCATTGTTTACTTTGGTCTTAGAACTTACAAGTACTTCCACAACACTGGAGCCAAAGCAGCATTGCGCCAACTGTCCAAAACTGGATTTCTTAATCTCTGCATCACCAGAACGGAGAGCCGCACAAAACACACTAATCCTTTCGTAAGAAAATCACAGTCAGAAAGTAACTTCCCATAAGGAAAGTCACCATCGCAAACTGAGAGGGAATATGTGGTCTTATTCCAAGTATACTACCACTGGTCAGCTTCGTCTCGCAACTTTTGCCCTTACTTGGAACTTGCCATTACAATTGCCACTTCCCAAGACGGCCCAGATCGGCGGTGCTCCCAAGGAAGAGCTTGCCACGAGCTCATATTGTCATGTTGATGCAACTAGCTGAATCCAGATCTTTACTCTTTAGGGCGTATCATATCACACTGGTTCATAACAGTGATAATAAGGCATTAGCTGCAGGTCGGCTCTACAGATGTCTCTTTTCAGGGTTAAGAGACACAGGCCGAGAGACCGTGGCTTGCTCAATTGGTCCACGGAACGAAACCAACATGCCTTTTTGTGTGTGTGTGGGTCTAGGCTAATGTCCTTGTTTATGCGTCTCGAGTGATGTATCTTTAGCAGTAGTTCATGGCGAAAGTATGCGCCGAGGCCCCTTGCCGACAAGAGACACTCGGCCTCATCTCGTTCTTGGTCGGACCCAATAGTACTAACCTTGAAGTCTGAACAAGATACCTGTGACAAAGATGTTTTCTGCCTCGTAGGTGACATCTGATTGAGATGTCCTTTGAAGCTCCTGCGCTCAGGGCGGGATTCTATCCATGTGCAGTGTCATCTTCCCGTGCGTCGTCAGCCTCTCCAGCTCGTTTTGCGGCTCTGGACCCCTTTTTCGCCTGTGTCTCCATACCAAAGGACTGACTTCAAACTGTTCTTGGGGGGATGATAACCCAGTTGGCCAACCATATAAGCCTCCTTGGTGAGAGCCATTGATGGTGGCGTTTAACTTGTAAGCCTATGCCTTACTCTGGCCCACTGCTCTGAAGCAGGCAAAAACTCTTTGATTCCTTCCAAGGCCATAAATGCGATTAGGAACACGACGTCAGCCATGGCTTAGCCCGGCTATCTGTCTCTTTTTCAGTGTTCTTTTTGACAGACCATACTCTATAATCGCCAGGCAGCCCTGGTCGTCATCAACACCAACACCTCTTTCATGCTTATGCCCCGGTTAGCCGCAGTCATAGCCATGTTCCAGTGTAAGGTCTCTGACGAAACCCGTGGAGAAACACTCAAAAAGGTAAGCGGAATCATTGGCGGCTGGACTTGAGGAAGCCTTTAAGACTGACGGAGTACAACATAACTGCTAACTCGGGCGCAGAGAAACCCTTGCCAATTTTGACCAACAACGTACTGTAGCTTTTGGTCATCAAAAACTGACAGTTCTCCAGAATCCAAGCGACAATCCCAGCCATGGGCGGCTGGGGTTTTCTGGGGTAAGTCGGTACTGAGGACAATGATACAGTGAGCATTGTCCACCCCTAATTTCTTTTCCCCGTAGGACAAGGCACTAAAAATCTGGGGAAGACAGGGGCAGCCAATGTTGGTGTGGTCGCCTCCGATGGCTGCAAGCCCAGGGTCCGGAGACATGGCTGCTCTCGGCCGCCTTCCAGGTACAGATACTTGCAATTCATGTCTTGGATGCGTCGTCTGTTCCCCAGGAAGCCTCTGCAGGCAAACCACCCATTACTAGCGCGAATGTCAGCCCAATGGGACCCTTGTTGGTGCTCATTTTGTCCTCCGAATAAACCACCAGGTATGTCTTCGTGGGGGTTCGGTGGAGTGTCAGATGGGAGGCTGATTACAAGATAGACCAGACAAGAGCTCCTCGGCAAAAGCAAATGAGGACCGGTTCGGATTACCTAGTAATGTTGCCGCAACAACTTGGAGAGGTCTACTCCGTATCCTGATCTCCGGTCATACTTCTGGCAGACGATGACATCCGCTCGATTGTTCCAATGCCAATTTCATACCCTCGTATCCCGGCTCCTGTCGAGTTGCTTGCACGGAACGGCCGGCGTCCTTCGCTGCTAGCTTTCATCTAGAACTGACTTGATCGGAACCTTGTGTGGTGCAGTAGCCCAAAACGAAAAGGGACACGCTCTAACAGACCGGCAGAGCGACTATGTCTCCAAGAAGTCGGCATGGGCGGCCACACAATTCTGGTGACCGTATCCCCTCCGGTGTGCATCTAGAGCTGCAGACCCGTCCAATCTTGTTTGCACTGACGCTTGAGAAATGCAGCCCACATTTTAGCGGACGAATCATAGGCAGTGGCAATCATTATCTTGTCTCCAAATGCATGCAGGATACCAGCCACCTCGATAATTCCGAAAATGGTTTGCGGATGTGAAGGCCGTTGCCACAAATCTGATCGAGACTTTTCGGCCAATTCAAGTAGTGATCATTTTCTGGAAAGACCTGAGTGTCAAATTCGTTGGATAAAAGTCTCGATGTTGGTGGACTTTGCTCGCGCTGCAGACCAGCTCATAGTGTCCCTTCTGGTTTGCCCGATCACGTTGTGCTGTCTTGAGATGCCGGCCACTGTGCATCACTACTATTTGGTGAAGAACTCTGTATACTGATGCTCTTTACTGTTAATTAGTACATATGCACTCATAGGCACATGTTTGGGCACGCTCAGGGGTAAAGGCAGTTGGTCAGTGTGAGTTGTCCTCCATACTCTCCAGCCTCTTGAGAATCCTCAGGGCATATGAAGAATACCGAGCTTCCCAATAGCAACATTGATTCACTCGGTAATAACCAAAGCCTGGGAGCTGTGATTGTAGCTAATATGAAGCCTGTCCCAATCCGTTCTCAATAACTCTCCTGCTTGCATCCCCATACCAGGTGACAGTCAACCAGGCCTGTCATGAGAGCCCATGTTCGTTCTACAATGGGCCCAGGAAAAGAGCCTTCGGATAAAGATGTCGGCCATGAGTCTCGAACGAACCATTTGTAGCCAGATAGATGTGTGGGTCGATAGACATGCACAGCGGACCCACTGGTAGCAGAATTCGTGAGAGAGGGCCCTTTGTGCATATTTTGAGACGCTCCATAATAATGTTGAGCACAAATTTGTGGTGGGATTGGACGGTTCCAGGTCGTTGGACACGCTGGATGAAGGCGATGCAAGTATCATGTAATGAGGTTCCGCAAAGATCGGCGCGTTAGTGTCTGACAGTAGTTGCCTACCCACGGCAATAAGCGTCGTGTTGCCACGGAGGAAGGAGAACAGGCAAGCCGGATGAGAGAGATGCCGGTTCTACCATTCTTGAACACTTCATGGAGAATCATCCAGAGTCCCAGAGGATCGGATATCAACATGTTGAACCGAAATATAGGCTGCCGTCTCGTTGAAGCAAAAGAGCTGTTTGAAGTGTCCCGTACTGTGACCCATGCGATTTCAAGCAAGAGCCCTGTTTTCCCATAGGGCAATTCGACAACATTCATAAAACAGAATCCTTGTCAGTGCATCACCCTCCATGTATAGAGTATTTTGCTACCCGTTGGCAGGTGGTGTCTGGTCGACTAGTGTTCCATGTGTATCACACGTCTCTTATTCCAGCACCTCGCGCTTGCAACGGCACAGAGTACTCTGATTCAAACTGCCGACAAGAATGTTTCAAAATAGATTTTGGCCGGATCTGAACACTGGAAGTGGCCGAGTGGGAGTCATGATTGACATCACCTCCAGGACTCGGACTTGGAACCAAAGCAACTGGATGGTCTCAAGTCAAAATCTGAAAACCCGCGAGGGTGAAATGTTACACTCCATGTTAAGCATCAGCTCTGGAGTTTGAAACGTCATAATGGCCGTGGTGGCGAGATGATGTGTTCGTGGTCCTTGGTTGTGTAAAAGCTCGGACGGGGCAGGTCTATGGTACGCCATGGCTTGAGTTCTGATGTATGCATGAAGCGTTGCAGCTTGGGATTATTCAAGGCCACAAACCAGACTGTTCAAAACGGACCCAGTGTCATAATGTAAAGGCAGCTCAACCCACAGAACAGTAAAGTGACCAAAAAAAAAATGATGATGAAGGTGCATGAGCTGGCGGAGACAAACAACACTCCTGGCCATTGGGTCGTCAGCATTCATCATCCTGTGCCTTGTCTCATCCTACATTGGCCAGAATGGCTTTGGAGATTGCCGCTGACTTTCATGGCGCCATTTTGTGGTGCGGTCTCTCTTTCAACAAACAACCTGCTGCATCTTTTGGCCGCGATTTGGGCTCTTTGCAGGTTGTCTCTTGATGCTCCCCGGTCTCTTTGTGCTTTGATTGTCGACTTGACCCGCCATCAGGCACTGGCGGTGAACGACGTCGGAACGGGCCAAACGGACCGTTCTCGCAACAACAATCTCCAGTGCTGGTCCCATCGTCAGTCCCCGTCACTTTGTCCGTTCTTGAAGCTTGTACCCGCTCTCCGCCGTGACAAGCGTCGAGCCCAGCCGCCGCTAGCATCTGCGTAGAAGCTCGCGAAGATACATTTTGATCCACCTGAGGTGCGTGTTGAGGAACTGGGACCAACGATTGGGTGATATTGCACGACGCTTGCCTCGAAACCAAGGTGGATTGGTGGATATTGAGATAGCATTTAGTGAGGCTGCTTCGACAGTACGGAGCCTTGGCTTGATGTCTGATGTTCAATGTTGGGAGATGTTGACGAATCGCATTGGGCTGGAGGCAGAAAGCATCTGGAGTCAGACTACTTGGCTTAGCTGCCCTTGCCTGGACCCAACCAATGCTCCACACGGCGCAAGCCATAGCACAGTGTAAATTTGCTAACAGCAATCGCTCCTTCCTCTTGAACAACTCATGGCCAAGTTTCCTCCACCATGCGTGGCTGAGCATATTGTTTGTCTACGCTCCTGTTGATACAGTGTTGGCGACATGGAAAGACAATCTCTTGATTTCCTATCCCCCATGCCATCTTGGATCAATCATGCAAGTAGGTACACTAGACTGATAGTGAGCATCAATATGGCGGCTATCAGTGCACACGTTGCTGGCATTCCCAGCGATATTTGTCACAGCAAAGAGGCCCTCTAGGCTTTGGCAGTTCAATTCTTCCCGCCATGAGATCTTGATGCCATTTTCCAAGGTAATGTACAGCTTTCAGATCTTGAGGGGTATTGTTATGCAAAGGGCGACGTATTCTGGTCGCTGATCAATTGCCCATGGACGAACAGCTGACAGAGATATGAAGCACAGGTCTCTAGGTTTCCACAACATAGACTTGCTTCATGAAAATAGTGGAATTAGCATTCAGCTCATCATGACATTCATCAGCAAACCACAGGCTGGTTGTCCTTTGAACTTCGAGCACATTGCCTAAATGGCATGACACATGGGGTCACAGGACTCGAGGCCCTGGCCCGGCTCGGTTGGCTCTTTTCACAACTTGCAGATGTTGGTTCGAACTGGCAATAGGCAATATTCCGTCCAGTCTTGTCCGATATCGATACAAATTGTGGCTTCGGCCGAACAAAGAGGAAAATGCATGGCCGGCTAGCGCCAGCAAGGAAAGTCGCACATTCTTTCTCCCAGAAGCTCTCGAAATTGGCGCATCAGCGCTATCCGTAATGGGCCAAAATCGGCACAAGTCATGCAGATGATACCTACATACATACACACGTACAAAACAGCAGGGGTTACAGTCCACTGGCTTGCGGCCACTAGACCTCAAGAACAAACAGGCTTCTTGCTCCAGACCGAGAATGGGTATCGCCGAGACTCACACTTTGGTTGTCTTGCCTCAGATAATCAACCCTCCCATATGCCAATCTGTACTCGCCCAGACTGATCATGGTATAGTCACGTTCGGCAGCCGTACGACTGGCTGTTGATGTGAGTGATGTGGCCTGGCGCACACTGGTCCGAGGTGGTTGGTGATGATGGAGCCACGGTATACTGCAGTGCTGCAGGGCATGGCAGGGCGCTCTCGAGCAACATGCCACGCCATGAATGACCAGTTGACCAGTTGACATTTGATCCCAGCAATAGACGCCGCCTGAAGAAGACGAGGACATGAAGATGTCGCGCACTGTGACAAGGCCCTCACCAGCTACATACGCTAACGCCAAACAAGTGAGGACCGGCCGCGGGCTTGAGCAATCAGCGGGCGGCTCTGCATCAGATCCCTGCCCTGTAGAGTCACAGCTCGACAATCGATCGACTGCTAAATCCGTCACCACAGCACGCAACCACTTTGGACCCGTGGTTCTGCCGGGTGCACTGGCATCCTAGTGGAACTCATATATTGCAACATGCGCAATGTTTGGGGAAGCATGAACCAATGCCCTCGGACACGGCCCGGACAAGATTTGTGGTTGGGTGTACGGAGTACTGGATGATGGCTCACACGAAGCAGTCAATGAGGCAGCCTGCAGGCTCGCCAAGTCTGAACGCTGTGACGGACCAAACATGAACTCCGTGTTGGCTTGCACGCGAATAGGGCTAACTAACCAACATGTGTTGCATCAGTCATCTGGACGTCGCAGGCTCAAAGAGTGGCCAGGACAAAACGCGCACAGGAGCCGTCTCGTATTACCAACAATATCAAACGACATGGGCCATTTTCCGCACATATCTAGATAAGTGAGTACTACAAACCGGAATAATGCAATGGGACATTACCACTCTGACCAGTTTTGGCGCGGTATTAAGGAAGTCCCAACCAACCAAAAAGCAGCACCGCCAAAGCCAAAGGTAAATCCAGGTTGGATATGATCAGTGGTGGTGGAGATTTGGTCATTCAAGGCGGCTACGACATCCGTGCTGAGAGCACTGCCAATTTGAAAGCATCGCCGTTGTAGAGTTCAGTACTACAGCATCGTCACTTCTTATTACTTCGTCACATCCGGTTCGGCGGAATGGCCACATTCAGTTCCTTTGGCACTACCAATACATCCTTGCTGTCGATTTCCAACATTCCGACCAGCGGAGAATACACCGGACCGGTTTCAATTGGCCAGAGCCATGCGATCAGCAAGACGTTTGCTGGTACATCCATGAACATCAGCTATTGCAACGATGTACTTGTGCAGTTTTATTGGCGACAATAATATCTCTTCCCCCTGCCTTTTGCAACACATAACGTCAGTACGAACAGGTAAACTGTATTGCGAATGGGGAATTTAATACGACATGCAAGGCTTTGTAAGTACGCCAGGGGATTGACCAGCAAAGATGAACCATCGGTGGCGAGAAATACGCGCACTGTGTTCGGTGGGCTCCGATGTTACTATTTCAAGCAAGAGCTCTGTTGAAACTGTGTTTCGCTACCCAATGCCTGGAACTCTGATTGTCTACCCAAGTACGTATTGTACATACAGGTGGAAAGGCATTAAAGTTGCTAGGTGCTCTGAAGATAAAATTGGCGTTGGTGAATGAGCTTGGGAAGAGCATCTTTTCCAACAAGCACACTCCACAAACAGGTGGTGCCAACGCGGACTGCCTGGCTCTGGGCACCTACCAGACCTTTATTTGGAAGTGAGAGGGCCACCACCCATGTTGGCATTGCAAGAATGTCACAGTATGTACAATTCATGTTTCAAAATTTAGACACAGAGCTCTCGTCGCTGAATTTGTAGGTCCAGGGTGTATTGGACATGGACTCGCCATGTGAGATGGGAAGAACTTGACGAATCTTGAGGCGGTGATCGCATGGCATTGGCATTGAATATGCCTGAAGCTGTCGGTGGGCAAAGTCTCCTCCATTTAGGTCTGAAGACTGCCAATCGCCCTGTATTGCAGGCAGATAAATCTTTCGTCACCCGGAACCGGTTGAGGTCTTGCTTGACAATTACTACCATCCACTTAGAGCAGCTGGGGATAGATACTGTTCTGGTGCAATACTCGGCGTTCGGGGGAGCGCATTCCGTACATGGTGGGACAAGGCAAACAACTCGAACAGACCATCGCCAGGTTGGCAACCGCAAGCTGGGGCATATTCAATTCAGAATGAGCCAACATGGTCCTGGTGATAATACGGAGTACTTGATAATCAATGGGGTTTCCTTGGAGCCTTGCCGCAACCACTGCCAACCAGACAGCACCCAAGTCCATTCTCCCAGGCTTGCTTCTCCGACCAATCGATGCCCAGGTTGCAAACCGAGGTGGATGACAGACGACCCAGACCCAGGTCCTGGTTCATCATCAATGTTTGTTATTTTGCATGGACCAGACAGACAAGACAGACCAGACTGCAGAAAAAGGTGTGTGTGGTCCCTGCGCCTGCCTGGAAGCCAGGAATGGCTTGCAGCAGATCAGACCAAAACGTGCGACGCTCAGGGAGCATAATGCCGGTCACAAATCCGCAGGTTCCGTTTTTAAAACTTGTTCGCAATGAAGGGGCATGGAGGCAGGCAGGCAGATCAAGCATCAAATGGCATCATGTGGTCAGATGCTGGGACATGGGACTAGGCACTTACGCATTTACACAGAGCTATTCCACCATGGCTCAAGTCTCTTCAATTTTGGGTTTTAGGCACTTATCAGGGGGTCATGATATAATGTACCAGACTCTGTAGTTATTATTACCACAGTGGCCACGCGGTACCAAGTATTGACACGAAGTTCTACCCACCTTTGGCAATACTTATTCATTCGTGCGGCATATGCAAAAAAAAATATGGCCATGGCATGATAGCAGCATGACCACAGCTCAAGCACATGCATTTGCGCGTACTGTATCCCGTACAGTACGGAGCATTATGTATGTGCAATGTTGTGAGTTGGCGAGGTTGTAGTAGTCAGACCACCATGCGGTCGTGGCGAGATTGGTGAGAGCCCCAGCCATGATCCCTTTCAAATCATTTGACATGATTTTGGTGATAAAGTGGCGGCTCCCATTGCCACGCAACAGAGTACTGTGATTGATGGAATCGCAAAGGCAACTCCAGTGGTGAAGTATGTTTAACAGCATGTGGCATTTGATGGCATGAGGTATTATAGTTTCTATCGAAACACGGAGGTTGCTGTGCTCGGCTCCGTCGCCGGCGTCGGCCTCGCCAGATATGAAACCGATAAGTCCATCGTTATCAACGCTCATCATTTCATTTCCAATCAATCCACATTTGTGGTACAGTGGTTCCTATCTGGTGCTTCAGGATGAGGCAACGCGGCAACTATTACCGTTTCAATATTTGGGAATGGCCAGTACAGTACAGAACAGTATCAAGGATTGTCTCTTGAGCTGCACACGGGGATGTATCGCAGCGCTTCATCTAAATGTAACGCTCCTCTTTGATCCCCCAATGCGTTATAATTCTCCGTCATTGTTGTACACTTATTTGTGGTAGCACATTCGACCACGGTCTCTCGTGGCGTCTGATGGCCACGGGCGAGATGGCTTTTGTGAAACACGAGACATCACCCCCCCCCCCCCCCCCAAGGACGAGTCGGCTGGTGATGAACAACTCTTGCTTTTATGCAATGACCACGAACGGGCCTTGCTGATGGCCTGAGCTGCCGGGTATGATTTGGAACTGTGATTGCCATGCCAGGCTTTTCTAGCTCTATAACACATTGCAGGCTGGATGTAAGAAGCGCTGAAGGTAGACAAGCCCGACACTGAATGGCATCCATGAGCAACAAGGATCAAGCAGTTCGCTGATGCCATGTTGTAGTTGCTCACGACAGCGGATTTTGCGTACGCACATCGCAGTTCAGATTTTCTGCAATGCACGGCACGTTCAAATGGATGGGCCACCTGCCGAACTGTACGATTGGTGATCTGAGTCTCTTCTGATGATGTTTATTACTCGCGCACTTGTGGATTGGATGCAGCATGGCCAGTTGTTCGGGGCCAACTTGAGCCATTCTTGAATTGGTTATGGAACACACTTGACCACTTGGGAAGTGTTATGTACAATTGCCATCACCCTCCTGTTCACTCGACGAGGCACAGAGAGAGGCATGATGGATGACCACAAACTGGATATGCCTACTCCGTACTCCGTACACAGTCGAAGAACTCGAATGCTCGTTCTCAACTCCCGTTCGGTTCAAGCTCACGCACCAGCCCAGTCCAGTCTGGTCCAGTCCAGTCGGTCCCCTGTCGATGTTCGTCTCGGCGCTGCACAAACAGCAAATAGCAGTCGAATTGGAGTCTCATGGCCTGGCTCCAGAGTCGTATCGTCGAATCCCCAGCCGTGTCCGGGCTCAACCAACCCCCGGAAAGGTTCAAGTGCATCCCAGCCAGCCCAGCCCAGTCCCAGTCCCAGTCCCAGTCCCATCCCGTCTGAGGTCTGGTTCATGTTGGAGGCAGGCAAGTACCAGTACTCCCAGACCACTTCAGACGAGAGATGGGCGAGGTCCTGGCCAGGCCAAGCAGCCCAGTCCCCTGTCTGCACGTACTTGTCCGCTGGGTGGCCTGGTGCAGACAGGACAAGGACCTGGCCTGAAGTTGACCGTGGACAGGACCAGACGTGATCTGGAGCCATCTGGTACATGTACCAAAGGTACCTTCCTAGTGCATTACCAGTCCAACCTCTTGTCTGTTCTCAGCTGGGTACTTACCTTTGATGCAGACATGGCACTGGTTGGACATGGACCACCAGTCAAAAAGTAGCCGCCCCAGCGGTCGGCCGTCATGCGCCACTTGGCCCTGGCCTGCATCGGCGTCCGGGATAGGCGCATTGCGCACTGTCCTCCTGCACTGTGCCATGCTGCCTCTGTCTCTCTCTTCCCGCGGACCTCATCCCACGCCGCCAAACCTTCTTCCTTCCTCTTTCTCTCTGTCTCTGCCTCTGCCTCTTCTTCCCACCCCAAACAGCAATTGTTTTCTGATGGCGGGACCGACGTGATCTCAATAGACGACTTGTAATGCTTCAATCTGTCGTCGCATCTGGCGCACTTGATTGACATGCTTCTGTCGGCTGCTGAGCACGCCTTTTCTCTCCCGACCCTTTGAACCTGACCCCTCCATTTGACCCAACAAAGCCGTCGAAATCCCCCGCCATCCGCCATCCGCCCGCCGCCCTCGCTCCAAGTCGCGGTCGCTGCTCTGCACGCACTCCAATCTCCAATCTCGTCCTGTCTCTGTCTCGCCTCGCCTCTCTCCTCGCCTCTCCTGACTTGGCCTGCACTTGGACGTGACCTGAACCTGGTCTGGCCTTCTGCCGCTCCTCTGCCTGAAGCCAACACACACAACGCCTTCACGGTTTACGCTTCTCAGCTCTGGTCTCTTAGACTCTGAACTGTGCTGCGCTCTCTGTGCTTGTGTGTCGCCTTTCCGCCACCGTCTATCTGTCTGTCTCTACAACGAGCCCACCCAGCCAGCGACCACAACCCGGAACCCGGCTTCTTGCATCTTGCACCACCAGCCGACCGACACCAACCAAACAAGCTTTCTGCAATCGTCGCTGCCCATCTCGCGCGACGATTTCTTTTTCCCGCGATAGACAACGCCTGCCATGGTTTTGGACGACTCTGGTCCAAGGCTCTCTTCGCGCGCTTCAACAATGTCAAATACCACTGCTGCTAGTGCTGCTGTTAGCACCAGCAACCCACCTGCTGCTGACGACTCTGGTGAGCTTCAGCCCACTTTGACTTCGCCCACCTCATTTTTGCCTGCATTTGCCTGCCCCTCCTGTTCTTCCCAGCTCCTCCCGCCTTTTCGCCTGCCCTTACCACCCAGACCACCACTCAGTCACGGTCATGTATTGTCTGTCCTCTCAATGTTTGCCGCCATACCCTGCCGGTGTTTGCTCTCGCTACGGCTATTGTTGCTTTATTCCTTTTAATACTTCTCGGCTGACCATTTGACGCACTTGTGCTCTAGCTTCTACAATTACTGTAAATACAAAGGCACCGTCGGCCAATTTCCCTCCTCCCAAGACGGACAAGCCGCGCCCCCACGTCTGCGCAACTTGCCAGCGTTCGTTCGCTCGTCTCGAGCACCTGAAAAGGCACGAGCGTTCACACACCAAGGAGAAGCCGTTCGAATGTCCCGAATGTTCACGATGTTTCGCCCGTCGTGATCTGCTGCTTCGTCACCAGCAGAAGCTTCACCAGACCTCCACCCCGTCCTCCCGCCCACGTAACCGACGTGAGTCTGCCAGCGGGGTCAATCCAACTCAGAGCCGACGAAAGAACAGTGTGGCCGGTGTCAATGCCGCTGGATCCAATGCCGCGACCACCCCGATGCGCCCGAGAGCAAACACAATTAGCCATGTAGACGGAGCTGCCATGCAGATGCTCGCGTCTGCGAATGCTTCGGTAGCCCGCGGCATGGCTCATAGTCGGCATCCGAGCTTGGCTGGCCTCCCGGTCCATAACCTGGACCACGTCTTTGGCGGCATGTCTACGGTCTTGGGCCAGAGGGGTTTGCAGCATGGGCTGCCCAAGCTGGAGACGACACAGATTGGAACCAATGATTTTGATGCCAGCGGCCTGCGGACGGCGCCGCCCATGGCCGTCTTCAACCCAGACTTCGACTTTGAGGGTTTATTCTTCGCACCGGGAGGCTCCACAATCAACCCCAACGCTCTTCATTATAATGACTCCCCACAGTCCATGGCTCTGGATCAGACCTCCCCGTTTGGCCAAGGGTTGACTGACGTTACTACGACACAGCACTTTGATGACAGCCTTGACTGGGTAACAGGATTTGAGCATCAGATGTCATTCAATACCAACGAGAACGTGATTGACGGGTCGAGCCCGTCGGCTATTAGCACGGCGAGCCAGAGTGGGATTAGCGATGTTATGGTAGATGGATCAAACCACCCGGCTCCAGCAGGGACGAGCACCATGTGGCAACCTTCCGTCATGGGACCTCCGCAGATGCCGAACCCGTTTGCGATGGATTTGAATGGTTCAGTCTTTCCAGATCTCCTTAGTGGTGCTCCTTTATCACCTCAGCCAGCTACTCAAAAGATCAATGACCCGTACTTCTCCGCGCCTCCTCCAACTTCGCTGAGCTCGTTGAGCACATCCGTCGTATCTGGAATGAATTCTCAAAACTTGAACCCAGCCCTCGGCTTCAACGCCGCCCCGGAAACTCCGTCATCCCTCAACGGGGGAAACAGCGCAACTTCTCCCGTGACAACCATAACAGATGCCACCCGGACTGCTATCGTGACCATTCTTTCCCACTGTCTACCCTTTGGTAGCCGTAAATACTCCTCATTTTCCTCGCTAGGCTCGCCTTTGTCGCCTCAAATCCAGTCGAGCGGCAACTCCTCAAACCCGGCCACCACCGTGCCCAGTACTCAGGATCTCCAGAGATACGTCAAGGCGTACCTGACATGTTTTCATCCTCATCTTCCATTTCTGCATCTTCCTACTCTTTCTTTTGATGTGTCTCCAGATTCAATAGGTCGTTCTAATGGTGCAGGTGGCAATGGATGTTTGCTTCTTTCCATGGCAGCATTCGGTGCTGCTTATGAGATGGAGCATGCTCAGTCCAAAGATTTGTTCGACATGGCCAAGAAAATCGTCTTCTTTTATCTTGAGGAGAGACGCAAGTCAGATGTCCGAAGAGCCGATGTTCGACGGAGCACCATCCCTACTGAATCAAAAGTCCAGCAGAGTCAGGCTCAGTCCAGCACACCGCTGTGGCTCGTTCAAGCGATGCTCCTCAACGTCATATATGGCCACACTTGCTCCGACAAGGTGACGAGTGATATTGCGTCAACGCATTGTGCGGCTCTCGTCAGTCTCGCTCAGTCGGCGGGTCTAATCAACCAAGGCAAGGGCAACGTGTCTGCCAAACAAGACGTTTACATGGCCGATACAGGAGGTGCCTGGACGCGTATATCCGATCAAGAAGAGCAAAGGGAATGGCTTCAGTGGAAATCGATGGAGGAGCACAAGCGCACGGTGTACGTCATCTTCATCCTGTCCAGTTTAGCTGTGGCCAGTTTCAACCATAGCCCGGCTTTGACCAACTCCGAGATTACGCTTGATCTTCCGTGCGACGAGGAATTTTTTGCTGCGGAATCCAGCGCCGCTTTTGCCGCAAAAGGAGGCGTTGAAGCGGCCAACCATAACCGCTTGACCTTCTTTGACTCCCTGGGCGAGCTATTACGTACCAATGAGAGACAGCATAGGCAAAATTCCATGGGCAATGGTCAAGCTCAATTCGGGTCACCTACTGTCAATGTAGAGGGACCTCTGACGAACCTCAAACCTAGCACCTTTGGTTGTCTTGTCCTCATATATGCCCTACACAACTACATTTGGGAAACGCGGCAGCGACACCAAAACAGGACATGGACCAACATGGAAACGGAAAAGATGCATACACACATCGAGCCTGCGCTCAAGGCATGGCAAATTGCATGGTCAAGCAATCCTCAACATAGCATTGAACGCCCTAATCCGTTCGGCTTAGGACCAATGTCTGCCGATGCGATTCCGCTCTTGGACTTGGCATACGTGAAGCTGTTTGTTGACTTTGGCCCGGCCAAGGAGAAGCTGTGGCAGCGAGACTGGGATGGTATGATTGAGGAGCTGTCCAGGGGTTGCGAAACACAAGACGACATCCGTTCCCCGACTTCCACCTCAGAGTCCGGCACAGACCCGTCGTCCAACTCGGTTTTGAACTCTGGATTCATGGATTCCCCTGCCACGCAAAGCTCTCTGAACGGCATGTCTACAGAGCAGCCATTCGGCGCTGTCCAGGATTATAATGGAACAGGGCGAAGCATATCACGGCGGGAGAGATATCTGAGAACAGCTTCATTCTATGCTGTCGACTCCCTATCCATGTCGGACAAGCTTGGGGTTACGTTTGCGGACAAGACGAGCCACGAGCTGCCCATGCAGACAGCTCTTTGCACGGCTGAGTGCGCCCAAGTAGTTGCTGGATGGATCCTTGCCCTTCAGGAGCGAGTTGGTCAATATCTCGGTATTATTGGCCAAGACCACATCGATTTCAGCCAAGTGCCCGCAATCATCCTCCTGGAGGAAGAGGATATCAAGCTTTTGGGCAAGGTCAGGGATATTTTGTCCACGGCCGAGCTGAAGATCAATATGCACATTGGACCTGATGCCACTGGTGCCGTCAACACTTCTGAGTCTGTGCTGGCGCCCGATGGCTTCACTGGGTATGCGTCTCAAATTCTTCGTCTTGCGGCATGGATGGTAAACAAATCCGCTGTTTGGCCAGTAGCTCATGTAGCCGCACACGGTCTCGAGACTTATGCGAACCATCTGCGTGTAAGGGCTGAAAGGTCCGTCATTGGCTCTATGCCAATGGCATTGTGAGACTAGTCGATTTGAGCACGCCTCTGGAGCTTTTCAACTACGGGTCTCTTCTGCGGCCTCTTTTACTCTATTCATATCTTTTAGTTTTCGTACGTCTACTGATCCATCTTGCCCTTTGGCTGGATCGAACCATCTATGGAGATACCCACCTAGCAACGTTTTATGATTAGACACGAGCTTCATAATAGCATGCCGCGTCTTTTTGCCTCCATACAGGATTGTGTTGTCATAGTTTACTACTTTTGTGTTTCTGGGAAGCTGTCAAGTCTTGGCGAATGTTTTAAATTTTCTGTTCCTGTCAGGGGCACTTGTCTCTTTGTAGGGTTGCATCAGCCCGTGAACGAACTGGTTTGCATTCTTGACGACTCTCACGACAAACTTGCTTTGTTTGTCCACATACGCGAAGCTCATTGTCTTACCAGGTCGAAAAGGTGGTGGGAGGTTATCAAAAGTTGGATGAGTTGCCTAGCGAGGCGTGGAGGCCAAGGGGGTGGAAGCTAACCAGCCGGCTGGCTATGCGGTTCGAACGCAACTTGACTTATCCTTTGATGGGAGGTTCCTGAGAGACACGGGATTTCTGGGCGACATGTTCTCAAGCCCAGACTGAAGGTATATGACTGAAAAGCTATGTGGTTGCTTGACAGAGGGAGGGCCTTGTGGCATTTGTAAATACGATAAGGATACGGATATAACACGGAGAATACTTTTGTATTCCGCAAATATAGCAAAATCTGTGAAACCTGGTTCCCACTTCCATGACTTATGTGAGCTACGGTAGTGACGGTTTGGCATGAACTGTTCAGTTGCCGTCTTGTGTAACCGCTCAAGCTATCTGTGACACTCTGTACGCTCTGCCAAGATCCACCGCCTCGTCGTCTTGCACTGAAGGTTGAGGCTGGGCTGACAGGACTTTTGTGTCGTTCACAACTACAGAGATACGTGGGTAAGTGTACAAGATACTAAATCTTCGCGTTAGCCAGTTCAGCAGGTTGTTCTTGTTCTATACAGAGCCTGTTCATGAAGCGCGTCGTAAGCTGCTGCTCCACCGAATCACAAATTTAGCACATCAGTCTCTCCTTGACTGTTCATCCTGCTCATCACAGAGCCTTATACACCTATAAGGCTCTCATACGCTGCTCAAATGACACAGGCACTCGCCCACCATGAATATTCTTCCCCAAGTTTGACGATATCCCACGCACCTGAACCCTCACCACACTTCAAACACCACTATCTTGAAACCATGGAAACACCAGAAAGTAACAAAGCCCCCCCATTAATCTACACCTTCTCCCACGACCCTTCCCTCGCACAATACAACGTCCACCCCACCCCATGGATAACCACAAACCACAAAGACTGGGAACGCATCAACACCAGCGCCCTGGTATTCAACAACCAGAACCGCATCCTCCTCGTCAAACGAGCAGCCAGCGACTCCGAGCCAGGGAAATGGGAAGCACCCGGCGGAAAAGTCGACGACACGGACGCCACGATTCTGCATGGCTGCGTACGAGAGCTGTGGGAAGAATCGGGCCTAGTTGCAGAGAGTGTGAAGCGAGTTGTGCCACAGGGTCGGGGGAGGTTGGCGTACAATGTGTTTAATAACGAGGAGAGGACGAGAGCGGTTGGCAAGTTTCACTTTGAGGTGGTTGTGCGGGATGGGGAAGTGCGGGTGAATAAGGGGGAGCATGAGGCGTTTAAGTGGGCGACTCTGGACGATATTGAGGAGGGGGAGGTTGAGATTACGAAGAAGGATCATCGGTGGAATATTTTGGAGGCGTTTAGGTTGAGGAGGGATGAGGAGAGGAAGGAGAACGATGAGAAGCAGGAGCCCGTGTTGTGGGATGGCTCCCCAGTGACCATTCCCTTGGTATATTTGGGACCGGCTGGGGATGACGAGTTCAGTGAGTGTTGGTAGGACGTTTAGGCCTAGTGCCATAGATTGTCAGAGTATGATTGCAGACATTTTGTTGCTGGTGGTCTTTCAAAATGCTAAAGATGGGTTAAATATATTCTTTGTACTAGCAAATAATCGTAGGCAGACCCAACACATCTACGCAACAATTCTGCTGCGCATCCCCGCAATCCTCACGGTAGCTTCATCAAACTCCCTCCTATCAAGCTGTCCCTTCTTCAAAGCCTGCACGACAGCCTTTCTCACGGCCTCTCCCTGCGTCACGTTCCTCCCACTCGCCAACAACATATCCATGCCAGCCTTGGCGGCAGCAACACCTCTAGCGCCGGCATCTCCATACGCAGACAGCGCACCCGCCTCCAAGGCATCCGTGACGGTGACACCCTTGAAACGGAGTCGCGAACGAAGCTCGCCCTTGATCCATTTCTCACTCAGACCGGCTGGTCGCTCATCCAGGGAAGGGTACACGGCCCAGGAAGCCATGACCATTTCCAGACCGGCCTTGATGGCAGCAACATACGGCGCCTGGTCGACCTTGCGGATCTCCGAGAGCGTCAGATTCAGCACCACGGGTTGCAAATCAGTGTTGGCGTCGTGAGAAGCCGCGCCCAAGCCGGGGAAATGCTTTCCACAGGCGACAACCCCCGCGGCCTGCTGGGCAGTAATGAACGGAACAGCAGCGGTGACAACCTGCTGTGAGGTGTTTCCAAACGACCTCTGGAAGTAGTCGGTGAAGTCGCCAGCTTCTCTAAAGACATCCAGCACGGGCGCCAGGTTGGAATTACACTGATACTCCTTCAGACTGACGGCGGCACCAGCACCGCCTGCTTTGCCAGCGGCGGCCGGATCAGCAGCCGCACCCATCTGCTTGGCGCTCAGCTTCGGTTCGCCGGTTTTGATGCGCCGCACCATTCCGCCCTCCTGGTCTGTCGTGACGAAGAACCGGGCGTCTTTGCCAGTCTTCTTCTTGAGCAGTGCTGGGGCGGGGGACGCGTTGTAGGCGTCTTTGAGAGCGGACATGGCCTTTGCGGTGTTGGCGTCGACATTTTCGCCAAAGAGGATGACGCCGCCGACGAGGCCGGCCTTGGTGAGGTTGATGAGTTCATCGGGGGGTTGGCTCGTCGACGGGAAGGAATACACGACGTGTTGACCGGCGAGGATGTCGAGCTCGTCGCAGCGTTTCGCCTCGGCTGAGAGGATGAGCGTCGCTGCGAGGAGGGACTTGAGAATGGATTGAGGCATGGTGACGGCTTCTTTTTTCCAGCTCAATGAGTGTGAGGTTGAGGTACCAGGCCAATTGAGTTTCTAGACGGGCGAGGCTATTCTATATTTCTAACTGGGATGCTGGAGAAGACGGACTTTGCCGGTATTCTCTATCCATTAGGAAAGTCATTGTGAGCATCAATCGTGTAAGTCAGGGTTCGGACAGACACAAAGCTGCATCTCAATGTAACATTGCTTCCAGCTTGGGTCGTAAGTAAACAGGGTTCGAACTGCGTTTGTTCTCCACCATGACAAGCTCAATGGCTTTGCTCAATTCTGAGAATGCTTGCGGCTCTGGGGTCCTCGACTCCTCGGGTATAACGGCGGCATCGATGGAGATGAGGGGGACACACCGGAGAAATAGGGAGAAATGCAGTCGATAAGATGGGGAACTGAGAGTCTGTCTCCGCGCTGCACACCATTCTGGGTGATTTCGAGGAGTCCATGGACTTGGACTTGGACTTGGTCTCGGATGGACTGGACTGGGTACCGTAAGCGGACTGACAATTGACCCTCGGGAATCCACAGCCTGATGAACAGATGAGGTGCAGGCTGGGGTCGACTTGTTTCGGGGACAATTACTGACAGGCTTGGCTAGTTCGGGCTAGGAGATTGAACGCTGGTCATTGTCCAAGAATAGTCCCTGTCCATGTTGGTGGCTTGTGGAGATATTCAGCTGGTGAAGATCATCATTGAGGTCTGAATTAACAAAAGTTGCCTGCCTGTCAATTCACGTGACAGGTTTCAACGACGTTGTTGCCATTTCGCACACACAAATTGTACACACAAACAAGACTTAGAATGCTTCATTCAACATAAGTCAATACAGTTGAACCATCAAGTACGTAATTTACAAAATATCGTACAGCTCTCACAGCGGAAACTCAACCCTCCTCCCCAGCGCCGTCGCCACCCACGCGCCCAACGTCTCCCTCACAATATTATTACTACTCCAGCTCCTGCTCGGATGCACCCGATTACTCAAGTGCACAAACAGCGTATTACTCGCCCGATCAATCACCATAGACGTCCCCGTGAAGCCCGTATGACTCGCAGCCAGCATATTCGCCATGGGACCAGCCGTATAAAACTGGTTCAGCTCGAACCCAACGCCATGATCCTCACCCAAGTCCGCCAGGAAATTCGTAAAGATCAAATCCACCGACTTTTTGGACAGTATCCGATGGCCGCCGTACGTGCCGTTATTCAGAATCATCTGACAGAAGCGCGCGGTGTCGCCCGTCGTAGAAAACAGACCAGCGTGGCCGGACACGCCGTTCAAAGCCCAGGCGTTCTCGTCGTGGACCGTCCCACGAACAGGCTGCGGACGCTGAGGCAGTCCCGGGATGTTGCCCTCCACGGCGATTTGAAACTCCTGAGCCGCCATCTTCCTGTAGTACTTGAACTTGGGACCCTCGACGTTGCCCCTGTTGAAGAAGGTGCTGTGCATGCCCAGCAAGCTCGTGTACTCGTAGATATTGTCATCGAGCTTCTTCCCCGTGACCTTTTCCACCACCAGCATCAACGTCATGAAGTTCAGGTCCGAGTAGAGGTACTTGGTCCCCGTCTTATACACCAGCTTCTGGCCCAGAATCGCCTTGATCCTCGACTCATACGTCGGATACCTGGGGTCAAACAGCCCCGGCACAGGATCGGCATTCAACCCACTCGTATGCGTGAGCAGCTGCAAAAGCGTCACGTTTCCCTTGTCATTGACAGCAAACTCGGGGACGTAGCTCGCCACCGTGGCATTCAGTGACACCTGGCCCCTGTCGATACACCGCAGCACCGCAACCGTCGTGAACATCTTGGTCAGGCTGGCCATGTCGTAGATGGTGTCCTCCGTGGCGGCCTCCTGCTTCGACGGCGGCAGCAGCGTGCCCTCGGTGCCGTTGACGCCCGCCCACAGATTCCGCTTCCCAAAGGCAAAGTGGCTCACGATGGTGCCCTTGTGGGCGATGATGGTCGTGCCTCCGGGTTCAATGGGCACGATTTGGTTGTACGAGTGGCTCGTCCAGTTGCGCTTCTCGGTGAAGTGCGTCAGGTTGGTGACCATTTGCTTGAGCGGCTTGGACAGCATGCCCACCGACTCGGGGGTGCCATATTTGAGGACGTCGCAGTTGGAGTTGGCGTAGCTTGTCTGTGCGGATGCTAGCATTGCTAGAGCAAGTGTACTACTCTTGGAGATGTACATGATGCAGGAGGTTCTGCTTTGAAAGCAGAAAACGTCAAGGGAGGTTTAAATATGGCGCCTGAGGCGTGATGTAGATGCAGAGAAGAGAGCAAAGATCTTCTAGAAGGTGTAAAAGATCAGTTATGTTTTACTTCTTCTTTCTTTTTTTGTGTCTCCAGCTCGTTGACTATCACCCCAAGTGATCGGCGATTCTATTTCCGTCGCTGTTCACCTGCAAGGGTGTAGCTCTAAGCTATCTATCATGACCTACGCCACTTTGTTACATTTCTGCTTCTCCGCCCACAATTTCAACCGGGAACCCATATTGGCACGTCTGTCTCCTCACCACTGCCAGAATGTAACAATGGCTGGTGTCTTTATCCAAATATCCGGCAAGTCGACTTGCAAAGTACAAAACCGGGCGTTTGTGCACTTGTCCCCGCTTCAATTTCCCCGATTAGAAACTTGACCAAAAGCCTCTCTCCATGACTTCACCCTCACCTTCACTTATCACGACACTTACACGAGACAACCGAGAAACAATAGATTCAATTCAACCCACGAACATGCATATGCACAAATTGTATACTATATTTATCCCACTTCCCAACTTCAAATACCTCACTCCCGTCGCCAACATGGTCAAATCTCCTCATTGAATTGCACGATCGGCCTTCATGTCCGTCAGCTTCGCTCCGAACCCCACAATCTCGGCGTGTGTTTCCCCGGCTTTATGCCCAATTAGGCAAGACATTACTCTTGCAACTTTCTTCATCTCTTCACCTCTCCTCTCTTCCCTGCTCCTCAAATGTCTCCAATATCCATGTTTGCCATGTCCCCGCCGAGTCTGGAAACAAGGAACGCACCCGAGTGCCCCATCCTTGTCCCTTTCAGGCACACATACATACATTGTGTGGTAAAAAGAAGTATTAGCCCACAACCGAGTATACACTAACACAACTCAATGTATTGCAGTATATACTGCGATATGCGTTACCTATCCCTTGTTGAATTACTTTGACCCCCCACTGTATGTGGAAATCAATGCCTTCATTCAGCTCTGCTCCTATCTATAGAAATCTTGGCCCGCCACAAGCACAGACCTGCATGACGGATTGACGCCTTTTGAATAGCTTCATACCAATACCCTAAGCTCCGTATGCATTGACGTGATGATCTGCCAATCGGAAGATCCTTATTTGACGCTGCCGAATTCACAGGGACCTTGTTTCATGTCTTGACATGTTGATGTCTTTCACTTGAATAATCGGGCATGAAAATGTCCGACTTGTTTGCCATGTCGACGTAATTCGTACAGTAACTGCAACCTAATTCTTGAATGCCTCCCCTTCCCACGGGCATTCCCCTGAGACCAACGACTCCTTGTCACCAGACTAACAGTGGGGGGTCAAAAGTATTTAAACAAAAAGCAGGCGTGGCATACTGCGTTTTATGCCAAGATGTATTAAGATGTATTAGGGTATACTTGAATGTGGGCAAATGCTCTTTATCATATATGCCGCCGCGAATGGGCCCCCTTGCTCACATTTGAATCTCTAGTCTATACGGAGTCAGTACCCTCCTAGACAGCCACAATGACAAGAAAAACCAAGATTATGATGGCAAGCACAACACCAACTTTTTCCAAGCATGGTGGTCTGTCTGGAATGTAGATTCCTACACCCTGCAATAGCTCAATGTTGTGTGAAACCGGGTATTGCAGTGGCGTATGGAGCTTTTTAGGGAGGTATCTTGCGACCCATAGACAGTCAGGATTCGCTCTTGAGGGGTTTCCAAAAAGTTCAAACGTCTTGTTTCTGTATAAATCTGGCAAACCATCTTCCGGAAGCACAGCATAGGCATAGTTAGACCTAAGATCTGCCTGAAGAGAGTCGCCTCGTATCAGCGGGACATCCTGGACCTTTGACGTATTGGCCACGATAATCTCCCGTCCGTCCTCCACGCCAGGGTGCATCTGAAACTGCTACCAGTTAGCATGATGCAAGCAGATGTTTCGCTAGATCTTACCTGGATAATATCCAGTACTAATGGAGGCAAAAATCGCAAAAATCGCATCCACCCAAGCCCAGCGGGACAACCCAAACGCTTATACGCCCAGTTGAAGAACCGGTTCCCACGTTCGTTAAGGTATGTGTCCTGTATCTTTGAGAATACCTCTCTATCAGACATTAGACCAGTAAGATCAATAGTCACAACCTTTACCACGTCAGGTTCATCTCCATCAAGGCAGAGTGCCAGAAATTTGCGACGAGTGTCCTTGGCATCCCAGGGTTCTTCAGGCCCTCTGCTTTGCAGTAAACTGTTGCCAGAGGCAGGCATATTGTTCTCTGCACCTTGTGAAGCGCACTCTTCAGACATCTTAACAGAATGGTGCTGAGATTCTAGGTTAATTGGGAGGGGACGGGTTAAATAGCCTTCGGACGGTAAACTTGTTCCAACTAGCCACGATTAGACCGACTTGTGTGCTGTAAAGTCTGGTGAACAGGGAGAAGAGTGTTGGTCCATACAACGGAACAATAAAGCCTTGTTAATCGAAGACGAGAGGACGACGATTTCTTTTCTTCCATGCAGCTTGACAAAAAATACTTCCTAGTCTGGCAGGAGGGGGAAAGATTTTTTTCTTTGAAGGAGTGCTTCTTTATATGAGCACGGCCTCTCTGGCGAGGCTGTGGCTAGCTGCTTTGACCGTCGTAAATAAATACTGCTTGCTGAGCCTATCTTTAAAGTAGCACCTAACCTTGCCGCTTTTGGCGGCCGGATCCCAAGGCATGATGAAAGTTGCTGTCTTACAGTCTGTGGTAAAAAGTATTTAGACATATCCAAGTATACACTAACACAACTCAATATTGCTTAGCACGCAGCGCGATATTCGATACCTTTGCCTAGTTTAAAATTACCTTTGACCCTTTCCCCTCCCCCACTGTAGCTTGTCGAGATAATGACGGCGCAGTCATGATTGTGAAGGTAAATTGAAGCTTTGCGTGAAAAGGTTGTGTAAAATATTGGTATCATGTACAAACTCTGCATACATATTCACATGAAACTCAGCTCTAATTTGACTCGTCCAAATCATCATCATGAACAACAATATCCCCTGCAGTGTCTGACTGGGTATGAACGTAAACAAATCCACATGCTAGCCGTCTTTTCCAACGCCGCGATTCGCTTCCTGTCAGGTCCAGTATTGCAGCAAAACGCCATATCCCGCCCCAATACATTCGTAACGCCTCTTCCTTCACTTGTAATACCACCAAGAGAATTCATTCTCAAGTTTCTTCCCACAATGCCAAATCCTTAACCCGTCTGATGCCGGCACACAACTCCCTGCCCCCCCTTTTTTCATCTTTGATATTTTAGCTGACAGTGTCAGGTACGGTCGATCTACCAGTGCGAGTTGGCAAATTTCCGAGATTCAAGTTGACTGGAGGACGAGAAAACTCGAAGCTTCGGCTTGGCATTCGCCCGCCTGGCGTCCTGGGATGTGCAACATTGACTCGTCCACTCCTATCGAGTATCCTGGTGGGTTGGTCATCCGAGTCATCCGACCCTGAATCGTTATCGTCCTCATTCCCATAGCCAGCGCTTGCCAAACGAGTAAAGTAGTCTGCTAGCCCATCCACGCTTGGTGTTCCTACTACAACGTCATATTGCGGGGGTGGTGTCATCAGAGGGGCATTTGCTGCCTCTGGGTTTTCCGCAACAAGAAGAGGCGGGGGTGTTGTGTCATCGTCAAACGCAGGCGGGTTGAAGCTGGGTACGCGCAGAAGGTGAATGGGTCGTGGCTCGCCTTGAATTCCCAAATCATCCACCGATCTCATGGGACTCCCAGGGATCGTCGTGTGGTTCGTGTGGTTCATATTCGAGTGTGCGAGGTGAGCTGCTTGTGGTGGTAGCGGAAGAGCCTCATTACTCAACTCTGTCCCAGGCAGTGTGCCGGTAGACGAGTTAGGTGACCCATTGCACGGTAGAGACGCGGAGTCGGGACAGCCACACGCTGAGTGGTATGGTGTCGGATTGCTGTTAAGACCGGCATATGCGGGCAGATTCGTGTTGGCTTGCGTCGCCCGACAGTTGAGCACTGTAAAGGGTGAGTCGATGCTGATTTCGAAATGTCTTCGCTTTTTCCCCGTTGGATCATCAGGATCTATGCGGCTGATTCTGAGAACAATCTTTATCCAGTGATAGACGTTTACGTTTTTCCAGCTACAGTCTGGATTGAGTCGCAGATCCTTGTTTTTGGCCATCATTTGGCATGTAGGGAGCTGTACATTGGCTTCAATCTCAGTTGAACCCCACATGTGCTCCAGTCCGAGATCAATGTCACCGAGCAAGTTGTTGGTTGGTTCTGGCAAAGGTTCTGGGGCACGTCCATGTCTCGCTGCTTCTCGTGTTCGTCGCATATTGGCTATTTCTCTTGCCTGGCGACGATGCTCTGGCTCAAGTTCCCCACCACGAACGGTCGTGACATCTGACGTGACAAAATTGCTGTCAAGTGGTTTCCCTGCTGCCTTCTCCAGGAGGAGAATTTTGCGGCCCGGATCCTTTCTCGTGACTCGCTTGTCGTTTGTCCAGTATTCAATGGACTCGGTCACGTAGACCTTTAATTTATGAACTTGGACCTTGGCAAGGGGGGTGAGCTTGAAAGCAATTGGTATTTTGGAACCAATGGGAAAGCTCTTCCCCGAGATAATAATGTCATAGTGAAGCTGATCTTCCCATTGCCGAGATATGGAAATGGGTTCCGTCGTCTCAAGAGACATTTGATCTGGTAGTCGTACAATGGATACCTCTTTGGTGCCATGCAGGTTAGGTTTGAATGCACCAGCACGGTCCACACTCGCATGCAGCTCCCACTTTACTGAGCCATATTGCAATTTGATTGTTTCCAACTGGTGATGATCAATGGGCAGCTCGAATGTGTAGTCGTAAGTGCCTGGGTAAAACACCTTGAATCCTTTGGCTTGGGTACTCGTCGCGACACCATTTTCGTTCTTTCCAAAACTACGTGATTGCGTGTTCTGTAGTGAGAGCCGTTTGAGCTCCTTGGCGGTCAAGCCACTCCTTGAGGATGATGACGGCAGCAGGCTGCCGGGCCGTTGAGGTACAGCAAGATTTGTGCTACTTGAATTTGCTGAACTTGTCTTCAGCTTGTAACTGCACTGGTTGCCGTATTCGCCTTCCCAGCCATCGTGCATAGCATTGAAAAACGTTAAAACCTGCGTCCTTAAGCTTTCTTCCTCGCAGACTTCTTGCTTTAATGGAGGAATACCCTCGGGCCATTCTGTGCGGGCACGTCCCAGAAGCTTTAGCTGGATTGCCTTAATTTTGACGTTCTTTGTTACGTTTAACTGCAACTTGCCGCGCAGCAGCGAGGTGCCGCTTTGAGCCTCGCGGGACGAATGGCCGTCGTGATCAAAACCTGTAAGAAAGATGTTGCGTTCAGCCAGAAGGATGGAGCACGAGACGCCGCTGCCACTTGCAACGGGTTTTGGGACCTCAGTCACAAGTGAGCTCACGGCCGACTTTGCTGTGCGGACAGACATGAGGCTGTTCCGGTGACTTGCGATGTTGTATGCAGTTGGAGGAATGGTGACACTCCCAGTAACAGCCATTGTGTCTGAAGGGTGTGGGTGAGATGACTGAAGAGGCGAGAGGCTTGGTCGAGCCTGGTGGGGCTGTGGTGGGATCTGGGTTGCCGAATCTTCACGGTCGTCGTCATAGGCCGGGGGCGCCACCACCCCTGTCGATGCTGTGGTCGCGGGGACAGCGAAGCAGCTTGTCGGTACCTGCAATTGGGTCTGTGCAGATGCCGGGGTTGGTTGTGGTGGTGGTTGCGAGTTCTCGGCTTTGGATTGGGAGAATCCTGAAAAAGATGCAATGAGCTTGCCCAGCACGGGCCGGAGAATTTGGGATGATGATATTGACGAGCTGCTCCTCTTGTGATGAAAGAATACGTTGCTGTTGCGGCGGCTGCTGTTGTTGCTACTGCTGCTGCTGCTTTCGCCAATGCCGGTGTTAGTGCTGCCGAAAATCGACGACGGGGGGTCCGAGTCGAGATTCGATCTAGATGATCTTTCGCGTCGCCCTTTTCGCGGCCGGCCCCTATTAGCTTTTGCGTCGGGCCGTAATTCTCGGGGTACGTAGCCAGGCGGATAAGTAACAATGTGTATTGCGTGTGGTCTTGTTCTTCTTGGGCCGATAAGCGGTGTAGGGAAGCGCTCTGCTGACGGCGGTCGTCGGTCGATGTGAGCCTCGGGGCGATAGAAGACACCACTATTATTGGTGGCAAGCCAGGGACCTGAACGTTGTCGACGACTCTGGCGTGAGGCTGTCATTGTGATGCGTTAACAGTGTGTTCTCGTCGCCTCCGGCTCGAAACCGAGCACTTCTGCGCCCCAAACAAGGCACTAGACTAGCCCAGGCTTATTGAAGCTCGAAAGGAGCTCATGCAAGCTGAGCTGTTGCAGAAACAAAGAATGTACGGTGAGAGCAGAACCAGAATTGGTTTGCGGTAAACAAGACCGCAAGGAGAAGAATGATACTAAGAAGGGAAATGATGATAATAGAACGGAGGACAGGGGAGAGGGAAGGGAGAAAGGGAATAGGGTTGATTTTCCTTGATCCCGTGAAAGTGTTCCCAGATGCAGACAGGTCAAGTAAATGGGCCTAAACGGCACTGGCCGCCATTCTTGACCGGATGGGGCAAGGGTTGATTTGGGCAAAACCAGAAACTTGGTGTTGATGGGGTCGGCTGTTAATGCAGTCGACGCCAGTGATGAGTGCCCAAGCGCATTAAGGTCCAAGACGGCAAGTAAAATGAGGTCTGGTGGAGAGCTGTCAGGCACCAAAAAGCACCAAAAGTAAAGTCGATCCCTCTTGTGCCCTTGTCGACAAGGTTAATGAAAGGGAAAGAAGGTGATGGTGAGACCGTCAAGGCACGAGACGTTGCTCAGGTGAACCCCCAGCGACGACCGGATGGGGCAGCGTGAGGATGGCGTCTGGTGTCTCAGTCTTCTCTGTGTCGCTGTGTCTCTGTCTCTGCTGCAACCAGCTTCGCATCAGCTGCAACACAGGAGGATCTCGAATGCCACGAGGCGCACCAAGTACCAAACTGAAATTTATGGGACAACCCAAGATGGCGGAAATCTAACGGAAAGACGCACCGGCGAATGAGGGTAGAAATAGAGTTTTTGGTGGTGGTTTCGTTTATAGATCTTCTTGAGGAGCACCACAGGATTGAGCTGGTGCTTGAGTCGGATGCCCCATGAACTCGACGCCAGAACTGAGACAGTGACAATACTGATGGACACCGAGGGATCTGGTCAATCCCCAAACCCACGGGGACCCGCGGTGACTGGCCGAATGGCAAATCTCACGCCGTAAGGGGGGAGCAGATTGAGGGTCAAGATGCAATCAAAGGAACAGCTGCGGAAAGCAGGGAAACGAAGGCAATATGACGAGAACTTCGCCCAGACAAAGAGATCGAAGGGCAGACAGCTGTCTAACAGCTAGTGGACAGGTGGAGAGGGCAGTGTGTGGCCAAGGCTGCAAATGCACAAAGCCAAAATAAAATACAATTAAAACACGAGGAGTATCTTCAAAGTTCAAGGGTAGTTTAACACTCACAGTATTTCTTTTGATAGCTGAGCCAATCCAATGCAATCAATGTAGAGACAATAGCCTGGTCTGGTCCTTCCTGGTGTTCTGTCCTGGACACAGGCAAGTGGGCGGGCGGGCAGGCGGCAGGTGCGACACGACACGACACAGATTGGTGACGGAAGTGACGACCGTGACAAAAAGTGACCTTCTGTTGCACCAGATAGACAGGCACTAAAGCTGCCACTCGCAAACTCTAGCGAAAACGGAAAGTTGAGACCAAACGGCGGGGACGTGGCAGATGTTTAGTCCCCGATTAACTTTGAACGTTGAAGCGACCGGCGCAAGACAGAAAACGAAATTCAGAAGAAAATAACGGCTTCGTGTATCGTCGTTTGTTGCTGAATAGCAGGTTGAAGAGTGCAAGTTGCAGAAGACACGAGGGAATACGTCAATCGAACCGATGATGGAGAGAACAAACTTGGATCTGGATGACAAGCGTGGAGAACCGACCGGGGAGGGAACTGGGGTTCGATGCAGTCAGTCAGTAATTGATCCTGCCGTCACTGTTGATTGTTGACTGTCTCTAATCATGAATGCATCTGCTAGCGCTCCGCAATTGCCGTGGCATGGACTGACTCTTTCTGCCGCCAAGTGGAGGCAACATGACGACGAGAAACGGTTCCAAGGATTTGCGTTGAATGTTGCCAACACAAGTCTCCCTCCCACACGAACATTGGTAGCCAAGCCAAGGTGCAAGGCCCATCCCCGACTGAGCAACCAGGGTCACGAAACAGCAGAAAAAGAAGGCAAAAATGGTGACTTACCCGAACTCTCTGCTCGAACTGTTTTCCACTCCAAATTGGATACGCCACAGTTGGCTGCTTGATTGGGTCTCTGGTGCCACAACAGATAGACGATGTTGAACACGACGTGCCAAGATGCTCCTGGGATAACTCGCTTTTACTGCCCAGCAACAACCACAATTGTCAAAGCGGCGCAAACGATAACAGGAAAGAAAAAGAGAAATCGGCGTAAAAGAGCCAAAGTACCTGGACTGAGTGAGTGGCTTGGTTGGAAAACCTCCGCCAACGAGATGCATACACTAGGCACAGGCACACACGCAGCTTTCTTCGGTCAGATGCGTCAGCAAATAACCTTGCCCTTGAACATGGGCTGCATCATCACATATATCAATTTCCTTGGTTCCCATACACCACGTCGACCCTACGTAATCGACGTTTTTTTTTTTTACACAGCCTGGATCGGCCCATTCAGGACAAACTCGGTTTCATGCTATACAAAGAGGGAAACAAATCTAGTGTCACCACCCGAGCGAGTTGCGATGGGTTGAACACATCCCAAACCGTGAGCGAACATCAAATAAGCGGGCCATCCGTCGTTGCCGGTATTTCCATGCCATCCACAAACCTCGTTTGAGTTGTGAGCTTGCCGTTGTGTGCCGTCCCGGAAGACAGTCCACAGCGAAGCTTTGGTGGCGCCAACGCCTCTCATCGAGGCCGACCGTGGAACTGCGTTCAAGTTCATGGCCAAAAATTCCGTTGCGCGTCCGAGCGACACCGTGAGTGCCGAATGAAGCCGCAAGGAAGCCACTCTGACTTTGCAATGTTGATCTGCATGTGGTCGTGAAGCAAGACTGACCCATCCGAGGCACTGATGAGAGGAGCCTCCCGAGAGCCAGTAGCCAACCCAATCAAAGAAACAAGCGACAAAACGCTCGATGCCTAACAATCTGTATCGGCGAGGAACCATTCGGGCACTTGCCAATTTCTCGTTCGCCTCGGCCATGAAATGCTATTTTCGAAGCCCATTTTCACCATAGCTGGGCAGGATGCAATGCCAAAGCAACCGACGTCAATGACTGATACCCATGTCCCTGATGTCACATCAGAGCCTGGCACTGAAAGCTCCGACGATTATGATTGGGCGAAAGGTCAGCAAATCTTCGCAACTGGTGGAGTCGTTTATGCAAGTCGAGGTGAACTTGGCTTGAAATGCCCTGGTGACTCCACCAGCTTAGCTTAGATTTCCTGATTTACACCTTGCAGGATGGATCTCTGCCCAGGTTGCTCGCCTACGGATACTCCCAGGAAAGTTGGGAGTTTGCAAATACACGAATCGGGCATTGATTCAGTTGTGGCCAATTGACTCAGCTTGGGTAATGCTACTCCGTACAAATCTGAGGATAATAATGATCTCGCCCTCTACTTAGGAACCAGTTTTATCCCCGAAACCCAAGGGTTCTGAACTGCCCTCCGACAGTCGGCTCCCACTCCGGACCTTCCGCAGCCATTCAAATGCCACCAGAGGTGCCTCCATCCATAGGGCTTGCGGATATCATGCCGAGCTTCGTCCTTTCACATCAGACCATGTCCTCGGTCATGCCGCCGTGAGATCCGAACGAGCCGAATATTTCTTTAAGCTATTTACAAGACCCTTCTTTGCGGGAGATCCAACTGCAACAAGGGTCCAGTGTCAATGGAACTCGGCTGTTGTTCGCGTTTGTGTCCCGACAAAAGGTGACGAAAGAAATGTCTCGAGGCGTCAGAATCTTTGCGATGACGGGGACACGGGCCGGCGCCGATACGGCATCTACCGGATGGGTTTGGTAGATGGCAATGCGTCCATGATACCTGTTCATCTCGCATACCCTAGACAAAGTTCAGCGAGACGCTGGACCGCGCACGTAGCGTGATTTTTGCGACCATGTTTGCCGTGCTTTGATACTCTCGTGCAGACTGGCGTGGAATTTATGATGTACGATGCGGTCCCTCATATTAATACTGAACGTATCACAGCGCTTATCGAGCCCAAAGGTGTTCCGCTGCCTAGGAGACTGTATAGTGATAGACTTGGCTGGAATAGACGATCAAAGTCCGAGACTTTGGGAAGCAGTACGCAACTTCTTGCCAAGCTTGTCCTGGGCAAATATCGTTCCAACCAATCTGTTCCTGAGCTACAACAGCAGCTGATAGAACAAAACTTGCCGTGTCTGTCGTCAATGTGTTTGTCGGCGACTCAGCATACCGTATACCGCCATTCCTTGCGTCATAACAAACATTAAAATCTACAGTGTGTATGTGAGGAACCGTCGTATATGAACATATTTGCTTCTTCCTCTTTCACAATGATTTTCAACAGAGGCGAAGGTAGCTTCGGTGTCAATGTCGACAACACTCCTCCATATGCATCGTTGGGAATGGCACACTTCCTGTTGGTAAGAATACCTTGGGAGCACAGCAACGCCGTAGGCGCCGACCATGTCCAGGGGACCCGTGGATGCCTTAATTTTACTTTTCCTTTTGTCCATGCTTTCATTTCATTTAATTGGCGATGCGCTGCTCAAGTACAAGTCTATCATCCTTGCCGGATGGGTCTTGTAAGTGCAACCTCTTTGCGTGTCTTTGATCAACCAGATATGTCGGCGAAAGTTGATACCAAATGACGGGCAGTTCTCCTTACAGGCACGGAGCCGAGAAAAACGAAAGCAAACAAAGAAAAGACATGAACTTGCGAAACACCAGGACTCGGTTGTCAAGGAGTGCCTTGGCAGGCAAAGACTGGGGTGTGATGCATCACGAACTTCCATAAGGACTGGCAGCAGTGGCGGGGAAAAGAATATTGAACAATATCGGTCACGGGAGCAGCACAAGGCTGCACGAAAGTATCTTTGTCAGAAACGCACACGAACCCATGTTTGAGCTGGTGCCCAAACTCTCGCATACTTACCACCCTTGGATGTACTTGAAGCTGGCTACCCGAGAGACTCAGATTATGTATTGTTGATCTCCAGAGCTCTGCATTTGCTGTAGCTATATATTCACATGCAAACAGTTGATCTTATTGTGTAGTCCATTGCATCTCTACAGTGGGCGTTTCATCACGGGCCAAGAACTAGAACTTGTGTTGCAAAGTATTGATATCCAAGCGAGATAGGCGCCCAATACCTGCAGCACTACAAATACATGCGTGTATACTGAACTCGAATGGCATGCTCCATCACGACCTCCATAGCCCGCGTAGAACACTCTGGTACGCATCATAGACAAAATCTAAACTGCATTCATACACATGATGCATATCAAGGACGGAAGTTTGTTGTAATGACCGCACCATTGGAACTAATTGCTGTGCCTAGTACGCATGTTGCTTGTTCCTGGCTGAGATCAATGATACCCCGCAGAACTTCTCGGCGGGGCAGTGACACCCTCCAAGTCGACCATTTCATCAACACTCAAGCTGCATTCAATAGCCACTTCACCCCAAATCACATAAGCTGTCATTCCAGCCATCGTCCTCATCTATAAAATCACCACACAACTTAGTAAACGCGTCGATCTATCGTCATACCAACATGAGTGTTCGAAACGCCGGGAAAGCAGGATCCTGGTACGTAGCCTCCCCAGATGAGCTGGGGAGCGAGCTCGACGAATACCTATCAGATGTTCCAGAAACCATCGACGGTTCATCACTACCTGTCCCAGGAGCAAGAATTATCATTGCACCGTACGTCCCATATCGCCATATATCTAATTCAGAGGTTTTGTTCCACTAACTTTGGGGTACAGACACGCAGGATATAGCTTCTCCGGCCCATGTGCATCATGGGCATACAAATGCCTGGATCTCACCAAAGCCAAGCGGGTATTCATCCTAGGTCCATCCCACACATATTATCTCGACGGTTGTGCCGTGACAACCTACGATAAATATGCTACGCCATTCGGTAACTTCACCGTCGACAGGGACACTATTCAGCGTGTCAAGGAAGCAGCTCAAATGGACGATATTCCCAAGTCACGAGACTCAGCTGAGCATTCTCTGGAAATGCACCTGCCCTACCTTTACAAACGGTGCGAGCAAACCTTTGGATCACCAGACAAGTTTCCTACCGTTGTCCCGATTCTAATCGGCGATAATGACCGGGACGAAGAAAAAGCGGTTGGCCAGGTCTTGGTACCTTACCTAAAGGACGAAGAGAATGCCTTCATTATCAGTTCTGATTTCTGCCACTGGGGTGCCCATTTCCAATACATGGTGTACTCGCCGGCGAATGACCCGGCCCAGCTGATCAATCTCCGTAGGGGCGACAAAGCACCTACCGGAGCACCGATCCACGAAACCATAAAGCTTCTCGACGAAGCGGCCATGGATGCGGTCAAGAGTGGGCATCACGATGCTTTTGTGGACAATCTCAAATTGACCAAGAATACAGTGTGTGGAAGACACCCGATTGGTGTGGCTATGGCAGCACTGGAGTTTCTCGCCCAGGATGTCGCTGATGAGAAGAGGTGTCGATTTCAGATCACACAATATCAACGAAGCAATCTGGTTGAGAAACCAAGCGATTTTAGTGTAAGCTATGTCTCGGCATATGCGATTTTGTAACAGAGTCGTCTGTTGTAAGTAGGGGGTATCATCGAACGTAGGCAGGCCAAGGTAGAGATTTCCTCGGAATGTTGGCATCGTTTTCCGGCTTTCCCTATGTGATGTTGTGTCGTATCAACCAGTAGGCATAAAATGTTTTGCTCCACGGAGTACTGTCTGTATTTTTGAGGCCTGATGGATAGGAGGTGAGGTACCTCAGCAGGACGCATCGCGAAGAGTGCTGGGATCTTCGTGCGGTTTGACATGAGCACATTCTGGAAACTCGGATGGTCGAGGCGTGACACCCGAGGTTTACAGCTGATGAGACATTATCCGGCCCGTTCCAGGGGAGCACAGGACAACATAACGCAGACCTCAATTCAATCTTGCCGACTCACGAGTTTACAACGTCCCAGGTCAGGATACTACTCACATTGAACCAGTGGTGGTCCGGAGGCTGACTTCATTTTGAATCGTATATGCAATCGGTGCCGATAGCTTTGCAACCTTTGCATTGGCGTAGTCAAGCTGAGCTCAAAAGGCATCGCGGCGTTGGAAAAGTGCAGTCAGCCGCAATGCGCCAATATCGAAAACAGCCTGTTGGCTTGTTCGAGGTGGATGTATCAATGATTGCAACAAAGTCACCACGCACCACCACCAGTGTGAACCGTGCCCCCCAGTCGTTCTTCTTTGTTTGGTGGTGAAGGTGTCACACAAGCCAGGAACGTACTTGGTAGAAGCAGGCAAGATCGATATCCAAGTCTCATCACGGATTCCACTTTGTTTCTATCAGACGCGATGTCGTCTCCAAGGTGGAGTTACAGAAGTAGTTGCTTTTACCAGACATCCGCGACCATATGGTTGGACATGAAACCCAGGTGTTTGGCGCCTGTTGGCGCCATTGAGTGATTGCCAGTCAGCCTGTGGATTAAGGAACAAGGCGGACAGGGGCTTCCAGATCCACCAGGGGAAGGGGTGCAGGCCTTTTGAGGGTTGATGAGGGTTCGCAGGCCTCAGCCCAGGTCATGGATGTTGCTGGCTGGTTTGACCTACACCAGACATCACATCAAGTTGCAGGGAACAACAGAAATCCACAGCGGTATGGCAATGGTCAAGCACATTCTGGTGGTGTCACAGAAGGCGGTTACGAGTCGAGCGCACGGCCTCGGAGATGTTGTGTGTAGCTTGACGAAGACCTGGTGTCGTGGTTGAAAAATAAAATCAAAAAAAGACGGGGGGCTGACAATCAAGCATAAAGTGCGGTATCGTATTGTATCTGCTGACGCTTATTCCGTAAGCTGGCTGATGGAATACTTCTCGTTGCATCACCATCAGGCTTCGTAGTGGTGAGGCTCAGGTCGAGGGCGAGGTGGATAGTTCGTTCTGGAAGAGGCTTGGTTTGATAAAATTATAATCAAAGTGCTCCAGAAGTTTGGCTGCCGATCTCTCAAACAAGGCGGTTAGTGAGTTTAGTGCAAGGGGCAAGTGCAAGAGGCGAGAGGCAAGAGCCAGCAAGCACAGTGAAGGGAAACAGCAGGTGGCGAGTCCCTGCACCGCCTCGCCTCGTCTTGTCTGGTGCAAGGTTTTTTTTTTGGCTGGCTTTGTCTGACTGGTCAAGTCACACAACACGATGCGCCAGGCTGGAATTGGAGGCATTCACTGGTTGAACCATGTTCGTTCGCCAGACCAGACCTGACCTTTGTTGTACAAACTTGAAGGCGTCAATCCAGTCTGGACTAGTCATTCAAGTCAGGCACCTCTGGTGTAACAATCGACGCCCTAGTGCCCGACCCTGTTCCTCAAGTGCTCAAGTGCCCCATCTTCCTCCAGCCTGGTCTCCATTCGATGTCCCCTGTGGACCCCCAGTGTGTCGCCCTTGTCCCCCTTTTGATTGCTTCATGTCCTGGCACTGGGTCTCCGTCTCCGTCACCATCCCCATCAATCAATCCCCTTCGAGTCGAGCCTCAGTTACCATCACACACAACGAAACGTGGACAGTCGCTGCTGCTTCTCCTGTAGCTTTGACCTTACTCTGTACCGCCATCTTTTTCATCCGGACCAGCAATTCTCACGTATTCAACCTGGCAAGCGCGTTGCACCGGAGAATTGACCTCGCGACGTCGTTGGCCCTTCGACCATCTTGAATCACAGCAGCCTGACTGACTGCCGACTTCCCACTTCCATCCCATCTACAAACACTCTGACGCCAAGAGCGAGGTGCGCTCCCAACATCCACCATGAATGTGAGTGTTTCACCTTTTGCTTTGCTTTCTGTTGGCGTTTCAACCCTCTGATTTTGCTCTGTACCCGGTGCTTTGTGCATTGTGCACTTGTGCCTGCTCTGCTTGACACGGTTGTACCACCGCAAAGAATCTGCCAGCTCGAGTCAGAGACTGCCACAGTTCATTTTCTTGACCTAACATGCCATCGCACCCCTCCAAACTCTGTCCATCTTCTAATCACTGCTTTCCCAAATCTTTCGCTGGCCGAAATCTTGACTAACAATGGACCAACAGCACGGGTTAGTACTATCACGGCTTGTTTCAACCGCTCTCGCCTGCCTTTGTCTTCCGAGCACGATTGTCTCCCATGACATGTCATATTCAACATTGCCGTCGAGTTTTCTTTCTTTCTTGGGACTAACACGAGCGTCGCAACAGGTACGGCTCGAGACAGAACAACTACCAACAGCTGGGTAACAACCAAGATTATTACCAAAGGCAGCAACCCCGAGAGTTCGTCCAGAACCAGCCATATCAGTCTGGTTATGGCCAGGCTGGCAATTATCAAGGTGAGAAGAGACATGCTCACCCTCCTACAATTGCTTGACGAGTTCACCGCTAAGCTGCCGGAACAAACCTTTAGACTCCAACTACGAGATGTCTTCTCTTCCCCAAGGCGGCCGAGGTGGCGGCGACCCCGTTCTCAACGAAGTTAGCAACATCCAGGGAGAAATCAATAGACTCAACGCTCAAATCGATGAGCTGAAAAGTAGTGGTGCTCAAAGCCTGGCTAGGGGTGAATCAGCAGACCTCCAAAGGAAGTCAGCCGAGGTCATGACCATGTACAGAACCCTAGTCCAGCGCTTTGGCAAGCTCAAATCCCAGACCTCTGCGACGAACAGGAACGTTGTGCAAGTGAACAGGGTTGAAAAGGAGCTCAAGGCTGCCTTGGCGAGATACAACACGTTTAAAAGCGACTACAGTAAGGCTGTAGGAGCCGAGGCAAGGCGGCAGTTTGAAGTCGTTCGCCCTGACGCTTCGGAGCGCGAAATCGCCCAGGTTGTTGAGGAAGCTCAGTCGGGCCAGCAGATGCAAATTTTCCAGCAAGCATTGCAGCAGAGCGGCAGACAACGGGCTGCTCAGGATGTTTTGCGCAACGTCCAAGCCCGACACGATGACCTTCTGAAGCTAGAGAGAGACCTCCAGGAAGTTATGGAACTTATGGAGACCATGGCCGACATGGTTTACAAGCAAGACGAAGTCGTCATGAAGATTGAAGAACAAACTGAAGCCGTCAATGACAACCTGGACAAGGGCGTGGAGGAAATCGGTGTTGCTGTCAACACCGCTCGAAAGACGAGAAAGAAGAAGTGGATCTGCTTGGGTATCTGTGGTAAGCAACAATTCATCTCGGACCCATATCTCTCACAAAGTATGCGTATTGACGATTTCACAGTGGCAATCATCATTGTCGTCATCATCATTGTTTTGATCTACATTTTCGTCATTCGAGGTACTTCAGGCGGCGGCAACAAGAACAACAGCAAGCGTGCCATTGAGGATCTTACCGGCGCCGTTGCATCCCGCTTCATGTCTGTTGCGGCACCACACGCAAAGCGGTTGGAACCTCGCGCTGCCATCGACGAGGAGCTCGCTCAGCAAATGCTCCGTATTAGCCGCGAAAGAATTCATTTCCCCCAGCTCCCCAACAACTAAATCTGAAGGACGATGGTCTTCTGGTGGTGGGGACGCCTGCGATGGAGTGGTTGAGCGAAAATACGGGAGGCAGAGCTGGCCTCGTCTGGAGCACAACTGGTACGACTTGTTTGGAAAGAAAACTTGCATCGTATTCAGACACGTACTCTGACTGCTTGTTTTAGTTGTTTGATTTGGGCCGGGACACCTCAGCGGGGAATAAGTAATTTCCATTTTCATTTTCGTATTACACTGTATAAAAGTCGGCACCGACATACTCCGCAAGCATTGACCGCAACCTGCGTACGCGTGGTTGTTTGTTTTTCTCTCGTGTGCCGGTTCAGAGCATTTGATTTGCCATTATTGGGATGAGACATGGCAAAAGAACAGAAGCTAGTGGAGGCCGACATATTTGGGCACGGCGTTGCCAGATGTGCCAAAGAAAGACTGCGTCCTTGGATGATTGGCATTTTATTTGTTGTATGTGCCTTTCAGCGGGCTATGTTTTAATGGCCTCATATGCAGCCGCAGCTGATCTCTAGCTGGTCTAGGTTGGATGATAGATTGCTCTTGTGTAGTCTTGTGCCAGGATCTCCTTGTGGTCATCTTGGAGAGGGACGATTGCTTGTTTTATTTTGTTGCTTAGGAGTGTCTTCTCCTTTTATTTAGGTGTTGGTGAATACATATACAGTAATAATCAGATCTCAATTTGCATAAACGTAAAGTAGCATTTATATATTGGACACGCTCAAGTTGATATCAAACCGAATACGCCATATCTTCCCTTCTTTACCTAAACGCCAGAAATGCAAATTCTAGATCCATGTAACCCTTCCGGACTCGACATATCCATTCCGAGCGACACTAGATGAGAAGACCCCCGAAAAAGCGCTTGCTAAAGTTGACAGCAATGACTGCATAAATTTACCCCATTCAGCCCGGGAATTCATCTTCGTAGCCTATTGCTGGTGGTGCTGCTGGTGGTACTTGGTTTGCAGATTCCGCGTCACCAGGCGATTCTGTCTCCATCTCCGGCTCGTCCTGACTTCCCTGTCTGGCGATGACGTCTCTTCTCTTCTCGCCCTCTCCCACGACTTTCTTCAACACGCCCGCACGGCGCTTAAATTCCCTAGCTAGTGAGTCGACGTCTTCGCGGCCGATGGCGCCGCTCCCCGAACTGGGCAGGCTGTTGGGACGGCTGCCACCGCTGAGGTCTAGCGGCTCCCGTTCTACGCCTTCTAGTCGGAGCATCGTGGACGAGTCGCCCTCGGGGTCGTCGTTCCGCTGAACAGCGAGCTGGGAGCTAGTTATTGCGAAATCGGGGTTGAGGCTGGACGCCCATTGGATGGACCATGTGTTTCCTGATGGGACGAGGTCGACGACCAGTGTGCGGTGGTCGGGATCATCGCTAGGTTGGGAGAGGACGGAGGTGTCGTCGTCGGAGAAGAGGTATTGCACGTGGGGGTGTATTGTCGCGCCGGTGGTGACATTCGTGAGGAGGGTGAAGAGAGGTTCGAAGGCGGGCGATGCTGACTCGGCGGATTGGTGCTGTGATTGTGTTTCTGGATCTGCTGGTAGTGCAGATGGACTGGCTGCCGTGTCGGGCGCGGGTGGCGATGGTTCGGGATCTTTGTCCGACATTGTGAATTGAGGAAGATGGGTGATGATGGACTGGAGACGAGATGGAAGAGCGCTGCACCTGGTGAAGGATATATGCACAGGCTAGGGCAATGGGGTAGGTGGCCTTAGTTCATATTAAGTTTAATACGGGCATGCAGAACGAGGGTTTGATCGCGACCCTAGCCGACATAGTTTGCGGCGGGTGAACCTTCAGAGTTGGTAGAATCTGGATTGAGTGCAGCTGTGACAAGCTGGAGCTCCATTGCAGATGAGGCTGTCGAGGTGCCCGCAGACGTCACACCAGACATGAGTGAGGCTTATCTTATCGACACGTGCGCGGGCATCAGGGTCCCCTCGCTTGGTGCTGCTGTCCGCGTGTAGATTTTAGGCATTGGCACTTGACATCTTGTCAGCGCCGAGCTTCGGCCACTGCTCTGGTTGAGAGCTTCGGGGACTGGACATGGAGAGCGGGGAGGGGCTTTGAACCAGCTCTACTGGGACGCCTCCAAACCATTCAAGTATATATTATTGACGGCCCCAAGCCATTGATGGCCGTAGCCTTGCACAACACGGAGCCCAATATCGTTTTGATCTGTTATGAGATGCACATGCCAATAACTGCCGTTGTTGATATTGCACCCGGTACGCACATCAGCATCCATGGCCAGTCCAGCCGTTTATTTTGGTTATCTGATGTGATGGGTATTTCCTCATGTCGCGCCACTGCCGCCAAGCTCAACCTCCTTCTTCGCCCGCCTCATCGACTTGTTGCTGCCTGGATTCGGCTTTTCGCTCCATATACCTACATAGGTAGGTCCTCAATATATTGTCTTGCCATCGCCTCGTAAAAACTTTCGAGTCTTCTGCATAAGCTTGACACTAGCCCGCCCTGACTGGATCCACGTTTATATAGCAATGTCACCAGAAGAAGTGTCCTTCCGGTGCCCAGCTGGTTTGTCCACCAAGCGACCAGATCGTGTATCTGGTCACACCAGGCAAACCAGACTCCACGAGGAGGACAACCTGCCCTGTGCACCGGACAATCCGTCAACCCACTCCGGAAGTTACAGTAACAATCACCTAAACATTTTGCCCAAGGAAATGTCAATTATGGCCTGATGCCATCTTGAGAGCCGTACCCCCTTGCCGTGAACTAAAGGATGGCCCGTAAATTACGAAACAACACTTTTGTAGTCTTTGATTCCTTTGGACTTGGTCGAATTCATGATGCTGAAGATAAAAGTATAAAAGAGAAAATTGTCAATGCTGGACATCTCAGTAACGCCTCTCTTCCTCAGGTTCTGTGACCAAGAGGGAATGATGATTAAAAAGCAAAGCTTGAACCGCCTGATGAAATTTCTAGCCTCGATCGCATGAATCTAAACCGGAGGATGTAATGCTGCAAAACAAGACATGTACCGCCTTGCGCCGTAATATGTGTGTAATCTTTGAAAATGTGTCGTTTGTCTCATGATGTGTGCAGTTCACGGAACCCTGCCGCGACTAGGCTTCTAGATTTTTCTTTAGAATCGGCTGGTGCGTTCCAGTAAAATAAGCCCTGCAGATATCACTTATTAGAAAAATAGTCTTCTTCCTATTGCGTCTGTCCGCAAATGATCCCCATCCACGGGATACATACACCTAGTCCTTTTTGCTTGGCAAATGCTGCTTTCGCCTTGACTGTATCTGGGTTGTCGTACGTAACGAAACCACCATCGCCACCCACACATTGAGCTGAAATATGGCGTTTGTCGACTGACTCCTTACAGCCCTTTCTGGGTAACTGGCTATACTCATATATTCCCTCATCGCCGCCGCCTCCCTTGAACGTCTGTCCAGCCCCCGTCGCCTGCAGAAAGCTGCGGCCGTGAGTGGGGATTCCTAGAAGAATACCACCCGAAGGAAATCCATGGGACATCAAATGCGCTACACCCGAAGAGCCAGAGGTTTCGTCTCGGTTCATTGCGTATAGTTGGGAATGGTGTCCACTCTTTGGTGTCCACACACCGAAGAAGTCGTAAGCAGTCAGGTTGACAAAATCCAAGTAGTTCGCCGCCGCTTTGAAGTCAATAAGTTGCAGTATGGTTTTGGTTGCTGGCAGTGCTGCGGTAAGAATATATCGATCTTCGGCCAAATGTGATCGAATAGTCGCCAACAAGTTTACAAAATCGTGACCTTGCTCAGCATTGCAGGGATACTCCCACGAAACTGTGAGGCAGGAGAGTCTCGTCAGTACAAGAGTCTTTTTAAACGTTGAAAGAACATCCTTGGGTTACAACGCACCGTCAATACCGTCAAGACCAGAAGCCTCTACCAGCCCTAAGGCGGAACGAGCAAAGTTATCTCGTAGATTGGTGTTGCCAGCAACGACGGGGAAGACTTCAGAGCAGGCCGGCCCCCCAATCGACAAAACCACTTGTAGGTGAGGGTGTTGTTGCTTGAGATGCATCAAAGATCCTAGAGCACCTTGAACTCCGTCAACTGGTGCTCTGGCATCAGCCCACTCATCGCTCAACTGAGCCATGGCGCACCTGAGTCAGTGTAAACAACTCGTGATGTAATACAGGGGTTGACATACAAACACACCGCCATCCGGCCCAATGCTTGCGTAGGCGTAGTAGACGCGGTTGACACAGCTGTAATTCAGCATGGCCGGACTATCCCCTTGGTAAACTCGGTTGTTCGGGAAGTAAACTGCGTTGGTATACATTACTCTCGCAACGCTGCTGGCCATCCGCGATGTTCGCGAACCAGAGTGGGAGGTCATGACGTAGAAAAAAAGAAAAGGAATGTTGCACAACTCTACCACCAGTAGTGAAAGAGCGAAGAACCGGCGCGCAAGGTATTGAACCGACAACCATAGCCCGGTTAGTTTAGGCAAAGAAAGTAAAACTTGATGTATACCAACATGTTGAGTCCGGGACTACGGTTAAGATATGTGCCAGTCAAGGTGACAATAATCACCTTGGAGCACAGATCAAGCGAGTCAGGCATCAAGGGTGCCCGGACCGATGACCTCTCTATGTGTCGGAGCCATGTCAGGACTTGGCTGGATAGCCCAACTGCTGTTACTTATACAGACTCTGACACAGCAGCACCAGACGGTGAAGGAATGATGGGCCTAAGCAGACAACTCATGGGGCATGTGGAGACGATACGCTGGTGGGAATTTTGAATTGGGATGCCACAAGTCCAAATTTGCCAAAGAGGGTCTCCGGAAGCCCAAGAAGCAGCAAGCCATGATGCATGACATAATTGCGCGGGGTTTGAGGGCCCTCAGTGGACGGAAAGACGAACCCAGAGGTTTGGAGACAGAAGCGTGATATCAGATGCAGTCGACTCGTTTGATGAATCCACACCCATGACAACTTTGGCATGCGACATTGGGGACCGAACCTGGCCAGGCTCGGATGGCACACATATCGGGGGTAACCAAGAATGTACGGAGTATCCAGATAGTAGGAAGCCTGTCCACGAGACAGCTACGGAGGGAGCCAAGACACGAGGGGAGATAGCCGCAGAGAAGCTTCATGACAGAAGATCCTTGTTTCGAGTTGTCGACCGCCCTTTTAGCTACATCAACGGCCAAATTGGGTCGTGCCTACTAGGAGGCCACCACTGAAATCAAAATTGCCAGTTTAGGCTTTTCGATCTAACGGCGGCGTGTATCGCCCTGACGCCTCTGGTTTGCGCATTCGCCTTCTAGACCTGGCATTGATGGGTTTGGTTGGATGGGGTAACTCCCGCCACTTTGCAGATTATACGGCTGGGAACCTTGAAATGCAACAGATGGTTTGAGGGCCACAGGGCGTAGACTGTTGTTACTCCGAAGCCTAAGATGGCAGTTTCCAGTATGGTGAAACCAGGGCGCTGGTGACGGCCAATGACGCCACTTTCGCAGTACCGGGAGTTTGCGGGCATGGCTCTTAGTAGGACTTGGCTGATGACATGCTGTCGTGGAAGTCGGACTCGTGTAGACAGTTCGAGGCGGTGGAGCGTGAATATGTGGACTCGGAAAGATCCAATTGTAGAGGGCTAGATCCTTCTCCAGGCTCCAGTTTAGGCGAGTGTGAAGCAGAACAGCACAATGGCATACAGTAATTAGACCAGACTACTGCAACATTGCCCGCCCACCTGCCTCCAAGATATGGCATGTGTTGAGCACAGCACCAGAAATCGGCACTGTCTCTAATTGGCGACATGTGAGGAGAAGAGTGAGACATAATGGTAGCAATGCGAAGGGTCCAGATGTAATGTATTGCTTAGGGAGGATCCCTCCGTCCTTTCCGCTGAATCAAAGAAAAGCATCAAAGAAAAGGAAAGAGGACGTCATAGAACCGGCCTGGTCATATGTCCTCAGTGTCTGGAGCAAGACTTTGTAACCAGGGAGTAAAGGCATGTGAGGGACTCGTAGTGTGCGGATGGCACTCGTCGTGCTGGAGACTAAAGTATGCTGTGTGGGCCACGGTATCTCGGATATGATATGATAGGACATGGCTGACGACCAGTCTGCGTGTTATTTACTCCGTATATAGACAGATTGACGTGGATAGAGCTGAATGGGTTGGTGGTGGTGATGTTCAACCTGCGGCTCCGCTCAGGCTGGATGGGTATCCAATTAGCTTTACATCCGTTTGAGTCAGGGAGCCAGGGGGGTTGATCGCATGCACTGGAGCACTTGCATATTGCTCGGTTTGTTTTATAACAGATGCGGTTGCAGCAGCAGGCGAGAGTCATTGGATCATGGCCTTGCAAGAGTCTGGATTGCGCTCTGCCTTGACGTCGTGTTGCGGTGCCACTTTCAGTTCAACGCTTGTCGGCAAAGCAGCCACGGTGCCATTTGATGGAGCGGACAATGACCACTTGGGTCGATGTTGGAGTAATTATAAGCTGCCATGTCGGTGATGATTCGGACCGCTGTTCGTGGAAATGAAGCCGGTTGGTCATGTTTTCGACGGCATCTGGGAACACGTGCACTTAGTCTTGATCAGACACAAACAGCCGCTCCTTCACATCTCGACTCCGTTCGATGGCCACGTAAAGTCCTCGCTTGCTGCATGGCTCCTTCCAAATTTGTTGTACCAATCACAATTGACTTGGCCAAAACTCTTGCTCAGGCGATTCATCCTGTATTTGTGTTTTCTCTGGCAGCATCCCAATCATTGTGCAAGAGACTTCTCGCATAAACAATTTCCGTTTTCATCTAATTTATTCTAGATATTCCCGACAACCCGGACCACTCCGAGATAAGCCTACAATATGTTGACGTGAAGCCGAGAGCAAAAAACATAAACAGATTTGATTTTAAGCTAGCCGGGCAGATACCACGTCGAGTTGATTGTGCAGCGCGGCTGTCTGACAAGCTTGACAAACAGGCAAAAAAGAGGCCGTTAGTGGCGTCCAGGCACTCTAGACCATACAATAAACTGATTCAATTTAGATAAGACTCGTACTTCTCTCCATAAATGCGACATATAGTTATGTAGCTCGGGGAGAATCTCTATCGATCGAATACTCCCTGGGTTTCGCGGCACTTCATTCACACACTGGATAAAGGATTATTCTCTGAGACCAATGGAATCTGGCTGGGATGATTTCGGGCTCCTTACGGACGTAACTACGATTCCTTTACAGTGGCGGTTATATGCACAATAAATTCAGGCGACGTCCATATCTGAAGATGGCGCTTTGGTCATCCAGTAACGGTAATTAGTTGATAGTGATACAGTCGTCGAACTCGATCGATTACATGTACTGATTGTGTGGCACTGTGCAGCTGAGCAGCCTAACATGTCAGTATTAATGACCAGCGGCGACGTTCGCGTATAGTCTTCTCGAAAGACATGCCCGTGTCATTGTTCCACACCATCTGCGGGCATTGGGCAGTAAGCAATCCTATACCGACCTTGGTGCTCGCCAGTGTCAAAGCTCCCACCAGAAGCTGGTTGGTTGGTCAATTATGCACCAAATCCTATCTGTCGAGTGCTCAAGTAGGTTTGTGCGTACACCAACGCAAGCCTGCATTGTGAGAAATAAAACTCAGAGGATTGGCAAGTGCAAGGCCTTTAGCAGCGACCTCAGCAGCCAGTCGGCAGTCCAATTTCGTCATTAACGCCAGTATTGTCACAAGACAGTGGTTGTCTGCTCTAATAGACCCTGTCTTTTATCTACAAGATCCCTCGACGACTTTGTCATAGATTAAGCTCAATAGCTGTTGGATACAAGAAGTCTCACCACATCTGCTTGATACAAGAACAACTACCCTGGATTGAGAGGAAATCTGTCCGCCATCGGTGTGGGTGGACAGCCACGTGGTTATCAGCAGGGAAACTCGGCTAATGGGTGTGTACTGCGGCTTCAGAACCAGTCCGTGAACGAGAAAAATTCGTCCAATGTGTCTAACAACTCTGGTGTGTGTACTCGGTCCAGCAGTACTCCGTACTTTGATGCAACCATTCCAAACTGCGGGGTGGGAAATCCTGGCAGTTTACGCAAACTAACGGCTTGACCGAATTGAAAGGGGCCGCTAGGTGTAGAAAACTGGTAGAACTCATAGGAGCACGATTTATGAGCAAGGAAGGAGTCGTTTCCCAATGAAGTCGATGGGGACAAGTCGATGGACCACGGTCTACAAATAAACCTTTGTGCCTCACAGTCAATATCCCAAATCAAAAGTCTCCGCATGGCGGTTTCGTGACAGGAGCTTGGCTACATGGTTCAAATGCACCTTTGACTGTTGGTTGAAGGTACTTTGCTAAGCACCCACGCAAATCAAGCCAGGCAAACGCAACTGATCAAATATTTGGATGCAAAAGGCTGGGACATGCCGAAGGGAGGGGAGGTGTGTGGCGGTCGCCATCAACAATCCCTGCATTCGGACCAGCGACTGCCCCTTGTCCCAACTGACAGTCAAGTTGAAGGTTCGTTCCCTCATTCCTCGTTCAGAGAACGGATGCCCAGTATCAATTGGTCTGTTAGCTGGTATGTTGGTGGTTGTCCTGGCACTTCGAGGTTTGGTGTCGGTGTGTGTGTTGGAGCACGAGACGGCATACTCCGTACTTTGAGTAATTGCAAGAACCGAATCCTGGATAGCGTAGTTTGTACTCGAAGAATATGTACCTAGGTATGCGAGGTAAATTGTGACTTATGCTAGTTTGTCTCCCGCGGCATTGAGGGAATGAGTGCTTCGACGGATAACTGGCTGGACTGCATCAGGCTTGACGTCTCTCCTGTCAGTCAGTTAGTCAGTCACTCTCAATCTGGATGTGATGTGATGGGATGGGATTTGATGGGATTTGATGGGATGGGGACCTGCGCACAAGCATGCCCAACTGTGCAGGTGAGCAGGCGGCAGGGTTCAGACCAGGCTGGTAGAGGAGGCGCAGGACCAATCAATTCTCGTCACATCTCTCCTGCTCAAGCCTGCACTGCGTTGTCTCCGCCCGCACCGCCCTCTGCTGCGCCAGACAGTCAGTCAGCACATTACACTGGACTGTACTAGTAGGTACTCTCTCCTTGTCGAGGCACCACACGGGTACTTTCCACTTTCCAGCCCGCACTTGGACTGGAACACTGGAACAGCCGTGCTCCATCCAACTCTGTATGGAGCCCGGGAGCCACGAGGGCCGTCCCACTCTTCGTTCTGCCCCAGCTCATAAACACGCACGTCGTCTCGACTGACCAAGCAGCAACTTTTGTCTTTACCAACCGCCATGCCATGGCGATTTCTGTCGCCATTTCGGCTGTCCAATGTCTCTCTTAATCCTGCCTGAGTACGAGATCGGCGACGCCGATGACGATAGCATCTACTCGGTAATATCGACGTCGCCCGACCTTGACACAGCTACGTCTCCGAGCGAATTCGGACACGACGCCGACGACGATTTCGAGCAGTTTTCTCTCGACGGCGATGGCATCGGCGATGGTGACGGGGTGAACTCGGAAATTTCCTGCGGATGCTCGACCTCTGTCACTCCAAGCGCCTACGAGGACGAGGTGGCACATGGTCGACGATACCATGGGTTCCATAAGGGACGCTACCCATTACCCAATGATGATTTGGAGCAACGGAGGGAGGAAACAAATCATGCTTTGATGCTAGAACTTACTGTATGCGCCTTGATCATTGTGGCCAGTGTTGCATTGGAGGCGCATCCGCGCTTGACGGACGCGGGCATCTTGAATACTAACTGATCACAAGGGCGGACGACTCTTTTATTCCGACATTGGCAAACATCCGCAAAAGATTATTGACATTGGAACTGGAACTGGTATGTTAATACTCCCCAGTGATGAATACCAGCATGAGCGACGACAATGCTAACTGCTGTCTCAATAGGAACATGGGCCATTGATGGTAACGCTGCAGCGAGACCCTCTGCGTACTTTGGCATCAAGGGCAATCCAATTGCTAACTCATTTTAGTCGCCGACCAATACCCGAGTGCCAGTGTGGTTGGGACTGATTTATCTCCTATACAGCCGAAATGGGTACCTGTCAATGTACGGATGTATGTCGACGATTGCGAGGAGCCCGACTGGCTCCATGGGTCTAATTTCGACCTGGTGCATTTTCGTGGTATGGCAGGCATGCTACGAGATCTGGATAGAATGTTGAAGAGAACATATCCGTATGACCTCCTTTGGCAAACACCAAGTGGGTGAGGCAAGGGCTAACTGTTTTCGATAGGCACGTGCGAGAGGGTGGCTGGGTGGAATTCCACGAGTTTATTCCTCAAATACTATGCGATGACGGAACCATGAGTGAGGAAGATCCATTACGGATATTTTTTGATGCCTCGACACAAGGTCTCAGAACATTTGGAGGCGAGCCTCTGAGAGCCCTTAATTTGGAGGAAACCCTCGTAGGTGCCGGATTCACAAACATTCACGTTATAACGAAGAAGGTGCCCATTGCGGCCTGGCCACGAGATAAGCACTTAAAGACTGTCGGCATGTTTACGAGGGCAGTGATACTGGATTCACTTGGCGCTCTTGCAGCGAAGCCACTTGCTGCTCTGGGCATACCTTCAGAAGACCGACGAGCCCTGGTCACACAAGTAAAACGAAGCCTAAACGACAGAAGGATACATCGTTATATGAAATGTGTCATTTGCTATGGGCAGAAGAAGGAGAATCCCGACTCGACATAGGAAGATTTTTGGGACACCGAGATTGAGGATTAGGTATTCTGATTTGATGCTCTATCCCGGGACAACGGAATGAGCAAGTCATATCCCAGCCGCCTGGGAAAGGAGTTTTTCAGTGTGTAAAACACCATTTTTTTTTCGTTAATTTTGTTTAAGCTGGGCTTTATATTCATGCCGAGGACTCTGTCTTTTATATCTGAGAAGGCTATTTTGATTGCTTTGTTTTATCTCATTCGCTTTGCATGGGGTCTGAGGAGTTGGGCATTGAGCTGATTAACCAAGGTGCAATGAGGACAAGATACTTTTTCTTTTTGGGGGAGGGCATAGTCAAAATAATGAAGAAAAGTGACTGCCACGTCAATTCCCTCTAGAATAATCCATGGTGACTGCGGATATGTGCTTTGACCTGATTATTGTGTTCATTTTGTTATCCGTGGTTGGCTTTCCAGCCTGATTCCACAGACGCTCTATGTCCATGTATGGGCGAAGATGACAAAGCAGGTTCGGTCAGACACCCACCACACCACAAACTAGAGCTTTGGAGCTTCGATGGAGCAGCAAGACATTTCGACTTTCCACAACCAAAGGAACCCGCAGTTTAGCACAACAAACCCACTCCAGCTGCAATTTTTACTCGAATAGACGTGCAAAAATAACCGACTACAACTTGAACAACATACGGCAAAGCCTTCAGGCACTCCAAGCCGCCGCAATGGCGACCGCAACCAAAACCTCCGCAAACGCCGCCTCCTCCATCCTCAACCACTCCTCCCAGCACTACAACTTCCGATTCTCGCCCTTCCTCCGAACCACATACCAAGTCGGCCTGCCGCTCGACCGCCCCATATGCAAAGCCTACCAGTCAGGCAGCTGCCCCAACGGCACGCGCTGCACAGAACGACACGTCCAGGACGCCAAAACGGCCCAAGCAACCGGCGGCCTGAACTCGCTCGTATGCAAACACTGGCTGCGCGGGCTCTGCAAGAAGGGCGAGCACTGCGAATTCCTGCACGAGTACAACCTACGAAAGATGCCGGAGTGCAACTTCTTCATGCGAAACGGGTACTGCTCCAACGGAGAAGAGTGCCTGTACCTGCACGTCGATCCGTCGTCGAGGCTGCCGCCCTGTCCGCACTACGACATGGGCTTCTGTCCGCTGGGGCCGCTGTGTTCGAAGAAGCATGTCAGGAGGAAGGTGTGCGCGTTTTATCTGGCGGGGTTTTGTCCGGACGGGCCGGAGTGCAAGGCGGCGCATCCGAAATGGAGCAAGGATCTGGATAAGCCGACTGTCAAGGTGGATAAGAAGGAGGAGGAGGATGTGCATGTGGATAGTGGCATGAGGGGGGATGAGGATGGCGGGGAGAGGATGAGAGATGGGATGGGACGCGGCGATAGGGATAGGGAGAGGGATGATGGACGGCATGGCGGGAGGCATAGGGGCGGAGGGAAATGGAGAGGTGGGAGGGGTGGCAGATTTAGAGGGAGAGGGCATTGATTGTCATGTACGTTTGGATGAGTTGGGACGAGATGATGTTTGGGAGATGTTGAACGCTTTTGACGTTATGATCTGCAGTTGCGGATAATTGGGAGGAGGAAGCGGTATGTACTTTAGATATTTGGCACGCCTTGATACCCAGGTTTTCAAAAGGGACATGAATCCAATCATTATGGCAACTTCAACGCTTACTGTGACAACGGGTGAAAGAAGAGTCTGGTATTTATTTATATGCTTTTGCGGCATAAATAGGAGCGTGGTCATTAAATACAAGGATATTTGGCATCATAGCAGCCCCCAGTTCTATATCTACATCATGCACGTGGAGATCCTGACACCGAATGGCCCCAGAGACTGCTCTCCGTAGCGTCAGCGCTCCATACGTTGCGCTCCGACGGAACAGCAACAAACTCGTTTGAAGACGTTGTCGCCGCCTCGCCATCCTCGCTTTCCTCCCGCTCTGAGCCGTCGTAGGAACTTGTCTTCCATGTTGATAACTCGTCTACTTTCCGGATGCCCATGATCCAGGAAACGAGACCGCGTGGAGCCCATCGTCCAACAAAGCCATATACACTGGAACCAAGGCCGACACGAACCGAGTCGCCAGTCAGAGAACCATCCATGACATCGAAGACGGCGTTGTGCAGACGCCGGAGCGAGCTGCCTTTCAAGCCGCGGATGCGTCCTCCAGAAATGGCAGAGCTGGTTTGTGCGATGAAATTGCGCCCGTACACGTGTCGTGCGCCATCTGGCCAAACCAGGGGCTCTTGAGGATTGCCAGCGGACACCAGTCCTCGTTGAGGTACGCCCGGTCTCGAGGGCACAAAGCCGGAGAAGTCGAATGTGCCAAGCTGCATGTGCGTAACGGGGATATCAAGGGGTCGAAGCTCAGCCGTCAAGACTTCGGTGAAGGCTGAAAGAGCAGAGCATACCGTGGCTTCGGGGGCGTGGAAAGGCGGGTTGATGGAGGAGATGATGGAGGGTGTGAAGACGAGGACCTTGGGCGGGATCCATTTCTCGCCAATAGGTTGCAGACGTGATGTCAGTAGTGGCAAGAAGGCTTGGATTGTGAGAATCGGCTGGAGCAGATGCGTGTTGAATAGGTTGGCGAAGCTCGACGGTGGTATCGTCGCTATGGGTGACGTTTGGTAGTGTAGGCTGGGGATTAGGATTACGGATTTGAGCGTTAACGAGTTTGGTTTGATGTGCGGCCCGGGCGCTTGGGGAGCTTGTAAGTAGCCGGCGAAACGTTCGATAGCGGCGCCAGCTTGAGGAGGCTAGGGATGTTCATTAACCAGTGTGCTTGGCTGGCACTATAGAGAATGATACTTACATCGGTGGTGTCGATGCTAAGCGGTCGAATGTCTGGTCTAGATAATGAGTGCACCATGTTTTCCTCCTCGGTAGCATTGCATACAATGTACACGATGAATCCCCGTCGCTCCATATCAAGAGACAGAGACTTGGTTAGGGGTAGGTTTGGTGAACCAGCAATAACCACCACCTCTGTTCGACCGCCGTTTCTCGCCCGCTTCGCTCGTCTCGTTTTCCTCATCGATCTGCTCGTCTGATAGCCCTTGAATATAACCGTGCCACAAGTGACGACGACAACAGCCGTCAGGATCTTGTGCCGCGATACCCAATCCTGAACTCTTTCAAAGCGACTCATTGACACGATGGCGACGGCTGGCCTCGCCGGAGGGATGGGCTTCATGGAATCCGGCAGCCATTTTACTTGTGAAAGTGTCTCGCGTACGACCCCGGCAGCCCGGTCGACGTTGTGGTCTATATAGTCGGCGACATCGTTGGAGTACTGCTTCAGCTGAGGTGGGATGTGCGAGAGCTGGTAGACGGGGAGAAGAGCTTCAGTTAGCTACGGAAGAAGCGGAAAATAATGAATCTGACACTAGATTAGTTGAATAAGCTTACCACAACGTCTAGAAACTGCTGGTCGTCTGCAGACATGATGGGATATGGTTGACTGTGATCATGAAGACGAGACGATGATGTTGGGTTCACATGACGAAATGTTTGGATTTCTCTCCTTGTTGATGTGGAGAAAAAGCTGTTGCGCTCCGCCAGTGCTAGGCGCCGATAGACTGATGCAGGGATGTGGGGAGAAGAGGGCCGCGCTTCCGTGATTGGTGGGAGATGGGTGCATGAAAGAATGCGAGTTGATGAAGAGAATTGTAAAGACAACAGATGGCAATTATTTTGAGCTATTCAAGCATGTAAAAAGAATGACACGGAAGGCTAATTGCAGAAATCGCATGAAAAAGACTGAGATGACTGGTTCGTTGTGATGCTGTGTAAGATGCACACATTTGCAGAACTACCTACTTAGGTAGTTTAACATTATCTTCTAATATGTATTGGAGTAAATAAAATTTTGACTACTTACTGGCTGCTACAGGCCTTACTGTATTTCCCTTACCAAGTAACTAGACGCAGTATTCATGTGACGTCGCAATATGGGCCAACTCATATACTGTTTGACAGACTTCGTGGGCTACTTCGGACGAATGCGACTAGTAGTAGTGTTGAAGAGTTAGCTTTCAACAGCATAATTTTAAATTCATCGTTGGAAAGACCATCAGCATTATGTGAGCAATGTACCACGATATATCCATCTTAATGCCAGTATTCGCAATGAGTGTGGCCAAATCGTAGTTTCCCAACGCATCGGCCGCCATCGGTTTCTTGGCTTGAATGCTTTCTAACCTTGGTGTTGTGCAAGCCTTGGGTTAATAGTTTGCAAATACGGTAACTCATATAGCTGAATTCAACTCTTAACATGTCGCTGTCATGTTGATCATTCGTGCCCAAACTGTGCGAATGTACAGGTGGAACCTTGGAGCTCCAAAAATGATGCCAATGTTGGTAGAATGTGTATCAATGCATACAATCTGGTTATTTAGCTACACTGAGGGCCGAGAGTATTAGATCAACCATGATCAAACACTGAAATATGGTACAACTGAACAAACTCGGGGCAAATACGGCTTGCACAAAGCCTTCCCTATCCATAGCCGTCAGCTGTCTGCATACCTGAGTCGGGTAGTCCCAACGTGACCAGCAACAGGCAGTCCGAGTTCCACTGTAGAGATGTTTTACATAATGGCGCTCCAATGTCGTTTCAAAGCCGAGCCAACAACTGAATCAAGAATACTGGAGCCACTATCGGACGAGAAATGGAGCCTTCGGTGTCGGAGGGCAGCCGGTGGGTTGGAGCACTTGAGAGTTCAAGACTCACCACATCGGCACCAACAACGCAAATGCCCCAACCAACCACGCGTCTGCTCCGCTCAGTGCTTCACCAGACCCCAGGTTCCCCTGGAGAAACCCCACATCGCTGGCCGCGGGTGGTAAAGCCGAGTAAAGCTCTGCGGGGAAAGCTCGAGCAAGCCAGCCTCTTCATGGCCACAAGTTCTCACTTGTCTTCAAGTGGCACATTCTGACCATTCACCGGGTCGTGAACTGGCCGGTTATCAACGGTTCCACAGATTCTGCCCCTGCGATAACCGGCCACCAGTCAGTCGCACCTGCCTCCAAGCTCACATTTCCCTACAGTAATGTCAAGTACCTTTTCGCATCCTTTCTGCCCAATTTGCTCTTTCCTTCCCGGGAGCCACGGCCGTCTCCATTCTCCGTGCCGATGAATCCATGCCGGGGAACCTCGTGACTTTCCGGTTTACTACCACTTACATCCGACCACCACCTTTTTTGACCCCGACTTCTCTCTTTCAATATCACATCCGACTGCATCCAACAGCTTGCTGAGTCAGATTGTCTACACGCACAACATGCTCCTGGACTACTTACAACATCGCCGTGACTGGTAAGTGGTTGTCAATGTTTCTTCTTGTTCCCTCTTCGCATCCCTCAAGCATTTACATGTCATTGTTGGCGTTCCGGCTCGACCACTTATACCCCTGCCATCTCATCCCATCCACCCACATCCATACCGTCGTCACCTTCCAAGCATCTATCTGTTCACCCCACATTGACACCTTGATACACAGCCGGTTCAAGCAGGATGAGCGTGCACGTCGCATTCGCGGCCTGACTGCATATCATGCCCCCTTCAGTCCATTGGATCGGGACATCATCAACAAGCCAATTGAGCAACTCGTCCAAGAAGTGCACAAGGATCCAAGCAAGGCTGCCGACCTCCTCCACACTTATGGAAAGGTCGCATTAAAAGCCCACGAAAAGACCAACTGTGTGACTGAAGTCCTCATTGAAGATGCTGAGAAGTGGATCAAAGATGGTTCCATCAACTTCAAGGGCCCTCTTGCCGGTATCCCCGTCAGCTTGAAGGACACCATTGATGTAAAGGACTATGATAGCTCTGTCGGCGTGACCAGTAATGTTCACAAACCCAAGACTGAAGATGGCGTCACGGTCAAGCTGCTAAAGGAGTTGGGCGCCGTTCCGTACATCAAGACAAATGTGCCCATCACCCTGCTTAGTTTCGAGTCCGCCAATGACCTCTGGGGTCGTTCTACCAATCCTTACAACAGCAAGTATACTCCAGGTGGCTCCACTGGTGGTGAAGGCGCTCTGCTTGCCTTGGGCGGTAGAATTGGTATTGGCAGTGATGTTGCTGGTAGCGTTCGATGCCCTGCACACTTCTCTGGTATTTACTCTCTCAAGTGCTCGACGGGTCGATGGCCCAAGCTGGGCATGACCACAAGCATGCCGGGCCAGGACGGTATTCCTGCCGTTTATAGCCCAATGGCCAGAACACTGAATGATCTCTTCTACTTTACTCGCGCGGTTCTCGAGAAGGGCACCTACAACTACGACTACTCGTGCCACCCTATCCCTTGGAGAGCTGATGTTGTTAAGGAGTACAAGGAGAAGAAGGGCATGAGGGTTGGTGTTCTGCGAACAGACGGTGTCATTGACCCTAGTCCGGCCTGCAAACGGGCTTTGGAGATGACTGAGGCCGCCCTGCGCCGAGATGGACACGAAATTGTTGAGATCAACCCTCCCGAACCCTATGAAGCTCTCTATTTGGCCTCCCGCCTCCTGTGCGCGGATGGTCTTGATACTGTCCGTGGATTCTTTAGGACTGGTGAATGGAACGACCGTGGTGTGGCTCAGATGCGATTCTATGCACAGCTTCCCAGTCCTATCAAGTACCTGTATTATCTCTGGGTACGATACATCCGCCGCGATTCTCTTTGGGCCGGTCTGCTTCGTGACTGGCATCGCACTACCACTACCGAATACTGGGCACTCATTGGCCGCAGAGAAGCTTTCAAGAGAAAATGGTGGGAGTATTGGCAGGCTACCAACTTGGACTTTATCATCGCTCCACCCAATGCTACTCCTGCCGTTCCTCATGACGGTATGCACGATGCTGTCAGCAGCTGTGGCTACACTTTCATGTTCAACTTGGTAAGCAGTACATCCAAAAATGGTGATGAGACATGGTAGCTAACATACGGTGAACAGCTCGATTACAGCGCTGGCGTCATTCCCGTTACACACGTAGACAAGACTAAAGATCAACTCCCTGCTGGCTTCAACATCCGGAAGCTGAATGGCATTGCTCGTGGTGCTTACAAGCTGTACGACGCCGACGACATGCATGGCCTCCCCGTTGGTGTGCAGGTTATTGGGCGCAGATTAGAAGAAGAGAAGGTTCTCGCTCTGATGGAGCGCGTAGAGGAGGCACTCGGAGATGACAAGTTCAAGTTGTTGGAGGTTGATTAAGAGGCCAAAGAAGTGTCAGGAATAGGGTTTATGTATTAGCTGTCATTAGACGTATAATTAGAGCAGGGTTCTTGAACCTTGCCAAGCGAAGCAACTCCCGTCTCCCATTACTACCTGGGTATTTACTACGTAATTAGCCACGAGAATTACTAGAGAGCGGAAGGACACAAATCAATATCAACGAAGTCATTCCGAAGGTCTGTTGAAGAACCGCTTTTCTGGGCAAGTAAGATCGCCACCAGATGGGATAAGCTGTAGCCATCCGGCGTAATGAATCGACCAGCACGGTAAGATGGGCAGAAATAATGGACCTAAATCAGATTCGCTAGATTTTTGAAGATATAATTTGTAGGGCAAATATGTCGCAAATTGGTGGGTATACACCATCATCAAGAGTGATAACATTGAATGGTGTAAGTGACAGATTAGTCATTCCCGCCGAAACTTCCAGACCGCAAAGCCACATCCATCCAACCAGATTTCAAGTTCACAGCAACCACCAAGCCAGCACAGTACGATTCAGGTTTCGCCATGCAAGGCATCCTGCCTTACGCGGCCAGCTATCATCCCGCCTCTGACCAGGCGGTCCATTACACTTTCTTTCCTTCCTCCTCCAAAATGCAAATCCTATTTCCTCCACATTTTCCCGCGAGCACCACATCCCCAGACTTCCCCTGTGACTTCTGGACTCGACAAAAATGACTGACCACGAGAGCCTAGTAGGCTCATATATCCACCTCGCAAAGGAGCAGCGAGCAAGTGATGCACTCCACACATTAAAGAAGATTGCCTCACAGGTAAAGCCGATGATGAGGGCTCGCGGCTGGAAAGTCGGCCAGTTGACAGAGTTTTATCCCGACCAAACAAATCTACTAGGTATGTATATACCCTGCTTCACCTCGCACAACGAAAACTCACATGAGAGCCAACACACTCGGCAGGCTTAAACGTAAACAGAGGAGCAAAGATATGTCTCCGACTACGCTACCCCGGAGACAGGAACCAGTTCCTACCGTTTGAAAATATCCTCGACACCATGCTCCACGAACTGGCGCACATTGTCCACGGCCCGCACAACCAGCAGTTCCACGCGCTATGGGACCAACTCCGCGACGAGTGTCAAGGCCTGATCATGAAGGGATACACCGGCGAGGGATTCCTCGGCCACGGACAGCGACTAGGCGGCGCCAGAATGCCAGACCGGGAGGCACGTCGTCTTGCGCGCGAAGCCGCAGAGAAGCGACGCATTCGTGCAACTATCAGCAAGGGTTCGGGCCAGAAGCTGGGTGGCTCTGCACCGCGACCAGGACAGGATATTCGACAGATTATCGCGAGTGCGGCTGAGAGACGGAACGTTGTTCTCAAGGGATGCGGAAGCCAGCGCTTCAACGATAGGGAAATTGTTGAAATTGCTGATACGGCCACGAGGAATGGGTTCAGGACACAGGCCGAGGAGGATGAAGCGAATGAAACTGCAATCGCTCAGGCACTCTGGGAACTTGTCCAGGAAGATGAGAAGACGAAATACGGCACGTCATACGTGCGGCCATCGGCTAACCATCCGGAAGGTAAAGGCGGAGGATCACTTATACCAACGATAGCTGCGGCTGGAGCTGGAGATGAAGCACTGGCTCCTGCTGCCGGTCCAGCGACAGCCAGCCGGGAACCGACAGCCCGGGATGCAGGCACAAATGGGACTGAGAACACGAGAGAACCAAACTTTTGGGTATGCGAGACCTGCACGTTACATAATCCACTGGCATATCTCGCCTGCGAAGCATGTGGTTCAGAACGGACACAATCCAAAAGAGCACGACCTGCAGACTATTCAAGCGAACCGGCAAAGAAGAGCAGTATGACTGCATCTACCACGGGTACCATAGACTTGACGCGAGATAGTCCACCGAAGAAGAAGAGGCATGACGGTGCTGTACCAGGCAAGAAGGCGACGTCCACCTCGGATCCGTCGCCTTCAACTGCTGCCGAAGCGCCCTGGGTGTGGATATGCAGCTTCTGTGGGACAGCTATGGAGCGACAGTGGTGGACGTGTTCCCTATGTGGCAAGATGAAGGAGAGCTCTAAATGAGCTGTTGGACATGTGATGATATCGGGCCGAGTGGAAGTGGACATTATTGCTTAGTTGTACATTATATACCCCATGAGCATTTATGCGGAGCAAACTACTGTAGACCGTGTTCAGTAATTATCTAGTTTTAGATTGAAGTGGCAAGACATTTCACTGAGATGCAAATGAAACAAGATGAAACATAAAACAAAAACATGTCGAGAACATATAGTTCGTTCGCACTGGTAGTTAACACCCCTGAATTGAGCGCATATCGCGCCTTTGCCCTATATTCGCCATAGCCCATCCCTTTTACCTGGCAGGGTTTCTGCAGTGCACAACAGTCAAAAACTAAAAGCCCAAGGTTGGTCCAATCCATCAAACTAAAAGACAAAGCTGTTGCTTGAGCAGGAATCAAATAGGAAAAGTGCCGATTGGAACCGGGCAAGATCGGCCGGGTAGGGGACCCCTGGACGCCCACATCCTCTCCTGTCGTGTCACCCATTCGCAAGGGTATAAAATAAAGAAGTTTGGGGCTCAACATGCCCGACAGTTGGGTAGTTACACCAGATGGGGTGAGAGCACAAAACGGATTGTGTAGGAGGGCATATCCAGACCTCTACGGAGGACTTCCGTATGTACGCACATGCGTATGTATGCACACTGGCCATGTGTGTTGGTATTATGCGCGAGTGTCATACATGGATGGAGCAGTTTTACACGCTTCCTCTACGTCGTTGGCTCGTGCCAGTTCAATTATTGACGCCATGCGCATACAACGAGGAGCGTGTTGCAACAGACGAGACGCAAAATCGTCTTTTCAATTTTTGTCACGTCCGTCCTGCAGCCGAGCTCAGTCACCGCCCAAAACCCACCGAGCCATGCAGGGTGAAATCTTTTCACGCAGCTGCGGGAACCTAATCTCATTGCATTGGCATCAGTTGGTACAACAAAGCCCTCGTTTCTTCGGCCACTTATTTATCTTGTGGTGTTGGTTATCGAAAATGGTGCCGAATCTGGTGCGGAGACAAAAAAGCCGGCGTCCGTGGCTTATTAGTGCTGGAAGCTGTGTTCTAGACACTGATGGATCGCAGAGGTGTCAGGATCCCGGCTACTTGGAGAAGGGATCACCGACCCTGTGCTGCAAGCCACCACCCACCGCCCACCACTGGCCTGTGAAATCGTCCAGGACACAAATCCGAGCAAACCGCAGATCCAACGGGGCCGTAGAGAGGAGTGTGGACAACACGACGAGCAAGTCGCGTGGTTTTGACCAAAGCGGCCCAGTTGAGGCGCAAGCCCATCTATCTTTGGGTTTCGACACGAATTTACGGCTAATTGCTCAACCAGGCAATGTCCGATGTCGTTTCCTTTGTCTCGTCGTCTCTATCCCTCCGTTAGAATTCAACATCCAGCCATGTTAACACAAGCATTCTTGAACGTAGAGTGGAGGGTCAGAAGTATTTGAACTCGTCGAGGGCATCACATATCGCAGTGGGTGCCAATGTATACCGAGTTGTTGTATATTGGGCTATACTTACATGTTGGCAAATACTTTCACCACGGACTGTCGTTGTTTCCCTTCCTGAAAACCTTCATTGTTGGAGACCTGCAACTGCCAGATACCTCGTCTCACAACTTCGCGTTATGCTTATACAAGTCATTGTCAGGATATTTCTGTTTTCGGCGACGAAGGTGAATCCGTGAATCGGATGGTTGAAAAAAATAAACATGGGAACCTGGGCTCGCGTGTTGCCGGCAAAAACCAAAACCAAACCAAAAGAGGCACAGGGACACAGCAGCGGCATATCCCTTCCTGACCCACCGACTTCCGCCTTGTTCCTTCTTCCTCCTCGCCTCGCTTGGCTGGCGGCTGTGCCTGGTTGTGAATCGACCACAAATCACGCCGCCCTTCTTCTGTTTGGTGGGTATGAAACAGCCCCTGCCAGCCCGGTAACTCTAACTGTCAGTGCTCGGCATTCACAGCACATGTGGTTGCCTTGAGGAATAACAGAAGGGATGTAGCTCGTATGTTACAGAGTTTCTGCAGTCGAAGAGGTTGTTCCGGTGTCGCACAAAGGCCTGGACCATTGTGAAGCCAGCCATATGCCAGACAGGCGAATTTGTCCCCTTCCCCAGTTTATCTTCCAAGGCTTTTAGCGTGCTTAGTTTGTAGCTAGGGCTCATGTTAGTAGCATTAGGCCCAAAGAGGGGCAAGACATGTAGTTCGCGAGCAAATCTTCTTGTTGTCGATTGATTCTCCTTTGGTGAATAACTGCAAAAACAAAGCCTCCACAGTTATTAGTCTGGCATCTCGTGTTTGCTCCTTCTGCAGTCACAAGCCTCAATCAAACCCATCCTTGCCCCGCGATGTCAGAAGAGTTGCTGGTTGCAGAGTTCTTTTGCGACTCTGAGACCCAGAAACTAGAGACCCTAAAAGTCCTTTCAAGATCGAGGTCTTGCAGCGATCGGCGCTTTGGCCTTGAGATCGGTACCAAGTCTCGGGTTTGACATTGTAGAATGTGTGATGGGACTGCAAGGAATGTACGGGACAGAGGGGATGCAATGGCTTTGCCTTGGCACAATCTTGCGTCCAAGGAGAAGTTCGAGATGTTCCTTCATGTTTGGACAGAGTTTGGTGTAACAGTCTGTGAAGGATCACGGGTTCGTAATCCCGGCATTGGAAGAGGTGTTGGCAGGAAGCTCGAGGTGTTGAAATGGTGTGTGGTGGACGGACGGGTGCCTTCCGTGCGCTAACTTCAGCCAAGTCCAACTTGGGCATATTCCAAGGATTCCAAGGTAGATAGAGGTGGGGAGGCTTGCTACTCACTGTACTGCACGCACTCCGTATTCAATCTGTGATGTCGTCCCCGTGGCTGTATTAATTGCTGCACCGCTGCAATTCCGGTCCAACTTGGCGGCATGGACTCGAGCCATCATGTATCCTGTAGCACATCCACTTTGACCTTTGGAGTCGAGTCGTGCCATCTGTTCTGCCAGGAATCTCGACCCGGTGGCATCCCTGGCCATTAATTATTGCAAAGACGTCAATAAGAATACAGTACCGGTACAGTACCACTGATGAACACCTTTAATTCAATTCACCTATCCACAGGGTCCTTTCCCGGGCTAGGCCTTCGTTCGTGGGGGCGTGGTTCATGTCGGCATCTGTGTCACGATGCCCGCCCTTTTTGCAGGCGCCACGAGACTACCAGCTGGAAGACATATCAGAATCACAAAAAATGATCCATGCAGCCACCAGCAAGGACATTGGACACAGAGGGCATGGCGGAACGGTCCACGAAAGATGCTGCTGAACATTCCGCACCAGCGGCACTTCTGGACCACGCTTGGAGCCTCACTTGGGGCTCGCTCGTTGATCACAAATACTAAAATTCCGAATACCCTAATTAATGCTCTAGCTTCAACGGGCCGCCGGCAGATTGGTTGAGTTAGTCTGCCTAGGTATGTAGGTGAGCTTGGGCAAGGACCACGGCCTGTGTTCAAAATGTGACGAACCAATTGTTGGCCGTGTCGTCAGCTCAGCAATCTGTGCTGCGTCGTGCCTGGATTTCGGGGGATACTCAAGTTGATGTACTCCGTAGTGCTGTATCGAACCGAATCGAATAGAAAGCAAATGTCTGGCTGTATCCACACGGTTGACTTGACTTGTAGATGAGATGCCAAACTTGGGAGAGTCTTTGGGTCTGAGGTCATTCGTGAGCGGGTGGAACTTCGTTGAGAAGAACGCCGTGTGCAGAGGCAAAGTGCAGAAGAACCACAATTTGGAGCAAAAGGGTCGTTATACCATCAAGCCAAATAACCTCCAATAAATCTCCAGAGAGCAAGTTTGTCCGATATCACGGCCGAGAGCAAGAGAGCAATGCATGGCGGCGTCGGAAGGCATGGCATGCACAGATGCGGGCTCAGGAGTTCAAATGTTTGCAAGGCGTTTTGGCTGGTGGTAATGGGCCCTGTGTGTTGTCCAGGCCCAGCCAGAACAGACCAGACCAGACCAGACCAGCTCTGTCAGCTTCGCCAATGTTAAGGAAGGAGCCTGCCAAGAACCTCGAGCTCAACTTGGCCCAGACTTTGTTCCATTTCCTCTCTCTCCTGTCACATCTCATTGCATCGCATCGTCTGCTTTTGACTACACACCCAAAGAGCTCATTTCTCCCACACCCTCCCCTCCCACCATCCCATCCTGTGCCATCGTGCCCTAAGAAAGGACAGGTCTCAGCTACAGCCGGTGGTGGTGCAAGCCATCCCAGAGCTATTCTGGATCCTGGCCCCGGTCATGGCATTTGGTCTTTCGTCTTTGGTCTTTGGTCTTGGACTAGACTGGACTTGACTTCCAAGGTTGTCTGGTTGGACTTGGTCCCAGGGTCCCCATCCTTCCCGTCTGGAATACCATGTTTCTCAGTGGTGCCGTCGTCCGAAAGGCTAAAGTAAAGTGCATGGGCATTGTTTCCTTCATCAACCAAGGTCCAGAAACTGCTCTTATTCTTGCTCCTCTTTTCGTCTGCCAACACTGCCGAGTCGACTCTATCGCCAGTCGTCAGTCGTCATTCAAGCTTCCAATCTTCTTACTTCGCCTTGCCTCTTCCAAGGCTGATCGACCTCAACCCCCCAGATGCCCCGGTGGCCCTGGTCGATTTGATGTCACTCGGCAATCCAATACCGGCTGTCCTTTGATCTCACGACACCACCTCACTCTAGTTGCAGGTGCACAAAGCTTCGGCCTGGAAACGGCCAACAGCACCATACTTGGGCATCCCACGCTCGAGAAGTTCAAGTTCAATTTGCTGTCATATTCAAGACATCTCGCATCTGCGTCTATTCGCCCTCAACTACATTGCCTTTGCCCATCTTACACCCGACTCTGGATCGGCGCATTGTAGGCATTCGACACTGAAGACAACCTGAAACACCCCAAGGCGGCTATACCAACGAATTCATTGCCAGCGAGCACCACAACTAAAATCAAACCCCGAAATTTATTGCACCCGTGCCACGAAGAGCCCTCTCCCCGGTGCTCGAGGGCGGTACGAACCGTCCCCGAGTCGGCTCATTACTCATGTGCCAACATCGCTTTGCGATATGACAGCTTCCGAGAATTTGGTCGAAGGCAGTTCCGCCTTAGCTGACATAGCTGTGCCAATTGTTTCAATTCCCACGCCCGAAAGAGTCTCGCAGCAGAACGACCACATTGACCCTTCCAACGATGAGCGTTTAAGGTTGCTCGCCTCAGAAGCACAGGGCTCAACACCGATTGATGGTGATGCCAACCATCATGGCCTTCCGGAGGGTCGGAGATTTCTCCGGGGCCCTCCCAGCCAACCACAGCAACGAGATCGAACTCAATCCCAGAGCCCTCTGCGACTTCCCATTCCGACTATAACCCCCGGTCAGTTAGCATTTTCCACAATGCAATACCTACCGGTCCCCGTAATTGTTCTCAACAACTTAAAGACGGTAGTGTTGGCAAATGAAGCTATGGGTCGTATGATGGGCCTAATATCTGAGACCACGCCACAAGACGATGCAACCATAGCAATTGAGCGTCTGCGAGGTCAAAGTCTATCACAAGTAGGAATTGATATGCTGCAAGATGGCCGGCCTGTTTGGATAACCTGGGAGTCATTTCTCGACAGCCTATTGCATGATGTTGCCGTGCGCCCTCCGGTGTTGGAGACGCACAAAGCACACTCCTCACAAGCAGGCCCTGGTGATGCTACTCCTACTGGAGACACTACGCCAAACTTCAACAGCGAGCCTCACGGGAACTCGCTGAGTACGTATTCCCAAGGTGCTGTCATTGAGGTGGTCATCAGCCGGAAAGGCATGGGGAAGACGACATTTGACAATCGCTACAAGGGAAAGACATCCGAGTATCAAGCATTTGCCAAAATGATTGTCACGGTTTGGGAACTTGAAGACAACCAGACCTTTTTTACCTTAACTTTTACAAACACGAATTCTTTCCCAACGTCACCGCCGAGTACAAAGAAATCCGTTGCGAAGCCGAGCGTATTGGAAGCTGCCGACAAACGAACAATTGCCGTGTCGACCCCTTCGTCAGTTGCATCAAGTCGCGATTCGAGCTCGCCCTCATTTCACAGCCCAGGTATTGTCACCATGTCGTCGAGCCCATTTCCTCCCCTTGGCCCTCCGTCGTTGGCCTCACATTCAAGCACACCCTCCCTGCTGCAAAAGCTTATCCTCATGAAGGATGCTTTGCTTGACAATACCCAAATGCCCATCTTAGCCATGTGGAAGGATGGGAGCGTCACTTTCCCCAACAAAGCTGCAAGGCAACTGCTTCCAACCGATGCCGATCTAGATACCTGTGCCGACGGTCTCGATCTTGTAGAAAAGTGGGAGCTCTGGGATGAAAATTTCAGCCGAAAGCTAGATGTCTGCGAATACCCCATCTGTGTTCTCCTTCGTACCGAACGCCCATTTGACAGCATGCGGATTGGGTTGCTTGACCGCGATGGGAAGAAGATTGTGCACGATGTGCTTGGTGAAGCCATCCGAGACGACGTGACCGGCGAATTTTTAGCGGCCGTCGTTACAGGCAGAGATGTTACAGTTATGACTGAGGAGATATCGCAAATAAAAGAGCGGGACGACGAACGCTTCAAGCTAATTTGCGATACAATGCCACAACTAGTTTGGACAGCGACCCCTGATGGACTACACGACTTCTTCAACACTCGGTGGTACACATATACAGGTCTCACTCCGAAAGAATGCCTCGGAATGGAATGGCAAATGCCATTTCACCCAGATGATAGACCAGGCGCGCTGGCTCGATGGAAACGCTCTCTAGAAACAGGCGAGCCATATGTAATGGAATACCGTTGCCGAAGCAAAGAGGGCGAATGGAGATGGTTTCTCGGCCGTGCCTTAGCAGTGAGAAACAAGGATACAGGTGACATCGAGAAGTGGTTTGGTAAGACAAACTGAAATCGTTCATAGGACAAGAGTATGTTGCCCATGCTAATACTGGATACAGGTACATGTACCGACGTTCATGAGAGTATTGAGACCAAGTTCAATGCCAAACGCACCCGCCAACATCTATTGAGTGTAATTGCTCACTCTCAGGTCACAATCTTCAGTGTAGACCCGAATCGTTGCGTGACTATGCTTGAAGGAGCTTTGATCTGGAATAACACGTATGAAGATAATCACGACTCGAGCCGCTGGTACATTGGAGAGAATATGTACACCGTTTTCAATCGGCTTGTCGACCAACTCCCAGAAGGCGAGCAGCTCGAGTTTCTCCAACCCATTGAGGACATCTTGCAGGGTATGACTACGGAAGATGTCAAAGAACACGGTCTAGGTAAGTGTGCAAAATTTTCTCTGAATGTCCATCCCCAAATGGCATTTCATCGTCATCAAGGGCTGTCAATGCTAAAACCCAGTCACCAGATGGCCGCTGGTATCGCACGCGATTCCTGCCCATGCATGCGAAAAAGACACACAACGGCAAGACAACCAATGACAGCATCATAGAAGGAGTCATTGGCGTTATCATGGATGTCACTGAGCTGCGGGACAGGGAAGAGGCCCTACTGAAACAATCACGCGAGAAGCGAGAGGCCGTAGCGAACGAGGCTGCCGCCAAGGAAGCCAATAGATTGAAGAGCCAATTTTTGGCCAACATGTCTCACGAGATCCGAACACCCATTACAGGCGTGCTAGGTATGGCTGAACTGCTTGGCGATATGGATTTGGATGAAGAGCAAAAGGATTACGTCGACAATATTCAGAGCTCAGCCACCTCTCTATTAACGGTTATCAACGACATTCTTGATTTTTCCAAAGTCGAGTCTGGGCGACTGGATGTAGAAGAAGTCCAATTCTCTTTGTCGCTCGTTGTCAAAGAAGTCGTGCGAATGCTTCAGTTTGCCGTAGAGCGAAAGGATCTCGATTTCCAGTCGGACATTGGGAGTGACATTGAAAACGATATGGTCGTAATCGGTGACCCGGGGCGAGTACGACAGATCATTACGAACCTATTGACGAACAGTATAAAATTCACAAATCAAGGATATGTAAGGTTTTCCGTCACCACGGAGACTGAGACGTCGGATTCGATCAATATCAAATTCGTCGTCGAGGACACTGGTATCGGCATTCAAGAAGACGTACGGAAGAAACTTTTCCAACCTTTCAGTCAAGGGGATGCCTCTACAGCCCGGCGTTTTGGCGGGACTGGACTGGGACTCACCATTTGCAAAAATCTTTTGGACCTGATGCACGGAAGCATTACCTTGGAATCCACGGTTGGTAGCGGAACCAAGGCTGTCTTCTGGATTCCATTCAACAAACCCAATGGGCCGAGGCAGTCTCATCCAGTTCAGAGCGGGGCGATTCCGGATAGGTTGCAGTCCGACTTGAGTTTATCTTGCAACAGTTCTGAATATGATCAGGGTCAGGGAACTTCGACAAGCTCTGAAGGTGTTGCAGTCTTCTCATCGATGCCTCGCCGTCGCCTCTCCGTGCGAACGCCTCCTAGCGTTGACCAGGATATGCCTCGAACAGAGCGCGCCAAAATGCACATCCTGGTTGTCGAGGACAAGTAAGTCTTGAGTTGCTGTTCTTTGTTATGCCGAACAAAGTTGGGGGAAGCGAATTGCTAACGATCTCCACCAGCCCGGTAAACCAGAAGATTGCTATTAAAACAATCCAGAAACTTGGTTTCCAGGTCACTGCGGCATGGAACGGCAAAGAGGCTTTGGAGTACCTTACGGTCACCTCTCGCGGCCAAAATACGAAGCCAGACATGATCCTTATGGATGTCCAAATGCCAATCATCGATGGGTACAAATGCACCCACGTTTTGCGATATCACTCCCCTTACAAGACACTGCTGCAAGACGTTCCAATTGTGGCCATGACTGCGTCTGCCATCCATGGTGACCGGGAAAAGTGCAATAAAGCTGGGATGGACGACTATTTAGCCAAACCAGTGACAATGAATATACTTGAAAGAATGCTGGTACGGTGGTGTCTCGCGAGACGCAAGGTACCGGGGAATAGAGAGGCACGCTCGAACTGCTCGCAGGGGAGCGGACGTTGTGATACCGCAGGAATTCCTCAAGTTGGACATGAAGGAGCCGGCGACGGATCCGAGAAAATGGTGGGAGAAGAATTCCAAAGCAGTCTTACGACACCGAAACCTCTAACAAGTGCCAACGGACAGCCCGAGCCCTCACCGTTTGATTCCCCTGTGGCACCTGAGTTGAATGTGCAGATCAGGCGTCAGGAAGAGGAGCAGGAATTGTCTAGCATGTTGCAAGAGAACAAGTTGATCGACGCTGCAGGCGGACCGTCGTTCTATCACACTCCGTCATTTCAAGAACCAAGCCCTGGAGAGGCATTAACAGAAGAGAATATGCAGAAGCTGAAGAGCGAGACCAGTAATTTTGAGCAGTAGCTGGCTAGATGTAGCAAAAGCGGGTTGGTGGATGGCCCATTTGCTAACCGACATCGATGCAACTCCAAAAACCACCTCCAACGAGCAAAGGATGGAAATACCAAGTCCAGTCTTCCACGCAGCTCGAGAACAAGCCTCAAAGCTCTTTTGCCGGCGTTTCTTTTCCACACTACGATACCCTGAGAACTGGACCTGGTCAGCAGACCTGAAACCCCCCGAGCGAGGGCACATCATTGCCCAACTGAACGCGAGCCTCCCGCCATACCCCATTCTAGATGCATATCCGCTGCAGGTGATGTGCATAGGGTGCGAACATGGCAAAATTGGCAGTCCTTTTATTACATGCAGAGCTGCTCTTAATACACATTGGGGGAAAAGAGGGCAGTACAAATATACATTGGAGATGGATTAGACTTAGTTCGAGTTGTGTATACGGCATGGCTGGTGCATTGTTGGTTTTGAGTTCACATTTTCTTTTACTTTCCTTTCCTCTTCCTTTTTCTTTCCTTTTGAGAATTGTAAGCGGACTACATATACGGGCGCAGGCGGAGCAACACTTGGGGGCATGATTTTATACCAATCTCGACGTGGTTGGCAGCGGTTGAATCTTTTACAGCACCATTTTAATGTTTGAATAATGACTTGTATATACTGTGGGTGGCGATAGACGTGTCCCCCAGAGGTAATGGCACAATACAGGCATCCGGAATTTTGGACTCTGCATCTGTGTCGAAATCGATTCGTTTGGCTTCGTTAAATAGATGGTTTCACCATGGACTGAAAGGAAGAACATGACAAACGTGCTACCATATCACGCGTTTAATTCGCGGTGACGACTACCAATGAATGCTTCCATGTACGCTACCCAAAATGACAGATTTGTATTCATGATGCATATATAAAACCGCCCCTACATCCCCCATTAAATAAACAAGGTAAGGAAAAAACTCCGACCATTAATTAGAAATGCTCCTTCCAGAATCTAAAGTTGACTTCTCGAACGGTGGCAGCCTTGCATGCCGACTTGATATCACGGGCTAAAGTTTCCGTGTTAGTCTCTATGCCTATTATCAACGTTCATGTGGACAAGATTGCAACTTACCAGCTGCGGAGGGACCGCAGAAATAGACACCAACAGTCGTTCGCATGCTTCCCTCTAAGCCGTTGAGATATGTCCTGTCAAGAATGCCATCTCTCATGGTAGTGAAGAGTCTCTTAAAGTCGGGACGACCAAAGTGAGTCCTTGACTTGAGTTCGGTAAGAGGATCCATCTCAGCACCGACACTGTTGAGCACAATATTTTGTGTCGTGTCCATGTCCAGCTTCTGAGTAAGATAGGTGTGGATTTTGAGGAATTCAACTCCAGAGCTGCCAGGAACGCGAGCAGCTTCATTGGACTGCTCCTCCAGGGAGGAAAGTAAAGTCTGGAACCACTCAAAGGAACCGGTGTCCTTGCAAACCCAGATGAATTCCACGCGACGAAGTCGGGTAGGCGGGTTGGGAGAGTTACGAAGGTGCCAGATGTTTTTGAGGATGGCCGCCCACGGTGTGACGCCGATACCAGTGCCAATCAACACGGCGATTTCGTTCTCAAACACGTCTTCTGCGGGTGCTCCGTACGGTCCGTCGATGCGAAGACCAGGCATTTGCTGTCCATTTTGCAGCGCAACTTCGTACATACCCATGGGATCGACTCCGTCATACAGCTTAGCTTGAGCACCACCAGCTCCAGTAGCATCACCCAAGGCGCGGGTGAAGTCTCCAACTTGTCTGACGTGGACGGAAACATAGGGATCAAAGGGGCACGATGTAATGGTGAATGGGTGCCACTGGTATTTTGAGATTGAAGGGACCTGGAGGAAGAGCCACTGACCGGCCTTGTATTTGAATGAGGGCTTGTTGAATTGAATTTCGACAACGTCGTACGGGTGGCGGACAACCCTGGTGATTTTGGTCTCCCGGCGCGCACGGATTTCACGGTACAGACGCTCGATCAAATAGAGACCACCAGTCCACAGCTCCCATCGCCAGCCTAGGTATCCGATACAGTGAGTCCAGTATGGGTCACCTGCAAAAGGCGAAAAGGCGTCCACTGAGTCTCGCACGAAGCATCCGACGGTGTGCGTATACAGAGCCAACAGAAAAGGAATGAAGAGATGGTGCGTGTACCAAAAAGTTTCGAATGACTGCTGGCGGATTCGGGAATGGGCGGTGGTGTACATGAGGAGCATGCACAGCAACATTACATGACCCGTAATACCACCTGCCTGGGCATAGTGAATCTGAAGAGCGCTGACGGGACGAATCTGAGTTTTTTCGACGTTGAAGAAATTGACGTAATGGGCACCGACGTGGAAAGTCGAAAATATAAGCAATGCGTAGGCCAGTTGTCTGTGGAACCAGAGATTCTCGTCAAGAGGAAGAAAGCGGACCTTGGGTCGGAGCCAGCGCATAATTGTGCGGCAGACAGGCAAGAGGATGAGCATTCCGTCGACACTAAGCACCAAGCCAGCGCCTCGAGATATCCAGACAGAGAACTTCAAAGTGTTCAGACCAGCCAGTCGTATGTCCGCGGCCTGCTTATACCTGGAATCCAGAGGATCAGACATGACTATTCTCAAAGATAGATGGGCCAAGCCAGGTGCTTGTACTTACCATCCATAAGCAAAGATGCCCCAATGAAATGTCCAGAAGAGGATATGAAAGAACAACTTTTGTGGTGTAAACTGCTTGCGAATCAACTCGCCATACCCCAGTTGGCCCGCCATGGCAAATATATGCGGCTTCTTGCCGGGGTTGAGAAATTATTTCAATGTCGACCGGCGACAGAGTTCGGCCCAAGAATCAAATACCTATGCAAATAACGGTGCATAGGCTTCTCTTTAGATTTTGGTTGGCCCTTCCAGAGGTCAAAACGCCGCTCTGTATCGCCGTGATGCGATTCTCGCCTCCGCTCGGAAATTTGGCAAATGAGACGTCTCACAGTTGACCGAGTACACCCTGAACGAGCGGTGTTTCGACACGAGTATCATAAACGAGAGTCGGCTCAGGAAGGCGAAAGCAATCAAGAACTGTACAACATACAAAGAAGAGAAGCGATCTGAACCAGCAGGAATGAAAAGAAGGAAATGGTAGGAAGAAAGCAACCCGAGCCGTTGCCAAGAAGGATGGAAAGAAAGAAACAGAAACAGAAGTTAAAAAGAGACAATGGCGCAAAGGGTATTGAAATGGAGACCGAGTTTGGTGAGAGTCGACAATGGCAGTTGCGGGAAGCCAGTGGCGGAAGAACTGAGCCGAGTCGCAGGTGAGCCGGGGATCTGACACTGACGGAAATGTGGCTATCTTGGTTGTCGGGGGACAGGGCTGTGCCGGGGGCTACATTAATCGTGAAGCTTTTGGATTTTGCTGGGTATCTCTAGCGGGTGCTGTCACCGGGCAGCCAGCCAAAGCCAGGTCGATGCGGTTGCGGACGGTCAAGAGGCCGATTTGGAATAATGCTGATTGGGTAGAAGATGGACTAGTTCACGCCCAGAGGCGTAGATCATACGCGAGACTCGTTCAGGAGCGGTCATGAACCATGTCTGGTGGGCAAAAACTATTGCAGTTGGGACGGTATGGAGAAGACGAGTTTGGGCTACTGCATCCAGGTGAGGACGGGGATTTGCGACGACGAGTGCGTGAGGCTGGCTTCGAAACTTGTCAACTGCTGCTGGAGGTGTCAGATGTTTCGGAGTGACGGGGGGGTCTGGTGCGGTGATGCAGCACAGTCTGGTGACGGATGTTACCTCAGCAGCCTGCGGTATCAGCATTACTCCTCCCTCTGGATGGTGAAGATGGCGAAATATACTCACGGAGTACGGGGAGTTTAAGTTGGACTGCGCAAATTCGAGGTTGAGATGTTGTCGTCGGCTGTGATTTATTAATGTTCAACAACCATCTGGTCCCAGACCCTCCGTCCAGACCCTCCGTCCAGACCCTCCATCCAGACCCCAGGACTTCTAGCCCTGGACTGGACGAAATAGATCAAATGCCAGGCATTCTGCCCCGCCCGCCAAGTGCTTCAACTCTCTGGCAATAGGTGAAATTGCCAATACTGGCTCAATTCTGACTGTCAGTGGTCGAATAATTATGGCAATGGCGGCCACCAAACCCATTTTGGAGAGGGGTCACAGGTCCCGGCGCTTAGAGATGTGTGGACGAACCAACGACATGCCAGCCAAGGTTGGGACAAGGTTGGGACGGATGCAAGGTGACGGCGCTAGTAATGGCTGGAACGGTCGAGTTGGACCAAGTCAAGGCCCGTCGGTCCTTCGCACCAGACCGTTGGCGCCTTCGCACGGCCCCAGTGTTTGGAGTTGTGAGGCGTGACATGGGGCGGACTGTTGTTGTTGCTGCTTTTGCTGTTTCGTCAGACATGTTGAGGCAGGGTTCCGAGGCTTGATCAAGGTTCATCAACCTGGACAGGCTGTCCAAGTTCGCCAGATCCGATGCGTGGTACATTGTCTGAGAGGAATGTACCATGCGTAATAGGTGAGGAGTTTGAATACGGAGTATTTCTTCTGGGAATTTGTCAATTGTGAATTTTGAGGTTGGTGGACAGTTTGGCGTCGAGCTGTGATTGGACGAACCAGACATTAATTCATTGATGTCAGTTGTGGCAGGAGCGGTTGACCAGACTTGACATTTTACCATCTCGGAAGCACCAAGCAGACGAAACAAACCAGACCAGACGCAAAGACACAACTCAAACTGACTGAACACTCCACGCAGCTGCCAGTTCATTTCCTTTCCTACATCAGTATCAGCCTCCTTCGATCCTAACCAAGATCGTGCAGGCTCTGCAATACCCCAGTTTTAGCCCCCTGGTGGCACCTTTGGTCAATCCCTGGTCGTCTCAAGTTTGAGTTGTGAAACTACCCACACAGGATAGAGCAACATCCGATACGGTTCCGTCTCTACGCCCAGGCAATGCCGTCATGAGCAAAGATCCTATCAGACACAAAGTGCGCGCAGAACGTCATACGGCTAAACTCCAGTTCGTAGCATGCAGTTTTGATGACAAAAAAAACAACCCCCTGCCTGAGGAGGGTCAAAACATGTTCACCAGGGCGGAGCCGTTGAACAAATGTCAACTTATGCATTTCATACATGACGTCGCATCATGCTCAGTCTTGCGGACGAGAGTCCATCTGTGCAAGATAAGCCAATGAGCTGTGTCTTTCCCAGATGCATTAACTTTGGCCAGGGCTGGCTGGAAAAAATCTCAATCTGACTGACTGGGCAACGCAATGGAATGGCATGATGCACGAATGTCGTGTCGAGATTGTCCTCAAGAGACCTAGGTTACCCTAGAACGCCTTTGTCGTCCCTTGCGCTCTGCCACCTCGCCATTGACCTCCGAGCCATAGTTTTGGATGAAGATGCAGTGAGGAACTCTGAGTCTGTACACATTAATACAACATCTCGCATTTTATCATTGGCATTTGTCAGTTCGCGAGGAATCGCCGGACTTTTGTCAGCCATACCCCGCTTTCTCCTGCAGGTTGGTATGTATGTCTAGTCATCGTCTCCATAGCAAAGACCAACGAACAGAATCCTGGAGCATCAGGGTGACCTTTTCATGCATTTCAAACGACATCAGGTCATATCGAGGCTCTTGGTCAACACTCCCCTGTCATGAATGAAGCTCCAGGAGCTGTTTTAAACACAGTAGAACTACTGGAAGCCATCCTCTTAGACCTCGACATCCATACCTTGCTCGTCTCTGCTCCCCGTGTCTGTCAACGATGGAATTTCGTGATTAAAGAGTCTCTATCCCTGCAGCAGGCTCTCTTTTTCCAACCCAACGACGTCCCTCTTGGGAATGAAAAAGACCATGGCCAAATCCAACCAAAGATGCAAAATCCCTTTCTCAAAGATGTGTTCCCAGCCTGGTTTCAACACACCAATGCCTTCAACGAGGACGGCAACAGCCTAGGGAGCAGCAGGACTACCATTGGAAACAGACAGATAATGAAGGGATACATGATGTTCCAAGACACCAAACTTTATAAAATGAACATGTACGCTCCTGATAATCCGTTCCTCCGACCATGCGCATCCTGGCGTCGAATGCTTATCTCCCAACCTCCCTGTCGAACCATTGTTGCCACGTCCACCAAGTTAGCAGGCAATTGGTACTATCCGTATACGGCACACTCGAAAGACGGATTGCGAATGATGGATTTGTACGGAATCACTTTGCAACATGCTGCACAACACGACACGTCGAGCTTCGTGGTAGTCTGGCCAGAAGGCGGCGACGATGGCTACGTCCACATGCTGGGTCATCTAGCTCGAGCGAGTGCCGGAATGGACCGAAAACTTGATATGAGTGCTAGACTTATCTGGAATTGCAAGCCAGATCTGGTGGTGAAGCTGCTTTGGAATCGTAGCTGGGGCGGTCATCACGTTGATTTCAACAACAATGCGTTTTGGATTGGCTGCGGAGTCAATGAACTGCTTCCTAGCATCAAAGACAGACAGTCCAGCCTTTATGCCTCAAAAGATATTCAGTTCCAATCGGCAATATTTACTAGCAAGTGAAAACAGGGTCTGTTGGAACGATTGTGGGAATTTGAAATCGGGTTGCTGACTTCATGCAGCAATATGAGTTGATATTTGACCCTTTTTTCTTATCGCAGCCAATGGGCAGAGTGCCAGAGTGGTTAATGGGTACGCCTAGAAAGCGTATGGTTTCGGCCTCGCAGGTTCGAATCCTGTCTCTGTCGAGGATTTCTTTTTTTTTCTTGACTCCCTCAATACGAGAGACCCTTGATATCTTCTTTTTTCTTTTGCACAAAATGCTTTTTGATGGCTTTGCACCTTAAAATCGGTATGGCGGAGCCGTCAATTGACGCCTATCCGAGCAGCATCAGGATTTGAAGCAAACTACAGACTGGGCAACATGGTGCAGGCTTTGGTGAAGTACGGTAGATGATAGTATTGGTGATTGTTCGTATTTTTCTTCTTGCTGATTATCTTCTATTCTGGCTCAACGTCCTGAGTCAATTTAAGCTTCGACTAACTTCTCGCCTGCCCTGGTTTCACTTGTCGCACTTGATTATGTGTCGCGTGCTTCTTAGCTTGGAAACTACTTAAGTAGACACAGCTTTCCGCTGGGCCATGGGTAAGCTACTTACTTACCCAACGAGCAATCTTGCATGAACGCTAGTTGATGGGCTTCAAACAATTCTAATTTGTCTGATATAACATTCAAATAAACACAGAATAAATTATCAAATATGGAAAGTCGATCTGCAAGGGGCTCCTCATGCCAAGGAATTAAGCTTATGACGTAAGGCTGATCCGGAAGTGGGAATCTCGATGCAACTTTGACTTTGACTGGACTTTTGACGTGGCTCGACTTGACATTCGGCACTTCGGCTGTTGCACCAACCTTCAAGCTGTGCAAACACCAGTCCTCATCATCCTTCTTCCCTTTGGAACAGTTTTCTCATCAACAGGCTGCTTCAATTTTTAGATTGATTCCCATGGTCTTGCCGATGACGTGCCGGCAAGGCTTGATTCCCACAGCCACCCGCGATCATGCCTCCTGCCATGGACGAACCTGATGATGTGCGCCGCTACCAGGCGCCTTACAGCTCTCGCAGACCCGTGCCTACAATCTCTAGATATCGCGAAGAGAAGGCTGCCAGACAGCAAGAGTCAATGAAAGATGACTCTGCCGATGACACTCATGCAGAACCTGCTGGCCAGACAATTCATAATGAAGCCGACCCTGACGCCTCACGCGATCTCTCTCGCGAAAAGGTCAACGAAATGGAAACGGAGGACGGCGATAATGGAGCTCCCAAAGATACCTCTCAAGTTGACCCGGATTCAACAAATATCAAGCAAAGGAGAAAGGACCTCAAGCTCAGAAGAAAAGAGAGAGCGGAGCGAGAGGTGACGGACCCTGTTACTCATCTTCCTGTCACCATTCATGACTTCACAGACGAGGCTCTAAAGGAGGCGGTGTCCAGCCATGTCGCCTTCAAATCTGCGAAGCGGTCTGCTACTGGTCTGAATTCAAAGAACCACTCCACCGAGCACTTGCATAATGAGGCAAAGGATATGCAAGAGGCTCACGAGATGATCAACCGCACGTTTCCCCCACCTGATTTTGACCTGTTGAATAAGCATATAACGGCCATCAACAATCGTGGCCTTACCTTTGGCCTCGTGGGTCTTGCCCTTGTCGTCATCATCTCGTTCTTTTTGAGAGCACCCCCTGGCTTACGATCAAGCGTATCTGACTCAGAAGCAGACCATGGCAGCAGCAAGTGGTGGCTTTTTTCCACCCTGCTGATAGTTGGGTCTGCCGCAGCAGTGATTGCCGGAGTACGGGATTATACAACCAACAAAATCAACAACATCTTTCAGGATGAAGTTTGGGACGCACATCGTCAACAACTGGCCAAGGACTCTAGCAAGCATGAAACCGAGACGACGATATGGCTCAACTCCCTGCTCGGAGCTGTGTGGCCGCTGATTAATCCTGATCTTTTCATCAGCTTGTCGGATACTCTCGAAGATGTGATGCAAGCATCCCTTCCCAAGCTGGTTCGAATGGTCAGTGTTGAAGATATTGGTCAGGGAAGTGAATCGATCCGAATACTAGGCATTCAATGGCTTCCGACGGGCGCTGCAAGCAAATCTGTAACTACAGATGGTAAGCTGACCTCGAATCATGACTCTGATGAGAACGACGGCAGCAAAACTCCAACCTCTAAGAAGTCTGGTACCAGTGGCTCCAAGCCCATGTCGAAGGCTGATGCCATAGCAGAAGGAATGGAAGGGGAGGAAGGTGACTTCATCAACATGGAAGTAGCTTTTGCATATCGAACACGATCAAGCTCTCGAAGCCTCAAAGACAGAACAAAGGACATGCATCTTTACCTGGCATTTTATCTTCCCGGAAATATCAAGATCCCCGTTTGGGTCGACCTCCTTGGAATCATTGGGACAATGAGGATGCGCCTACAATTATGTCCTGATCCACCGTTCTTTTCGCTCTGCACCGTCACTTTCATGGGCCAACCAAAGGTTGATGTGCGATGTGTTCCGCTGAGCCGTCGGGGGCTGAACATCATGGATATTCCTCTCATAAGCAACTTTGTTCAAAGCGCCATTGATGCCGCAGTGGCAGAGTATGTGGCACCCAAGAGCCTGACTTTGGACTTGAAAGATATGCTTGCAGGTGACGACTTCAAGAAGGACACGGTCGCGACAGGAGTATTAATGATACACATCAAGCGAGGATATGACTTCAAGATGGGAGACACAGGAATTCCACTTATCCGGGATGCTAGTTCCGATCCGTACGTCTCGGTTGGATGGGCCAAGTTTGGCAAAGTTCTTTGGAGCACACGCATTTTGAAGTCTGAAATGGAGCCGTGCTGGGATGAAACATGTTTTGTTCTTGTCAGCCCAGAGGAGGTAAATATTGAAGAGCGGGTCCGTGTTCAGCTATGGGACTCTGACAGATTTACCGCGGACGATGACCTCGGGCGTATTGAAGTGAGTTTGAAGGAACTGATGCATAATCAAGAGTCAAGGGGCAAGGTTTGGGAACGCACAGACGGATTTAGAGCCCTGAAAGCTGGCGACAATATGCCTGGAAAGCTGGAATGGAGCGTGGGCTACTTTCCCAAGACTCGGATTCAACAGTGTCAGTTTGACAAACAAACCTATGATCCGAAGATCCGGTCAATGGAGCAGCTCAAAGAAAAGGTGGATGAGACATGTGAGCGGAAGCTTCGTGAGTTCATGATCAAAGAAGGAATTAATGTACGTGACGAGGAAGAGTTGGAGCAGCAAAGGATGCTAGAGATGAAGACCCAAACGGATGCCATGATGATTTCGGCGCCACCACCTGACGGGTACCCCAGCGGCCTGCTAAGCATACAAATCCACAATATTACCGGTCTTGAAATCGAACGACTAAACAAGCGGCAACCCGAAGATTATGATGAGGCGAGTGACGAAGAGGAAGAGGGCGACGGACTGCCTAGCTCCTACTGCACCGTCATTATCAACCACAGCAAGACTTTCAAGACGCGAACAAAGCCACAAAACTCAAAGCCGTTTTTCAATGCGGGATGTGAGCGATTCATCAGAGACTGGAGAGATTGCGAAGTATTCGTTTCCGTCCGAGACGCAAGACTACACGAAGACAATCCTCTGTTGGGAATTGTCCATCTCCCACTCGCCGAGCTTTTCAAGGATCGCGCTCAAGTAATGGGATGGTACCCGTTAAGCGGTGGTGTCGGCCGTGGCCGCATCCGATTATCTCTTGTCTGGCGCAGCGTCAGACTCCAAGCTCCGTCTAACCTGCTGGGCTGGCAATACGGTACGGTAAACATACAACCAGTTGCCGTCAGCGATAATTGCCCGTCAGAGCTGCAATCATGTAAATTAAAGCTCAAAACGGACATCAGCATGGGCAAGATGCGGCCGACGGGAAACAGCGGTAAATGGACGTCTAAAAAGGAACAGAGTCTCCATTTAGCCGTCAAAAAGCGGTACAGCAGCTGCATGGCTATTGAGTTCCGAGACAAACGATTCCTCGGGGACAAAGTATCTGCGTTTTGCGTGCTCTGGCTGAAGAATATTCCCGATGAAGAGGAGCAGGATCTCGAGCTCCCCATCTGGAAAGGAGACTATGACCGCGCAACAGCGAATTGTCTAGATGAATGTGGCGAGAAATTGGGTACCTTGAAGATTAAAGTAACATTCTGGTCTGGAATGGTACGTCTCCAGTCGTTCTTCCCCCTGGTAAAATGTCCACTAACAATGTCCTGTACAGGGCACTGCTCATTCTCGCTGGGCGAGCCGCAATGAGCATACCCGTGATGTAGTCGAGGTGATTGACACGGCCCGCGATAATCTTGACATGGACAGGATTCAAAGGGAGGCGGGTATAGTGGATGAGGAGGCATCCAGCGACAGCGACAGTTCATCGGATGACGAAAAGGAGTCGCTGCCGGATGGTAGCGCAGAAAACAAACAGGGCTTGGTAGATCAGCTGAGAGACTATAAGAGGAGGGACAAGGCGCTTCACAGGCAGCACAGAGGCCTGATGCAGTGGAAGGTGAGGCATATTTCCCCTTTTCTATTTTCACAGAATTGCTAATGAATTCTAGGTCCCGAGAACAGCGAGATGGGTGAAACATAAAATGGGAAAGGTTGAGGAGAGCGTGTCTGGGTTCTTTGATCACCAAAACAAACAACCTGGTATTGAGACGGAAGTATGAGTCAATTGCATATGCTTGGGCTATGGGATATAAACGGCATTTGGATAGAATGTATGTTGAAATAAAAAGTCTCGAAGACAGTTAAGTTACACCTTGACTACAGCAATCTACGCACATAATTCCAAGGAGTGACTGCGTTTCCACCCGCACCAGATATCAACAGCATGTTCCACCGTGTTCAGTGCCCAGCACTTGACAATACCCCATTTGATTTACAGGCCCATCAGAGTAGACAGCTACTCCTGCCAAGAAGCATCAATCGCCTTCCCCTTGCGAGACTTGGACAGAATATCCACAGCCTCCGGTTCCCGCGGCGCAATGCCATTCTCCTCATCGACATCATCACGGTACCGATCCTCCTCCATCGCCGGAATGGCAGCGTACCCATCGCTCCGACCCCGAAAGTACCCCAGCCAAGGAAACCCAGGGAACGACGACCGCAGCCTCACATTGCAATTAGGACAATTCGGCGGCACGGCGCGCCACGCAAACCACTGCACGATTTTGTGAATAGCAAGCCCGTAGTACATGGACCGCAGGGCAAGAAAGGCGTGAATAAAGCTTCCGTTGCAGAGTTAGAATTTCATTTGTATTTGGTGTGTGCTGTACTTACAAACATGTGAAGAGCGGAATGGTAGCATACGCGGCAAGCATGCTTAGTCCCGGGGCTCCTTCAACCTTGATCCACGTAAACACCAGGACGATCATGTAAGCCGTCGCGAGGGCGAAATCGTAGCCGAACACGGTGATGGGATGGACGAGAACATCTCTGATGCTGTAGGTTCGTGGACCGGAGGGGTCCTCTGCGTCATCGCCATTCTTACGACGGAGGCATATTACCAGTACGGTGGTTACGATGGAAAAGAATTGTGGTACGAGACCGACTGCCGGGACGGGATGGTGCTTGAGAATGCCGTGGATGAGACAGAGCGGGAAGCCTGGGATGAAGAGGAGGGCGGCGAGGATGCGCAAACGGCTGTCGAGTGAGCATTTCTGTGACATGGTGTCGGTGGTTATGTTCGGGGATAGTTGAGAGATGGAGGATATATGTAGAGCGGTTGTGAAGATGAGACCGAGATTTATATACAGGGGTTTCTCTGAGTTGCGGGTTGTGTTTTCAATGTTGGCTGCGTGTGGTGGCTTGGCCAATGGATGGGCTGGGAGGATGCATGAAGTACTTGTATGGTTGTTTGATGGGGAGGATGACATGGATGGATGGATGGAGATGGGACGCGTACGCGATCTGCGGCAGGAAGGATGTGGTTGTTGGGTGGTTACACGGTCGGGAGAGGGAAGGAACTACCAGGCAGATGCATTGCAGAGTAAGGAAGGCGTCTGGTGCTATATTTGACTCAGCAGTACATATGTAGTCGTCGTCGACGGTGAAGCTTACGTTGTTGAAGGCATTAGACAAGTCGGATACTCCCCGAATCAACGACGCAGTGAAGAAGAGTCCATGATACTTGGGAGGTATCAATTGTAAGCGACGAGGGATGACGTGTAAGTGGGACTACGATGGATTAATGTTGCCTGGTCGATGTCAAGCTTGTAAAATGGAATCATCATGACTTGGGTATTGTTATTTGGGGTGTATCGGTTGGCTGTTGAGAGCGGTTGTTGATATGATTCATACATCATCAGAATGATTGTGCGGGCAATTCGTCGTGGGAACAGGCAGCCACCGTGGCAATCATGCATTATAGTCTCGGGCTAGGATGTCGTGGAAAGTTTGGGGTGATTGCAGATAATTGTAGAAATAATGAAGTGTTTGGTGCATCTTTGAGAGAACGGAGTATTTTGGACTGTGGAATCTGATGGCTTGGATGCAAGGACTGCATTGACTGTCGTAGATTATCGGGCTGATATGGGCTGCAAAGGATCAATTGATGAAGTCGAAAAGAACGGAGTGCCTGCAAACGGATTACGCTCGGGGTAATGATTGAATTTAAAATGCGGAGGAAATGAAGTTTGTGTGTTTTGGTGAAGATGCGAAGATGTCACCGTCGAGGCGTGAGGCGCATTGATTAGGGGCAACCTGGAACAGGCTGAATAATATTTCCGAGACCAGTCAGCCTGCGACATGCATGAGCACGGACTGCCAGTGTTTTTGCGCCGCCGGAGAACAAAGAACAAAGAAATCGACGAGCAGGTTTCATGGGTCAGTCTGGTCTGTTCTGCCAATGTAAAATATCACTGGTCACATGGCCAGTGACAGGGAACGTTGAATGATTGCTGGCATGGAAGCGTGGGTGAATCAGATAACATGAGTGGACTGGGTCAGCTACGGGACAAAAAGACAGGTCCAGATGTCGATTCAATGTTTGATGTGATAAATTTGAATTGCCAATGCCAACGTGAACCACAGGGCATTTGGCATTTAGCGGCACTGGTGGGCCGTGTTGATGTCAACAACTTGTCCAGACAGATGTCGAGATGGCGGCACATGAAGATCAAGTCTGGCACTGGGTCCATGCCTAATCTGTCGTGTCCAGTCCAGTCCGGTCAGTAATTGCACTGCTGTCTGGTGCTGCAGTGAAACCCGGCCACTATCTCACTCACTGATACCAGACCATCAATCTCTAGGTTTACCAGCACAGGCCAGTTGTCTGGACGTCTTGCTGCTCAACTCCCACTGCCAGTCTCCCAGCCGGTTGCCCGCCAGGCACTAGGCGCCATCCATGTCCAGTTTTAGCGAGATTTACCCCCAGAAACCCCCCGGATCAAGCATTTCCACCACCAGCACATCCATGCAGCCAGGTCAGTGCTTGACGCAGCCGATGAGCGGAACAGCCCCTTTGGTCCAGGCGATCCTCACTCACTCACTCTATCACTCACTCTCTCACGCAAAGCATCGACATCTTTGGGTTGGTCCATTCCACGCTCCCTCTTTTCCGCATTGTCCATCTCCTTCGTGCCTAAATTTTCAATTGCGGTTGATTTTGCTCGTTTTTCTGTATCTAACACATGCCAAAAGTCTGGTCTGATTTATTTCCCTCTTTCCCTCACCATTATTCACCCCTTGCGCGAACAGGCGCAACACCAAGTTCACTGAGCGCGCATCACTGCCATCTCCATTTCTTTGTGGCGACTCGAGATTTTTCGCCAACCACCAACCAGCTGCCGTAAAATTTTAACTTTCGAGGCGTTCGGGAGACCTGCCTTGTTCCTGGACCCAACTCTAATACATTCCTCGCTCTGCTATCTCATCAATTCGTCGATAACCACTCCAAGTCGACAAAATGGTTGTTTCCCTGCTTCGCTGGTGAGTTTCCCTGTGACATACCAAGACGTCATTGGGCAGGCGCGGCTTTTGCCCATCGCAATTCATCAGAACCTTTCCACTGACGTCAAATCTCAGGTACAATGCCAGACTGGCTGCTCGCCCTCTGCTCACTCAGAGCGTGACCACAGCTGTGCTATTTGCAACTGGTGACATTACTGCCCAGCAGCTGGTTGAGAAGAAGGGCATCAAGGGCCATGACCTCACCCGTACGGGACGTATGGCTTTGTATGGTGGATGTGAGTTTTCATCCTCTTTTATACCTTGACCTCTTTTATTTCATCCGTAGACGTTCTTTCCATCGTTGGTGTCTTTCATGCTAACCCTGTTCTCAAGGCGTCTTTGGCCCCGTCGCCACCACCTGGTTTGGATTCCTGGCTCGCAACATCCGCTTCAGAAACCCCAGAGTCGAGACTCTTGCCCGCGTAGCCTGTGACCAGACCCTGTTCGCCCCCGTCATGATTGGCGTCTTCCTCAGCAGCATGGCTACCATGGAAGGCAACAGCGCCAAGGAGCGTCTGGAGAAGACTTGGTGGCCTGCCCTGAAGACCAACTGGCTCGTGTGGCCGTTTGTCCAAACCATCAACTTTACCTTTTTGCCGCTCCAGCACAGAGTTTTGTTTGCCAACATTGTCTCCATTGGCTGGAACAGCTACCTCAGCTGGGTGAACAGCCAGTAAAGCACTGGTTTGAGAATGTTTGGGACAGGGGCGAGGGAATATAGGCAGGAAATTTTGTCATCTGTCTCCGAACTGACGGCTGTGACGCTGTTGGCATGGCTTCTACCCGCACATTGCTGCATTTGTTTCGTTTTGTGGACTTTCATCTTATCTTGCTGTTCTTGGGGACAAGTTTTGTTATACATCTAGGGGAATACATAGAAGCGGGCGGAACAAGGAGTCCAAAAGCTCGAGGCGTGGTCTCTTTATTTGTCTTTTCGTTGTTACTACACCATTTAGAACACGCATAGACTACATATTGTGTTTATACAAAAGCAGGGTGGCGGATGTACCCTAGCACCACGGGATGGCCGTTCTTTTGGCCCCATGTTGCTCTTTTATGGGCTTATGATTCTGTCACGGATGCGGGCATATGTCTCGGTGTATTTCTTGGCGGGAGAGAGTTTTGCAATTGACTGGATTGAGCGGCTTGTTAGGTCCTTGGGGTCCAGGGACAGTCCATGGTTGAACCAGTATGGGTGGCCAAAAGCATGTCATGGGGGCATATCAAGGGATATGTCGCTGCATTTGGGTGGGCGGAGCAGTCTGGGCAGTCCGCATAGGTGCACACAAGAGTACAGTGAGCTCTGCAAAAAAAAAAAGAGAATATCGTTAGACAAAGGACATAAATTTCCAAAAACACTTAATGTCTTTCACCTCACTAGCTGCAGACTTATGCTAGGCTATGATGCTTTTTCATATCTTTATTTGATAGATAACATCGTCCTTTCCAGCACTGCCCACACGCACACTTGACGGTTGGAATGAGTGGGTCGCGGTGCAGTCCTTTGTAGATATCGGTCAGGTGGAAGGTGCGAGGCGGAAGTGGCAGTTGCTTCCGACAATCACTTCCGTTATCGCTGCCTAAGGCCGCCCATCCCGACAAGGCAAGCCTCGCAGCGTTTTGCCGACCAACAAATGGTCACAGTCGGCTTTGATATTGACCTCAACTCGAACATCATCAGCAACTCAACCCCGTCGCCCAAGGGCCTCCCCCCCTTTAACCCTTTTCTTTTCTTCCTATCGCATTGTCCACAGTCGCGACAATGTTTCCGTCATCCGTCCGGCGCGTCGTCTCCCCGCAGACGGGGTTGGCTTCGACCTTGGCCTCTTCCGCCCCTCGATCCCTCGCTGCGACAGTTCCCGTTTTTGTTCGTGGTCACCAACGGCGCTACTCGTCCTCCAAGCCCTCGAGATCAGATAATGGCTCTAGCGACATCTCGACAGGCCAGTCGGTCACGGCTTCCTCCAGCACCTCGCGAAGTGAGGGCAAGACCGGCACTGAGAAGAGGAAACGGAAGAGCAAGGATGCCTCTGACAAAGGCGCCTCGTTCAAGAAGCTTCCCAGTGTTCCCAGCACTCACCACATGTCTCAAGAATGTAAGGAGCCCGGCTGGTATTTTTGAAATCTCGCCAAGTCTGGTTTACTAACTTGTCTCTTCTAGCCCTCGGCCTATCCAGCTTCTTTTCACTACATCGCCCCATCTCTATTACTCAGACCATGCCAAGAGCTGTAACCGACGAACACTTTGCATCGATTTTCGCCCCACGAACAAAGGCAAACAGAGTCTCCGACGCCATGTCCACAATATCTAGCACTATCGACCACTTGGAAGGTCCCATGGCACAATTGACAATTGGTGGCCATGAGGACCAGGGCATGGCTGACGGCATGCAAAGGCTCGAAGTGCGAAATCCCGACGGTAGCGAGTCTAGCGTCTATCTCCAGGTTGATACCATGTCAGGCGACTTTTTGCCGTTCCGCCCGCCGCCTCTGCCTCAAGCACAGTCGGCCGCTGAAGCCGATGGTCTTATCGCTGAGGCAGAAACTGTTGAAGAAGTTCCACACCACCGGGTCTACAAGGCCATGTTCACCATTGAGGAGTCTACCGAACCCGATGGCCAGATTCGCATCGTTGCGCACAGTCCACGCATCGTCAATGACGAACAGCCACGAAGCTTTTTGGGACGTATGGCGCAGCGACAACTCCGAGCCGACGGAGTCCGGGGACGTCGCGACATGTACGCCATCAGCGTCAAGAGACAACGAAAGCTCAGGATGAAGAAGAAGAAGTACAAGAAGCTCATGAAGCGTACCCGAAATCTCCGCCGAAAGCTGGATAGGACGTAGTGGGCTTTTGCGTTGTATATAGCCTCGGGTGGCTGTCATTTTTACTCTTTTCTTATGCGTATGCATTTAACGGGTGGGTCATTGGAGGTGTCCGGCATAGCAGTTGATGGTTTTGTCAACTAGAATTGGGCATTTGCGCATTTTTTGACTTTTTCCTCTGTTATAGACTATGCGCAGGTAACAATCATCATTGCATTGCATACCCTTCGTGACCCAACTGAGAACCAAGAGAAGCAACCACCCCTTCGGTGATTCAAGCCGTGGCCTGTATACGGCCATCACCGAAGTGTATTCCCCTTTGTATTATTATAGCCTACACTTATAGATATGAAATGTACAATTGGATGTTGATTTGAGCAAATTGCCGTTGCGTATGACCTTCACTTGAATGCATCTGCCACAAAGGCTTGAGAGGTGGGTACGTCGAGGTGGATCCTGCAAGTCGTAGTTTGCCTCACCGCCTTCGGCAGAATGGATACCGCCGTCCAAAATTTTGGAATTTTGAAGATCTGGGTCCCGCTGCCGACGCTGAGTTGAGAGAAGAAGTCTGCACATCTTTTACAAGCAACCTACCCGCCGGGCAACCGTCAAGATGTCGCAAACCCAGAAGCAATTGTACGTATTTGAACCGCCGATTATGTAATTTATTCAGTTTTTTTTATGTTAACACACCTTGCAGGGATTCGCGCATCAGGGCGCTCATTAGCAATGGCATGCAGGAAAAGAAGAGAAGCTTCTTCGTCGTGGTGGGCGACCACTCGAAAGATGTGATAGTATACTTGCACCACATTATGTCGAATGCGAACCTCAAGCACAACAAGTCCGTTTTATGGGCGTACAAGAACAAGCTTCTTGGGTTTACCAGGTGCGCCAAAATGGACTGAACTAACCGTCCTCCTGCGTTACTGACAGATTTTGCAACGGAACAGTCACCGAAAGAAGCGCGAGCAGAAAATTAAAAAGGAGATCAAGCGAGGTATCCGAGAAGTCAACGAGAGTGACCCATTTGAACTTTTCGTTTCTCTACACAACATTCGATACACCTACTATAAAGAGACGGACAAGATCCTGGGCCAAACTTTTGGCATGTGCATTTTGCAGGATTTCGAGGCGCTGACGCCGAATATTCTGGCCAAGACGATTGAAACTGTTGAGGGTGGCGGTTTGGTAATCATGCTGCTCAAGGGCATGAACAGTTTGCGACAGCTATACAACTTGTCAATGGACGTCCACTCGAGGTACCGAACGGAGGCGCACGAGGATGTGGTGGCTCGCTTCAACGAACGATTTTTGCTCTCACTAGGACGATGCGATTCTTGCTTGGTTATTGATGACGAGATGAACGTCTTGCCCATATCTGGCGGTAAAGATGTCACGACTCTGCCGCCTCCGGATTTGGACGACTCCAAGACGGAGCAGCAAGTCGAGCTGGAGAATATCAAGGACGAAAATGAGGAGAGACAACCTGTGGGAAGTCTGATTAAGCTTGCCAAGACGGTTGATCAAGCCAAGGCGCTTCTGACGTTCAATGAGGCTATTGCTGAGAAGACGCTGCGAAGTACTGTCACCTTGACGGCTGCAAGAGGCCGAGGAAAATCGGCGGCTATGGGTGTGGCTGTGGCAGCTGCTGTTGCGTACGGCTATAGCAATATTTTCATCACATCCCCGTCGCCGGAAAACTTGAAGACTTTGTTCGAGTTTGTGTTCAAGGGCTTCGACGAACTGGGCTATGCGGATCATGCGGACTACTCTATTATCCAATCGACAAACCCAGACTTTAACAAGGCGATTGTCCGAGTCAACATCCACAGACAACACCGACAGACTATTCAGTACATTCGACCTCAGGATGCGCATGTTCTCGGACAAGCTGAATTGGTGGTTATTGACGAAGCTGCGGCTATTCCATTGCCCCTAGTTCGCAAGCTCATGGGCCCTTATTTGGTCTTCATGGCTTCAACCATTAACGGCTATGAAGGCACCGGTCGGTCTCTGTCGTTGAAGCTGATCAAGCAGCTCCGAGAACAGTCTCGATCTGCCTCCATCACCAATGGGGAGACCGAAGTTGCTGATCGGTCAACTGGAAGGGCCTCCAAGACCGAGGACTCCCAAACTGCCAGGAAGCTCCGTGAGATTACTCTTTCAGAGCCCATCAGATACGCTAAGGGTGATTCTGTTGAAAAATGGTTGAATAAGCTGCTCTGCCTGGATGCTACCCTTCCTAAAGTTAAATCCAGCAACCCTGACCCTGACCAATGCGAGCTTTTGGCCGTCAACAGAGATACTCTTTTCTCTTACCACCCAGTATCGGAGGCGTTCTTGCAACAAATGGTTGCTCTCTACGTTGCTAGTCACTACAAAAACTCACCTGATGACTTGCAGCTCATGAGCGACGCACCAGCGCACGAATTGTTTGTTTTGGTACCTCCTAATGTTGAGTCTACCGGAAAGCTTCCCGAACCGTTGTGCGTTATTCAGGTGGCATTGGAAGGAAAGATTAGCAGACAGAGCGTGCTGAACAGCTTGAGTCGTGGCCAGCGACCACATGGTGATTTGATCCCCTGGCTAGTAAGTCAGCAGTTCCAGGATGAGGACTTTGCTTCTCTCTCGGGAGCTCGTGTGGTTCGCATTGCAACAAACCCCGAATATGTTGGAAGGGGCTACGGAAGCAAGGCTTTGAATCTGCTCATGGACTACTATGAGGGACGGTTTATCAGTATCTCGGAAGACGATGACCAAGTAATGGAGGAGAAAATGCACCGGGCTACCGATGCCGAGCTGGCCAAAACGTCACTGCAATCCGAGGTAATTGCCGTCAGGGATCAGTCACAAATGCCGCCTTTGTTCGCCAAGCTCCGTGAGAAAAGACCGGAAGCCCTTGATTATATTGGCGTTAGCTATGGTTTGACGGGACCCCTTCACAAGTTCTGGAAGCGATCCTCCTTCTCTCCAGTATATCTGCGACAGACGGCCAATGATCTCACTGGTGAGCACACATGCGTGATGTTGCGACCCCTTGAGAACAGTGGCGATCAAAGTTGGCTTGGAGCCTTCTCAAGAGACTTTCACAAACGATTCCTCTCGCTCCTTTCATACCAGTTCCGTACTTTTGACACAAAAACTGCTCTCAGTTTGGACGAGTCTGCCAATGCCGGGGCAAAGTTGGACTCGATTGAACCCGAAGCTCTGACCAAGGACGATCTGGATAGGCATTTCTCACCCTTTGATCTGAAGCGTCTGGAGTCTTACGCAAACAACATGCTGGACTATCACGTTATCCTTGATATGATTCCCATGATTGCCACCCTTTACTTTACCGGTAGACTCAAGAAGAGCATTTCCTTGGGTGGTATTCATCGATCCATCCTGCTGGGCATGGGATTGCAGCGCAAGGAAATCGATGCCGTCGCCGATGAGATGAACGTGCCTTCGTCACAGCTCTTGGCCATGTTTATCAAGATGCTCCGCAAAGTTACTGCCCATTTCGGCACATTGGTTTCAGAGTCGGTTGACGCTGAGCTGCCCAGGGGTGCCAACCTAGGTGTCACTAGAGAAAATGCCAGCGGTGCCCACGATGATGAGGTCGTGGATGACCGCTTCGTACCCCTGGCGACATCACTCGAGGACGAGTTGGAAGCTGGGGGTGATGAGGCACTGGACGCTCTGAGAAAGAAGCAGAGAGAGCTCATTGACTCTCTGCCGCTCGACCAGTAAGCACATATTTCCCTGTTGCTCATATACATACATACATGCATGACCATCCTACTGATATTCATACCTAGATACGCAATTGAAGGAGACGAACCAGCCTGGGCCGACGCTGAGAAGCAAGTTCGAAATGCCACCAAGGACGGCAAAACCAACACAGTTGTGAGCGTAAAGTCCAAGCAAAAGCGCAAGGCGGGCCAGACAGCGGCCGAGGTTTACGAAGAGGCAATGGGTGAAAAGGCGAGCAAGAAGGCCAAGAAGGGCAAGAAGTCTCATTAAGCAGTGGCATTGTGTAATTTGTTGTACATATCGGATTGGCGTAATGGTGAACCAAAATTTGGGGGTGGGTTTGCATATAATTCACAATAAAGATATTGAGAATAACCATATCACAATGCTTACACCGACAGCACAGGATTGATATGACGCCTCGCGTTGATAAATCACCGATAATCGCGAGATGGTTTAAGGCTGTCAAGCGCTTACGTTCAAAATTGAACCCACCAGTTGACCAGTATCATATGCAGCAGATGACGGGATTGCGGGTCTTACAGTCTCCAGGTCGCGCATCTTGGGCTGCAATGCCACCGAAGCCGGTCAAGCTCGGCACTCCGAAGGCGTCAAGTTGATTACGATCCAAATGCGGTCGGCGACTAATAAGCAAATCTAATCATTTGTAATTCCTATACTCCGTACACATGCATAGATAGTGGAGGGGGAAAACATGCCAAGCACAGCAAAAAGTCAAATAAATATGTAAATCAAAGCCACCTAATTGAAGGCCATCCCCAAGTCTAGCATCCCATCACCATACACTCAAATTCATCATGGCCAAACCAATCCTCATCTCAGGCGGCGGACTCTCATCCCTCCTCCTCGCGCAATCCCTCCTCACCCACAACATCCCCTTCCTCATCTTCGAGCGCGACAGCTCGCTCTCCTTCCGCGCCCAAGGCTACCGTCTCCGCCTGTCAACCGAGGGCCTCGACGCCATACAATCGGTCCTCCCGCCAGAAGCATGGCAAGAATTCTGGGACACATGCGGTAAAACCGGCGGAGGCGGATTCGCGGCCCTAGACGCCATCACCGGCGAAAAGATTCCCGACAGTGGCGTCAACACGCCGCCGCAGAAGGATGAACAAGTATCGCAGGCAGAGACCAAGATCAAGGAGACGCTGCACTCGCGCGACGGCAAAGTAGTTGGTATTGCGCGCGGCGAAATGCGCAAGCTGTTCCTCAAGGGGTGCGAGCCCTACATCAAGTGGGCGCACAATGTCACGGGCTACGAAATCACACCATCTGGCGTAAGGGCCATATTCGCAGACGGCACCAAGAGCATCGAGGGGGAGATGCTCATTGCCGGAGAAGGCATTCACTCCAAAGTAGCGAAGCAGTTATCAGGGGGCAAATTAAAAGTCTACGACACAGGCGCAAGAGGCATTCACGGCCAAGCACCCACCACGGCGTTCAAACAACTCGGCGAAGGAGTATGGCGGCTCGTGGACAACACAAAGCCCAACGGACGCGTGTTTGTCATTACAAACGTGCGCTCCGGCGACATGCACGACGCAGACATGCAATTCGGATGGACAATGGGCGCGCAACCTGGTGTAATTAACGCTCCAAACGACGACTTCTCACTGATCGGCGAGCCGGCCGCCAAGATTGCAAAGGACCTCACGAAGGAGTGGCACCCCAAGCTGAAGCCATTGTTCGACGAGATGCAGGTCTCCGAAGCGGCATTTTGGAAAATCACCTGCTCCACACCGTCTGGCGTGCCGGAGTGGGAGAACGAGCCGCGCGTGACGGTGATAGGGGATGCGGTGCACTCGATGACGCCGGCGGGGGGGATTGGTGCGAATACCGCGGTGAGGGATTCGGCTTTGCTGGGGAGGTTGATTGGCGAGGCGGGCGGGTTTAGGGACGGGTTGACGAAGGAGTATGAGAGGGAGATGAGGGTTTATGGGAGTGAGGCTGTGGGCATTAGTTACGGGTTGGCGAAGGCGCAGTTTGGGGTGTTGATTGATGAGGATTCTGCGACTTTGTAGGGATGCCTGGAGGTTTGCTGGGACCAGTGACAATGGTTATTGTGTTGTTGAGTGATTTGATAATTTGGAGGGTTGTAATAATGAGCTCGACTGTTGGCTGGACTGATGGATTGGGAATGATATTGAAGTGGACTTCTCATATATGATATCTACGAGTGTGGCTCGACTTAGTCTATACGAACCTTGACAGGGCAAATTGCTGGTCAAGATATTATTAAAGTAAGCTTTTTTAATTATAGCAGAAATTAAAAGTAGGTTTTTGAGAGATTTCTTGGGGTTGCTGCACTTTCTAAATATAATGTTTGTCTGGGATGTTGGTCAACTACTGGACCAGCTTAGTCGAGATGTCAATGTGTTTGTCCGATGGTTCAATAATGTCTCACCTGTCTGTTGGTACCTGGCGAAATGACAATACAACTGCATCCTAACAAAGTTATGTGCTTGCTGCGGCAAAAATATTGTACTTGACTGACAAAGCGCAATTTCTTTTACAGGTGAATGCCTCACCTAACAGTATTGAGCGGTGACCGTTTTCCATCTTCTTTGTAAGTGCAATCAAACAGTTTGTGCCAGTCACATATCGCTTTGTGACATGGCCATGGCTTCTTGGCCACATGCTTGACCTTTGATGCGAACATTGTTCGTCAACCGACAGGACACTTGGCCAGCTTGTTGGGTTGAGAAGAAAGTTAATGCCGACGTCGAAAAAGCTTAAATTTCAACCATTGTGTATGGGGTATAAAGAGTGTCCATGTCTCTGCTCAAGTGGCGTACTCTTGAGATACCGTCTTAGTTTACCTAAAATCCACTCTCTTTATTACAGAGTCCAGTCATCCCATTTCAGCATGTATCGCCCAATTCTCGTTCTTCTTAGTGCGGCGGCCCTGTTCCAGCTTAGCCTTGCCAGTCCCATCGGCGCTTGTAAGTCTAGGCCCCAACGTTTGTAGATTGAGAGGACTACATACTAAGATCAAAGCAGCCGAAAATGTAGAGCGAGGCACTGGGTGCATTTGCAACACTGGATATGTCCCAGTTTGTGCAGGTGGACGGACATACAGCAACAAGTGCATGGCGGACTGTTCAGGAATTACAAACGCCTCACCGGGGGCATGTGGTGCGGGCCGGAGTTAAAATATTGTATGTGGGAGTTGATTGACGAATGATGTCGGCAATCCGGACGAAGGCGTTCTCAACATATTTTTTTTCTTGTTGATTCGGACTGGAAACACAAGTTAGCCATACCTGTCATTTGAACCTATGAGCGCAGGGCCATGTATCCTAGCCCGTCGTATTAAGAAGTGTATATTAAAGCTGTCGCCAGAATACGTCACAGCATTTCGTATTATTACAAGTGTTCTTGGTCTCGAGGTGTACGGCGGGTCCGGATCGTTGACGGATTCAACTCCAACTTCTGCACCTGTTCAAGGCGTTCTGTAAGGCACATCTCGATGATGACTTTAGGCTATTCGATGTGAGATCCCAAAAGGAAGCCATATCCAAGATTGGCTTAGTGTTATCATGTTTAACAATAGTATTCACCAATCCCTTCCGCGGCATACACGAACCGTAAAGCCCTGCCTTCAATGCGTCCGGATCCTGTCAGGCGCACTGCCCCCAACTTATTGCAGAAGACGGAAGAACTATATTGAATCCTGCGAAGCGGGGAACTGAACACGTTTTCTCATCCTTGTCATTTCATGAATCGAAGGACTTGATGGAAGTTCCGGAAACCAGGGCGTTTCGATGGGGGTCATGGAGAAATGGACAATTTGGTAGAGTGGCTTGGATGGGGGTCCGAATGCAAGGTGAAGAAGACCATGAAATGTCGAAGAAGATGGATGGTGCAAGTTGGGGGTCAGACTGACACCAGGACTGTCAATCGCGGGGCAGCTTTTTTAATGGCGGGGTGGAAGGTGCGATACAGAGCGAGAAGCGGAAGGTGGGAACAGGGGGCACATCAAGTGGCATGTTGATGTGGGCATTTCACCATCCGTAAACTGCAAGCTTCAACCGTGGACTGCATGCCGAGTGATGACATGGTGCAAGACAACGTTGAGGGGCAGCATTGGGGGACCGAGGAGCGTGGGATAATGGAGAATTCGTGGGATTCTTCATCCGCCGAACTTGAATTGCAAGATGGGGGTCGTGGTTCATGGTTGATCTAAGCTTTCATGCTGAGGTACAGATTTTCTCATGACATCTCAGAAGTTTTGACAGAACGACCTAGAGACAATCTCGAATCAACCCAGTGTTGCAATCATGTCCGGTAAGTCACAAAGCTTAGAATTCATATTCATCTCCCAAAACTAACAATCACCAGTCAAGCACTTCTCAAACGACCCTACGTCACTTGTGGCAGCGGCTCTCCGTTCGGCTACTTACACAAACCCATCACTTGCTTTCGACGCCGCTCAAAAGATTGTGTCCCTTCGCGATGCTGCGTCTCAACCCACTGTAGCCCTCATTTCTGGTGGAGGATCCGGCCACGAGCCTTCCTTCGCAGGCTTCGTTGGCAATGGCTTCTTGACAGCGGCCGTGGCTGGTTCTGTCTTTGCCTCTCCTTCTGCGGAGCAAGTATTCCGAGCGATTCGAAAGGTGGGATCTGCGCAGCCAGAGCGAGGCATCTTGGTCATCATTATGAACTACACTGGTGACATGCTGCACTTTGGTATGGCTGTTGAAAAGGCTCGCGCTGAAGGTATCAAGTGCGAGTTGCTTGTCGTAGGTGACGACGTTGGTGTTGGGCGAGCCCGTGGAGGGAGAATTGGGCGAAGAGGCCTGGCTGGGACTGTACTGGTGCAAAAGATTGCCGCGGCATCTGCTGCCTCTGGGTTCGTACACCACCTTATCTACCAGTTCCATGGTCACAAGGCTGACATTCCATCTTATTTAGGGCCACACTGGAGCAAGTATACAAGATTGCCAATCTTGCAGCTCAAAACACGGCTACTGTTGGCGCATCCCTGTCCCACGTCCATGTTCCCGGGCGAGAAATCGTCCCCGATGAACTCGGCGATGAAATCGAAATCGGCATGGGCATTCACAATGAAGAAGGCTTTGGGCGAGTGAAGACAGATTTACCTGGCCTCGTGTCCACTATGCTGAAGCAGCTCCTTGACCAGTCTGACAAAGACAGGGCATATATCAATGTCCAACCTTCTGATCAAGTAGTAGCACTTGTTAATAATTTGGGAGGTATTAGTGCGCTCGAGCTCGGAGCTATCACTACAGAGGTAGTCGACCAGCTTGCGTCCAAACATTCCATTCGACCTGTGCGTCTTCTCAGCGGCACGTACATGACCAGCTTGAACGGAATGGGTTTCAGCATCACACTCCTCAAAGTCGTAGATAAGTCCTTTGTGGAACTGATTGATGCACCGGCTGATGCGGCAGGATGGTCGCCTGCAGTTCAGACACAGAACTGGGGACGTGACATCGACACTAGCAGGCAACCTGATGAGCACGCTGAAGCTGGCCAGGATGATGCAAACAATGTTTCTAGCAACCTTACCAGTGAGTTGCCCCCTTGTCTGGTTTCCAGGTTAGCATTGTCCATTAACTAACAGTCGCAGTCAACTCCGATTTTGCAGCTCAAAAGCTCAAGTCTGCCCTCAACAGCCTCATTGCTGCTGAGCCCCAAATCACAAAGTACGACACCATAGTTGGCGACGGAGACTGCGGTCTTTGTCTCAAAACAGGCGCCGAAGCGGTTCTCAAGTTCATTGAGTCGCAACCTGTACCGTCCGATGTCGTCCGCCTGGTTCACAACATTGCTCAAGTTGTTGAGAGCAGTATGGATGGTACCTCAGGCGCCCTGTACGCTATTTTCATTAACGCCTTTGCGTCTGGCCTGCAATCCGCATCCTCCAACTCTCAACAAGAAATTACGCCGCAAATCTGGGCTGCGGGTTTACAAGCTGCGCTTACAAGTCTGGCAAAGTACACTCCGGCTCAACCAGGTGATAGAACTGTAGTGGATGCTCTTGCGCCATTCGTTGCCACATTGGCACAGACACTTGATCTGGGAAGCGCTGTCAAGGCAGCTGAGAAGGGTTGTGAATCTACAAAGGGCATGGAAGCAAGTTTGGGTCGATCTGTGTATGTCAGTGCCGAGGGATGGAACTCCTGCCCTGACCCCGGAGCGTATGGATTGGTGAAGCTGTTGGAGGGATTGATTTAGGAAAAAACTAAGTTTGGACTATGTGAATAACATTTAACGCCAAAGAGATTATAATTGCAGTGTTTATGATTGAGCAATCAGGTTCGGCCTTTTGACCAATCCTGTCGTGACACGAAATGGCCGACTGCACAACGCTCAATGCAGAAGGCCCATCTTGCCAAGAAACAAACTTCGAGTATCAACCAAAATGTATTCCTATATAACGCCTGATTTGCTATGCAACAAATATGCTGCTGGTTATTACTCTTCCACCCAGCGCTGTTTCCTCTGGATTCATCTTGCCACACTTTATCCTGGTATTCTTCAAATATATGCAAACATAGGATCTTCCCTTACGCAGAAGCGCCAAACTTGGTTTCCAAATCGACCAATTCCTGGAATTCGGCCATCTGAGCCTCAAGGGCTTTACCCTCGGGAACAGTGCATGGCTTTCTAGGCAGTCCTCCATAGCCGTGATATCTCTGCAGGGCTGACTTGACAGAAATGAATCCTCCTTTGATGGCGGCCCAATCGCCGCCGGCGACAATGCCCTGCATCTTGACAGCTTCGTCGACTTTGCCACTGCTCCAGAGCCGAGCAACCTCATTGCAGGCAACTGGGGCGATATTGGCCAGGCCAGCGATAACGCCATGACCACCGACAGACAGTGTCTGAATAATGAAATCGGCACTTCCGCCGTACGTTCTGAAAGAAGTACCCTGGGTACCAGCAACGATACGGGCCAATTTGCCAGTGTTGCCGCATGTGAGTTTTACACCAACAATATTGGGATGCTTAGCAAGAGTAAGGATAGTATCTGAGCTGAGATCCAGTCCGCCACAAGGAGCAGGGAAGTTGTAAATGAGAAGAGGGACGGGGCTGGCATCGGCTACAGCACGGAAGTGTTCGATGATCAAATCCGTGTTCAACAACCCGCCATAGTATGAGGGTGGCAGGATGAGAGCGTGGGTGCCACCAGATTCGCCAGCATCCCGACACAACTGTATCGTCTCTCGAGTTGATTGAGCACCACAGCCCACGATGATGGGGAGGTGTGCCTTGCCAACCTCTTCCAAGGCAGTACGTGTGAAGCGTGTAATCAATTTTCGTTCAGCGTGGTCGAGGTGAACTGCTTCGCCGTTGGAACCATGGGTTACGAGACCGGCGACTCCGGCACGGGCAAGACGCTTGGCATGGGCTTTGGTGGTTTCTTCGTCAATGTTATCATCTGCCGTGAAGAAAGCTACCGTTGGTACAAAGACACCGGCTTCCAAGGCACCACCAGGGCTGGCAACACCGTTGTGATAGCCATTCGTCTGAAGGCTGGCCGAAGCTGATGCAGTCATGGCGGAAGATGTGGAATAATCGAACCCAAACGATCAAGGCTTGTATAAGACCGATGAATGAAACAGGAAAATCTTGGCAGCAGTATCAGCAAGGACGGCACGAGAGAAGGTGATGAAGGAGACAAGGTTAAGTATACTTGAACAAGTCCGCCGGGAAGTGTTAACAGGTGTCGCGAGAAGGGTGTGGCAGGTTATAAGGACAATTGATGAGGAAGGAACCATCCGTCCATTCGCCTTCACAACGAAAGAACCGGCCCGTCTCCCATCCACTTGGGCACATGGGGGTTGATCAGAATCCACACACAAGTTAAAAACCTTCAAGATTGTCAACCAGACCACACCCCATTCCCCATTCTCCATCCCCCGTTGGCTATCGGCCTTTGCACCATTTGCCATCTGGCGCAACAAACCACTGCCCCCCACGATGGGACAAGCAAGACAAAAAAAAAAAGAGGGTATGAAGGCGTTCCTCCAGGGCGGGATGGGTGGTCACTGGCTGACTTGGCACCCAGGGCTGGCACAACTGGCTGCTTCAATCCGAGCTCCCCCACGAAGCCACCATGAAGACTTAAGTCTTGGGGCTTGGGAATAGTGTGCTGCACAAACCAGGGCCAATTGCTTCTCTGCCCACAGATCCACCGTCTTGTCCACTCAGATCCACAGATCCACACGAAATCGACAAAATAGTTCTTTCTGCTTATTCCATGGCGGTGCCAGACGAGCAGCAAACAAGCACAGCGGACAATACCCGCCGGGAACAGGCAAACATTGAGAGATGGTGGTGATTGCTGTCACACATGTGCTTCAGACGCCGCAGCCGATCTAGCGGGCGCAGATATCTCATCGGAAATATACCTGACCGTACGAAGTATACTTCTACTCCAGGCATTAACCCGTGCTTCTGGTGTGGTGGGCGAAGAACGTCAAGGAAAAGCAACGCCCAAACGAGCCTGGTGGGACATGCATCGACGACGGCTCGCACAAAGAGACTCTGGGAAGCTAAGCCAGGACGTGTCAGGCCTGCAGATCAGCAAATCTGTTGAGACTTTGCTGAGTACCTAGAAAGGCACTCGCCAGATGCAGAGCTGGATTGTCGTTTTGAGGTTTCGAGAAGCTGCAAAAACAGGGGTAGCCAGTGATCAAACTAATGTTCCTTGCTAACAAAATATGTATCGACGGCTAATGATGTTGGGTGGTTCCGTATGGCGAACAATTGTCTTTCCCGAGAGCAGATTCTAACTTCTCGGATTGATTAGCATCTCGGTCAGCCGACAGGGTGAAAGCTTGTTCATCAAGCCCGCCAAAAAGCCCAACGTGGGAGATTTCGAGCTAGTGCCGACATATGGCACCTCCATGCGACACGGGCGAAGCATCGAGTGAGCACCCCCATTTTTTGTCAGGTGTACCTGCACTCAGTCACTGACATGCTCAAGGTGCATGATACGATGCACGGAGATGTCAATCATCAACGACCAAGGTAGTTGTCGCCTGTTCGAGGTAATGGTCTTCGTCAAGCTCCAACTCCAATCAGAACCTTCTATTCTGTCACAGCTGCAGCAAGGATCCCGCCAATTACCGGACCAATTTGCCGGATACCCTTTTTCTACTTTAATTTTGCCTAAGTTTTGCCCAGAAGAACGGCGAACATGTGTAAGGGCGCGCATATCCTGCCAGAGGTGGGAATGGTTTCGTTAAGCGTTCAAGATGTGTTAGGCTTCTTGGTGGGCTTCCCGCACACGACCCTGGTGACATTGGCCCTTGGCAGCATCATGATGCAGGGGAACGGAAATGCTGTGCTTCCAAAGACATGACAGGGGAGTATAAGCTGATGGGGTGCCGTCATCTAAGCGTGCTTCAACATGAGATCTCACACTTTTCTTACCACCGTCAAGGATGTTGACAGAGTGTGGGAGGGCTGATTGATAATGGCATCTTGCATGGTATAATGCTCTTAAACATGATCGCACTTCCCGGTACTGAATTTCAAAATTGAGGAGGGTTTAACATCTCACATGCCTAGCCAATCAAACCACCAAGTGGAGTTGGAAAAAAGGATACGACACAGAATTTGATAACCACGAGTGCAACGACCAGCTGACGCCGGAGATTCCATTAGAAGGCATCTTTCATTCCCGCAATGAGAATGCCCTTGTGGAGGATATCGGCGACCAAGTTCATGCATTTTGCGTCTCTTACGAATTGGGCTCCCCCCATTCCCTAAATCCGACTCCCCCTCGCTGGTGTAATAAGAGCTATGCCTGCGGTACGCTGCTGGGGTGAGAGATGATGAAAGCATTTGATACAGGTTCTCCCACAGTTACAGTAGTGGAATTCGTTCTACTCTATGAACACGGCAAAAAAGAGTTGCGCGCTACAATATAGCAGATGTTGTGCCGGCCAAGGTATATCTCCGCATTGTGTAACCATGTCATCGGAAAACAGGGAATATCATGACTTTCCCCCTTGCAGTAACTGTCTACATGACGGCAAAGATATCACCTGCCACGCAAACGGCCATAAAACCCTCAGCTGGAATATAGATTTTAAAACAGCCTCGAGTTGCAACAGGAAGGTTCGCTGCATAGCCGTGCTCGCAATGATTGCAAGCCTGCGCCACCTAACCAGAACGGCTGTTTGTCTTCCAAAGTTCCCAAGCAAGGCGAATTCAGGTTGCAGCTTCGCAAGTTGCACAAGCTGCGAGACAATGGCCCCTCACTACTGATTCAATTGAGCCTCATCGACATTTGTCCACTCAGAGCGTACGGAGTAGAGACAGAGGCGTTTTGGGAAATTCTGACCGTCGCCGTGGTTTCTGCACAGCGCGGCTTCTATCATTTGCCATGGTTTCACAGTCAATTCGCTCCAGAAATTGTTTGGCTGCCCTTTTTGGTGCGGATAGACCATCTTGGTTGGGTCTCGAACATTGACGCCTCAAAATTGGACAATGCGTTGAGCTGCTCAGCCCTCAATCACATGGGTTCACTCTTCAAGACATCATATTCAGACCCTGCCAAACCTTTGAAACAGTCTCGGTACATGGCCAAACCTTTCAATTGGATCTCACCGGTACTTATCGTGCTAAAGTCTTTGTTTTCCTTGTCGAATATCGGCCTTTTTCGATAATCTCAACAGCCCATGGAATCGCTGTCCGTCGCCAATTGCGGGGGTCATGAGGCTCATCAACATTAAAACGAAGCGCCTGGAGGAGTTCGTCAGTGAAGTCCCGCGGTACGCCATACTTTCTCACACGTGGGGAGATGAGGAGGTTATTTACCAGGATTTCACACACCTGAGCGATGAGGCAAGAGGTCAAAAGAAGGGGTTTGCGAAAATTCTCAAAACGTGCGAATTGGCACAGAAATGCGGTCTCAAATATGCCTGGGTCGACACTTGCTGTATAGACAAGTCGAGCAGTGCGGAGTTGAGTGAGGCCATCAACTCCATGTTTCGCTGGTATCGCAAGGCCGTCGTTTGCTTTGCTTGGCTTACGGATTTGGTACCTGATGATTCATCTGAGCCAGACACTGCGGCCTTGAAAAACTGCCGATGGTTTACACGGGGATGGACCCTACAAGAGCTAATTGCGCCACGGATGGTGGAATTTTACGATGCAGGTTGGAACCTCCGGGGCACCAAATCCAGTTTAAAACATCTTTTGACAGACATCACGAAAATTCCGGGCAATGTACTTGAGTCACCGGAATCGCTACACACCTTATCCGTGGCTCGACGAATGTCTTGGGTGTCTGAGAGGAAAACAACGCGCACGGAAGATATGGCGTACTGCTTGCTGGGGATTTTTGACGTCAACATGCCGCTATTGTATGGAGAAGGCGAGCGTGCATTTTTGAGACTGCAAGAAGAAATCTCAAACTCTATCAATGATCTCAGTATCCTCGCTTGGAGGAAGACGAAATCTGAACAGACGTATCACGGCGTGTACGCCACGAGCCCTACCGATTTCCGAGACTCGGGAACAGTCGAACTAGTTAGCAGTACCATGTTCATGCCGGAGTTTCTGAGAAGTAACAAGGGCCTCCGAATCCACACAAGCATTTATCATGGATCGCAGCAAGCTTATATTCTCAAGTTGCAATGTGTGGAGATGACTGGCAATGAGAGGAGGCAAATTGGCATCTGGATCAAACCGCACGGCGGTGCGGTTTACAGTCGAATACGGGCATCTGAATTCGGGACGGAATCGCTCCAAGACACCTCCAGCGTGCAATTACTTTTCCTCTTCAGATACATCAGTCCTACTCGTTCACGAGAACTCCAAGGCAGCCATAGCAACGCGCTCATGATTCGCAAGGGAATCAACACCAAGACTCGCGTCACTGACGAAAGCTTCCCCTTTGAAGTCACAATGTGGCTTCCTCAAGATGAATGGGACTCACAGCGCAGTATGTTTATGAATGATGGAGCGGCTGAGTTCGCTGCCTACGGCTACTTCAACTGGCGGCAAGATGTCGAGCCCACTGATGACATGCACAAAGGCCACAGCTTCATGCTTATCCTTGGTAAGTTAGCAGACGAGGGCGAACCATGGATCAGCCTGGCCTCTTTCGATGACACCTCGAAGAATCTCACGGCACACATGGGTGATGCCAAGAAAATGGTGACTGCTTCGAGAAAATATGAGCAGGAGCGGGTGGTGATGTTGAGGGATATCTGGAGGAATGTTTGCAAAGCAGTTTACGTGTCGCTAGAGAAGGCGAGAGTTGATGGGGAGGAAGTGTATTGCATCGATTTGACGTATGGTGATGCGCCGGAAGAGGCAAAAAAGGGCAATACACATGTGCCGGAGGCCACGCGCCTGGCAGCTAGACGGGCTCGAGCAACGTGATAAAGTTGGCTATGGAGAACAATTGCGCATTTTCAACAGATAATATGGAACTCGAGGTGTGTGGTTATTTAGTGATAAAGGAAAGGAGTCTAGGATAGCAAAATTGACAGCCTGGTTTGTGATTCAGCAATAAACAAATCTGCGAGCCTACAATTGACTCTATAGTCAGTTGCGTTTGCGCATATTTGGCCATACACCACTACAATGCGCTGTCGGCCGGCAGAACCTGGCGGTCATGTCCCACGATTGATACTCTGTAAGGAGGACTAGGTCGTAGTTGGCATAGACTTTTGCTAGCTGATGCAAATCTTCCACAGTTGGCATCATGCTGCTGGGTGCCACCAGACCCTAATTCCTTTATTGTTATTGTTAGCCCAATTTAGAGTTGGAATTCAGGAAGGCGTAGGTAATGGTGACCAAATTTAACGTTGAACCTTGTACGCAAAGTTCGACCTCACATTGAGTATGACTGGCATTACCGAGCAACATGACTCTCATCAGCAACCCTACCTCCGTCGAAACATTAGACTTTAATGTATAGACCCTTAGCCTATGCAGTGCTCATATCTCCTTTGCTGTTTTCAAGATTTAGAAGACTATTTAAGCTAACCGTAGCCAGAGTTTGTTCAACTTAGGCCGCTATTGCTACGTATTTAAGAGGCACCTGTCCTAACCACCATGGCCGTTTTCCTTTCGACCCATCGACTCAACTTGACCAACTTATCACAGCAGCACTCCTCTACAAAGTAAATCGACTATGAATCCAACAACTACCCTTACTGCCTCCGGCCCCCTCCAACGAATCGGTTTCGGCAACTGCGGTTCCGTTTGGGCCACACTCACAAGCCAAACCGGCCAGCACATCGTTATCAAGCGAGAGGACGCAAGTCCAGGCAGAGACATCAAGAACGAAGTCTCTGTCCAGTCTCAAGTATACTCATGCGCAGGAACCCTGAAAAGGACCTCCGTTCCAGAGTGTTTCGAGCTCATGGACGCCGCAGATGAAAGGTGGCAGCAGCTCTTGCCCCTTCTTCCCGATGGCTTTCAACCATGCAGAGCCATGATCGCCGAGAAGATCAAGCCAGTGTCACTACAGGCACAGCTTCTCCTCGTCGATACATATGTCCCCGAGGCGCACCGCGAGGAACTCAGGAAACCACTGCACTCTGGAGAAGGTGCACACTGCTTAGTTCGCATCTATCTCGGTCGACGACGGCAGATAACTCCAAATCAACAGCGCCGACGCCACTTCTTCAGTCTCCGCAACTTTCTGATACATGTCGACCAGGCCGAAGAGCTGGGCCTCCCCTGCGAAGAGTACGCGAAAGCCATGGGCGAGGCATTCGCGACACTGAACTGGCTGGTCAGAACGAACGGCAACGACGTCGAATTTGTCCTTGGCGCGAGCAGAAATGAGGATGAAGGTGCGGCAAAGCCTCTTGCAAATCATGCCATGTGGATGCTCGATTATGACTGCTCGAGAGCCGTGGAGGCGAATGACGAGGGGTTAGAGTCGATTGCGCGGTCGTTTTGGCGGAATGATCCCTTTTATCCGCGACCGGGTGCTGAGTGTGCGCGAGATAGAATGCTTTGGGATGTTTTTGCAGCTGAGTATAGAAGGGTGGGCGTGGACATTGTTCGGGAGAATGCTCGTGAGGGAGAGGATGTGGATGTTTTGTGTGAGTTGGTTGAGGGTGCGTTGGAGAGGATTGTGGAAACGAAGGGGAAGTGGACTAGCGGAGCGCATTTTTAAAAAGAATCGGACTGCATATTATATTATGTATCTAAGAATATACTAGCATATCGCGGAGTATGGCGTATAATGTTGGTATATTGTTCTTGTGTGGTGCTGCTAAATGTGGCTGGCTGAAGTGACTGCCGAGCCGTAGATTCGGCAAGCGATCTTCAATCCTCAACTGGGGAGATTAACTGGCGGCTCTTCTGGCAGGGTTTCCGATTCGCCCAGAAAGATGGAGGCTGGCAGGCGGGCCGCGTTGGGTTGGTCTCACCGTCGACGAGATGCAACATTGAATCAGACCAAAATGACCAGACATGCAGTGGAATCGGGTACCAGCACGCAACGATTGTTTACTCTTGTGAAACGTCCGTTAGCCCAGGGTGCTGGATAAAGAGATGCTGACCCCAGACGGTCAAATTCGCTGTTGCGGTGCATGCTGTAGTCAACCATCCGCTCCTTCCTTCACTTCAACCTTTCTTTTCCCCGTCCGCCATCTTGCTCGCACTCTGCAGCAACGCAAACAAAGCACATCACTCGCCATAGCCTTACAACATGGGCGCCAGTCTCCTCTACGGCGATCCGGTCGTCAAGGACATTGAACGATGGTGTTTACGCAAAGGCCGCCGAGGGGCAATCGAACCCGTCCTAGCCGTCCTGTTCTTCAACACCGACACCGCCGCTGAAGATTACGTCCGGATCAAAGCTCATGTTGCTGCAAAGGTATTGTGCTCCCACGGTGAATACCCAACCATCACAAACTGATCACTTACAATTCCAGGCCGGGGTTGGATACTGGGTCTACGAAATGTCTCCCAAAGCAACGTCCTCTCAAGTCCAAGCTCAAGTTCGAGAATTGAACCAAAACAACCACATCCACGGCATCCTTATCCAGCGTCCACTTCCAGAACATCTCAACGAACCCAAAATCATGGGCACTATTGACACCGAGAAGCACATTGAGCAATACTGTGGAGGGGAGCGCAGTGATATTGCAGCTGATGCGCTGAGTCGTCTGCTAGCCAAGTACGGCAGGAGGCGCGACTTGTACCAATCTACCATACACATCGTCGGTTTCGGCAACATCATCACCGATAACTTTGTGTCCCATATGAAGCGTCAGTATCCCTGGGTCAGTGTTTCTCCGAATCTGCCTGGGAAAACGGATGATACGAAAGGGGCGGATCGAGAAGCCGTGCTTGTTAGTGAGCTTCATCGTGGGCCAGGGTACATCAGGACGGATATGATTCCCCAGGGGACTAGGACTATTATCGACTTTGGTTTTTATTCTACTGAGAAGGATGGCATTGTGGGGGATGTTGATCACACTGTTTTTGAGGAGGATGGGCTGGCTATTGCTCCGACGCCGGGGGGTGTGCTGCCTATTCTGCTTTGGTTGATGATGGAGAGGACAATTAGAGCGAGACGACTTGTTACGAAGGCGGAATGGCATGGCTGTTGTGTATGTCAGTAGCGTGGTTTGAGCGACATAGACACTGCTACAGTATAGAGGATTAAGTTCCTGTCCTGTGGGCGTCATCGGATGTGGCCTCAAGATATTGACGCGGTCCTGGGAGAGGTATGCGTATGCATCATATATAGAGATGGCAGCGTCTGCAAGCCGTGTTATTATCCACTCCTGTGAACTAGAGTGCAAACCACATAGGTAGCGGTCAAACGGTGGATGGTGGATACACATGGTGGTGAGAGATGGGCAAACAAACTTCTACCACTCATCGTTGTTTAAGCTAATACGGTCCTTGAAGGCATACCGTCACTGAAGACTATGAGTCAAAAAATTAAGGGTATCATTACGAGCTAGTGGAGCACACTATGTGAGAGTGTCGCAGGGAGTCTTGTGGAAGAACACTGCGACATGGCGGCGTTGATTGCCTGAATTCGGAAGCACTTGGCCATCGGTATAGTGGCCAGTACGTAGTTGAAGAAAGTCGTGGGCTTTAAATATTTGCTCCATGGCGAGATGGCTGAATCAATTCTCGTTGAGTGAGTGGGTGATGTGGAAAGATGGTCGTGCATTAAAAGTTCCGGCTTTAACCTACCATATCGCATCGTTGCCATCGTTGAATATCTGGAAATTTGTCAAGTGATTTTAATGATGTGAACTGGCCGTAATCTAAATTACACCAGACTACTTATGAGTTATTGGTCTTCTGAGCATGAGTGACTCACGTCTCTGCTCATTCTTCACCAGTCGCCTTCACAGAATGAGTGACAGACACTCACCAGGGCAGATTGAAAATCTTGACACTTTTACCGTAGCCATTAGTGGCAGTGCTACGATGAACTTACTGATCAATTTTCATGACATGTGGTGCTCGATTGCATTTCCAGCATTGTTGCGCTCCACTCCACCATCATTTCTCATGGCGAATCAAAATAGCCTTTGCTTGAGCAGTGCTGGCGACATGAGATAAATTTTTGTCAACGCCAGAACCTTCACCTTGCCCGCCCTCTTCACCACATTCCTACCATGACCACTTCCCCAGGCGATGATTCAATACCATCCCTCATCACACTCATAATCACGACTTCGCCGACCCTGTCAGCCCCGTCCATCGAGCTACTCTCCACAGTCCTCAAGTCATTTCGCCGCCATTGCGCCCAGCTCCTGGACTGCAAAGTCGTAGTCGTTTTCGACGGATGTGAACAAATCACATCTCACCCTCGCCTGAAAAAGGGCTACGTTACACCAAAAGGAGCAGAGCACTACGAAACCTACAAGAAGAATGTGAAAAACCTCTTCCTAGAAGAATATCTGCAGGGAAAATCGATAGGAAAATTAACAGAGACTCACGGCGAGGCTGAGTACGGCTCACCACACAAGGTCAAGCCAGTTCCATTCGTCACTACATCCACAGAAGATGGCCGCATCAATTTCATCGAGGTGACGGCTCAGCGACTGGGATTCGGCCTAGCAGTCCGCACGGCAATCCGATCAGTTAATACGCCTTACATCTGGGTCCATCAACACGACTGGGCTCTCAAATATGATATCCCCATTACATCGCTCCTCGACGTGATGCAAGCCTCAGAGGCGGATGATGCAAAACCCATAAAATACGTCTGTTTGCCGTCGGGCCGTAGAACCTCGTACGCAACCTCTGATCAGGTCATGCCCTTTCCGGAACTGCGGAAGCTAGCGTCCGCCCTCACTGGCGACTATGTCTCGCCGAGTGATTCCTCGGTTGTGGTTCCGCTGACGCCCATGTTCTTCTGGCATGATAAGCCGCATATTGCGTCGAGAGCGCATTATCTTCAGCGTGTGTTCCCGACCAGACTGGCTATGATGAGAGGGGCCTTTATCGAGGATACGATTGGGCAGAGGGCCAGGAATCAGATGAAGGAGGGGCAGTGGGCGAAATGGGCGACTTGGCTCTATCATCCTGAGGGGGGGAAGGAAGTTTGCTTGAAGCATCTTCATGGGAGGACGTGGAGGGGTGAGGAGGAGGAGATGAGGAAGAGAATGACGTATCGGGAGCGGAATATGGCTTCGGCGGATGGGAATGGGGGAAATAATGGTGATGAATTTAGACGTATAGATGATTTAGATGTGGAGATATACCCAGCGTTGTCGGGAGACGAGACATAGATGAATAAGTACAGGTGTATTTACAGAACTCGCGTTATTACTCTGGCCGTGACCTGGCTACTATATCAGTACTACAAGCTGCTCCGCTTCCAATGAGAAATATATACAAAACTAGGCCAAAATCTCCTTCACCTCATATATATTCTTGGCATGCAAGAACCACAGCGAAAGAATGACAATAAAAACCCCAGCCAGCACAGGCGCCGCATAATTCATCTGCGACGCCAGCACAGGAAGGTAATTCGGGAAGCAGTAGAACACCAGCGCCACCACAGACCAGGCAAGCATGGTAATGTTCGCCAGCAACCCCAGCTTCGGGAACCAAAATGGGCCGTGCTTAAAGTTAGAGCGGCCCTGACACAGGACAAGAATAACCGGAATACTGTAGCTGATGTACTGGAGCAGCAGGCCCGTGGAGATGAGGGAGTTGAAGGCGAGTTCAGACCCGAGATAAAGACAGCCGAAAATGGCGGTGCCGGTGGCGGAAAACAACAACGACCATGTAGGGGTGTGTAGCGGCGCTGGCGTAATCTTGCTGAGATGGCGATGCAGAGGGAAGCCGGCTTCACGGCTGATGGTCCACGCGAGACGAGATTGCCACGTCTGTATAGACCAGACTGCGCCGGCGGTGGTTATCAGAACGGGAATCCAGAGGCCCACGGCGGCGGCCTTGCTCTGCGTGATGCGGTAGAATAGACCCAATGCTGTGAGGTCGTCTTCTGCACCAATGGTACCGGCGTTGATGAGTACAGATGTAACAACAAGGAGACCGGTGCTGAAGCCAACCACGATGGTCCACATCAGCGCCTTGGGGATATCAGTAGCAGGACGAGGCATCTCCTCAGCCAAATGGGTAGCTACATCGAGACACGAAAAGCTCCAATTCGCACCATTCATGCCCATGATGAAAGCAACCCCCTTCGGCCACCCAGTAACGTTGAGGGACGTAAGGAAGAAGTCCTTTGCGGACATGCGCTGGTTATCGCACATGGCAAACAAAGTAATGAAAATAACACCAATAGTCAGACAGCTAAACAGCAGCATGACCTTTGAGATCCGAGGCAGGGCCATTTCGAAGCTCGCCCCAAAGACAGTCAGCAGGTTGAGCAGCTGAAAGCCGACGAACCCCATCCACCGCTTATACACAAAATTAGGGTTCAGGAGCGATATAATTGCACAAAGACCAGTAGGCACGGACAAGCACGACGAAGAGCCCGTCGCCACGGCGGCCAGCCAGCTAACAAGCGCGGTGAGATACGACAGGAACCGTCGATATCGAGGCGGTGCCAGGCGGTTCACCCAGATGTACTGGCCGCCGGGGTGAGGCATCGCAGAGGCCAGCTCGGCGAGCGTGGTGGCCGTCGCGAGACCCACGACAGCCATGATGAGGAATCCCCAGAAGAAGAGAGGCGAGCCGCCCATGGGGAGGGCGGTGCCGAGGACTAGAAGCAGGCCGATGGGGGTGTTGGTGGTGCCGTAGCCGATGCCCAGGGCGGAGAGGGTGGTGAAGGGCTTGATGGACTGGACTGTGACATTGCCGTGGAGGACGGATGTGTGTTCTGGGTCGGAGTGGTCTGGTTTTTCGTGTAGGACGGCCGATGGCTTTGTTGTGCCGGGTGATGAGGCACGGCTTGGAGATGGTTGATCCATTGGTGGTGGACTTTGAATACCATGGATGAGATGTGGTTGAAGATGGGTTTTGGTGATGGGTTAGTGGTTGGTCTTGGGGAATGGTTCACGTGGGTCGGCAAGGCTTATATGCATCATCCCGGTCTGTCATGATGTCTGTTGCGGGAGCGAGATGAACCCCGTGGGGTATAAGTCGCTGGAAGATGGTGTTGATAGAGACGATGGAGAGGCATTGTGAGTGTGAGTGTGAGTGTGAGTGTGGATGTGAGTGTGGATGGATTGATAGTCCGAATTGGGAATGGCGGACCGAATCCACACCCGAAGCAGAATTGGGAAAGTAGGTCCGAGGATGGCAATATTGGCTCGGCTGGGGTGAGTTTATGGAATCTGGGTCATGAAGAAGTCGTTGATAGGCAAAGGTGTTGGACGTAGATTTTGGCAGCTTATCTTGTTGGTATCACATGAAGGAAAGCCGTTATTTCGTTGCTGGTTGGGGTTAACCAAGCGGACTGCACTTTGTAGCTTGCACCACCAGACATGTGCAGACACGCACCAGTTATGCGGCTACAATTCTCTCACACTAGACCCTTTGATCCAAAGGGCATATGTCTCTGCTCCATTTGTTCGACAGTCCATCAATGAGTCAGTCTATTAAAGTGCGGACATATACTCGTTCATAGTCTCTCACCCATCTATCACAACCATCTATCGCCACCGCCGAGGTTAGCACAACGCCATCGCCCTCCGCGGTGTCCGACTCGTGCTTGATACCGCTATCGCAACAGCTCTAGCTAATAATTGAAGACATTCTTCACTGTCAGCCCCAATTCTAGCCCCCAGACTTCAGCGGGGTTAGTGGAGTTGGTAAAACCTGGGGATTTGACGCATGGCAGCCACATCAATCCTGATTCGAGAGGGGCTTTAAGCATCAATTTACCGAGTATCGGAATGCCAATTCTAATCTTTAACCTGCTGTCACTGGGACTTCCATCTCATCTCCGTCCGCTTCAATGCTTCGGCTCTCAGTCCTACTGAGACCCAACCATGTGCGAGACACCAAAATGCCCATCTCAAGACCAACAACACATTCCAAATCTCGAAACGGCTGTCTTCGATGTAAAGCCAAGAAAACGAAATGCGATGAGAGAAAACCCTCGTGCGCGCGGTGTCAAGATCGAGGGTTTCAGTGTCCTGGATATGCGCTTGATGTGCGATGGTCACATAAGCATCAGGTCCGCGCGGATAGGGCTGCATCCAGAGATTCAGCTAGGAATATGAACATGACTTTCAGCGAGATGGAGACTGAGGCAGTGTCGCAGAATAACCCTCCCGGCGATAATGTCAACGTTCAGCTGTTGGATTCGGAGCCGTGGCTGGCATCACCATCGCAATGGAGTCTCTTGATGCCGCAGGAGTTGTTTGCCCTCAATGACGCTCCTGCCAACACATTTCTTCTCAATCAGCAGCCGAGCTTGTTTGAATCGGACCTCATAGGCACGGCTTGGACTGTGGACAATGAAAGTTCATCCTCGCCTTCGGACAGCGTGGAAAATCCACCGGTGGCAAGTACATCGCCAGCAGGACATGAGAATGAACAACAAGTCAGACAGAATGAATCCCCTCGGCCTTGCCAGCTTGACAACATGAGTAACAACGCGGGCCTGTCGGAACTTGTTATTTCCAACGGTTTTTCTGTGTTTCCAAATGCGCCAAAAGAGATCCATCACCTGCCTACAGCCCTGTCTGAATACTTCTTCCGCGAGGTCATCACTCTCTACTGCCTCTGGGATAGCAAATCCAACGTGATGCGCAACATTGTCGAGACCATGTGGCAATCCTCTGGCGCTCTCCATCACACCATTCAGAGCATGGCCGCAGCCTGCCTATGCGAAGACTTTCCGCACCTACGGCCCGTTGCTCGCAGCGAACACACCCAAGCCCTCGAGCATATCCACAAGAATTCATCATTGTCTACCTACAAGGACGCTATGCTGCTCGCAGCAACTCTCCTCGGGCACACTTCAAGCTGGCTGAACCCGCAGAACTTGGCCACGGACATGTTCAGGGCAAGCTGCGGCATGCTGAACGACATCGTCACAGAGCCGGCAAGAGAGGACCAGTGCCTTTCGTTTTTCAGCGGCACAATGGACTACTGGGCCATGTTACTTGCCTATCTAACAGACAGCAACCAGCTAGGCGACTACCGTCGACATTCGTCAGTCGGCCCTGCAGAGGCTTCCAGGACTTCCGAGCCCCATCCGTACTCGGGCATATCTCACGACATGGTCCGGGTATTGACCGACATAGGCATCTTAATCTTTCAATACCGAAAACACATGTTAACCGTCAAATTCATGTCCGAAAACGACCTAGACATCTTCAAAAATGCTCTACGTGAAGCCCGGCGACTGGAGCGCTTGCTCCTCGCCCACCGCTCACCACAACTATCTCAATTCAAAGACCCGGGTGACCCCAAAACACCCCTAAAGCACCTCGAACTCATAGACGAAGCATACAGATGCACCGGACTGCTCCAACTATACCGAGTCTTTCCCGACCTTCTCAACGAGCGCTACGCTCCCTGGGACAAGGACCACCTGCTCCGGCCGTTGCCCTCCGCCAAGCCGCCCACAGCGGAACACAACTGTGGTTAACACAGCTTGCCATGCATATTCTCAGCATCCTGCAAGACATACCCTTTGAGTCACGGACTCGCAGTGCCCAGCCGTTTCTGATGGTCGCCATCTCGAGTGAGTTGAGGAGAGACCCGCAGTATTTACAACTGTCATGTCATGATGGCAAAGACGACGGCGTGTTGTTGCCCGTGGATAAGACGTCTATCGAGGTGGCAAGAGCAAGAAAGTTTATTCGCTCGCGACTTGCGGCTTATACGCACATTTTGCCGCTGCGGAAGAGCCAGGTTATTTTTGAGTTGATTAACCATGTGTGGACGGCTATGGATGCTGGGCAGCAGGATGTGTATTGGCTTGATGTTGCGTATGAGAAGAAATTGGGGACAATGATGGGATAGTGCCATGTAGTCTACTTATGTATATTATACCCTATTTTGTATGTTGTATTTTCTATTCGGTATGGACTACAGCTTACATGCAATTGTTCAACCATCACAGTCTTGTTGCCTTGGCGCCGCTCGGCATCGCCATCTTTGCAAACTTGAGCACCGTTTTGTCAGGCGTGAGTTCTGTCCGCAACCGTTCCTCTGTGACTAGAAATGCCTGTGGGAACCAGTCGCTCACGTCTTCACCCAGGATCATAGTGACCAGCGCCTTGCCCGTCAGCCAGCACTTGTCCATTCCATAGCCATTGAACCCAGCTGCGATCCATTGGCCATCGTCGGCGTCATCCCCCGTCACAGATACAGGAATCTGCCCGACAACGGGTAGCCCATCCGCCGTGTGGCCTTGAATACCAGACCAAATTGCTTCAATCTCCGACGTCGTCTCCGCTCCCCAGCCTTGAAGGAACAGTTTCGGAAGTACCGTTGACAAGGCTTGTCTAGTCACTTCCGGAATAGTGGTATCGTCAGAAGTCAATATATCCCTCATGTGTGCCGTTTCGTTTCCGATCCAGATTCTTCCGGTCTGCGCATTCTGCTGGAGGTAGTACAGCCCCGTGTTGTAGAGACCTGTATCTGCTTCTAGACTCGGTTTATGCGATAAGCTCCAGGACCGTGAGGCTCCCAAATTCTTCAACATCGGCCCCGGTTTTTGAACAGTCATTGTCCCTCGGAAGGGGTAGATGCAACCGCCTAGTTTGGGTAGTAAGTGCGAAGCGTGGCCGTTGGTGCAATGGACGACTTTTTTGGCGCGTATGATGCCCCGTGGCGTCTTGATTGCGTAGGGATATTGCGGGTTATCATTTGGGGAGAAGGTTACTTGTTGCGCGGGGGTGTTTGCTTCGACTGCGAGACGGTGCGGAAACTCTTTGAGCAAATGTTCGTATATGCCCGTTATAAGACGGTATGGCCAAATCGCCCCGGCTTCATGTTCTACTGCGCCGGATGCGTTTTTAATATTCCACCTCTGCATTCAAACTGTCAGCATTGTGGAAACATAGCAGACGTCAGATACACGTACCTCTGGAATATCCTCTTTTTCCACAATGCGATGGTAGCTACTATACTCCGGAACAGCGTGCTGAAACGCCAAAACTGACTCTTTAGCCGTCGCCCAAGTTTCTTCGTCCCCAACAGCCATAACCTTGAGAACATCGCGAATCTGGCATCCCTTTTGTAACTTTGGGTCCATACCCCTGACCAACTTCATAACATGCTCGATATTCAGAATACTAAACCGCGTGATCTGCTTAGCTGCCTCCACGCCATGCTGCTTGGCCAACGGACCAAATGTATGCCCAGAAGCCGTGACAAGGTGGCCTCCATTCCGGCCAGTGGCGCCGCTGACAAGCGTCCGCGCCTCCAGAATGGTGACGTGCGCGTCTTTGGCTGCTCTATGCTCTAGTAGTGTCTTTGCGACGCTGCAGCCTGTGATCCCGGAGCCTATGACGGCGAAATCTGTCTGTGCTGGGAGGACCGGCGACTGGTGAGATGCAAGAGGGTGAGATGGGACTTGCCAGGCTGATATGGTTGGGTTTGGTCGAGGCAGGCCTGGGTCTTGTGAGATTGCTTTTGAGATTTGTGTGATGAACCTTGTCATGGCGGGGTCTTGATATGCGTCAGTTTTGGTTATAAATTGTTTTGGTGGGAGTCGTACTGAGATAGGATGATAACTCTTCATTTTGTCGGTGTTTGGCGGCATGGATATCTGGGGCTGGTTCAGAGTCCATGTTCGTTGTGACCTTGTTGTATAATGAATGTGTAACTTTTCTACGCAATTACAATAAAGCTGCGATTCTGGATACAGAATGAGATCAATTGCCACTCCATGAGATAGATAAGGAGTGTTGCTGCTCCGTGACATTGTCATGTAAGTGGAAGATTGGCCCGAACCCCGAAGTGGAGACTCGGGAGTTCGTTCCGGACTGCCCTTTTGGGAAAGTAGCTGGAGGTGTCAATGAATGATGGGCGTACAAACTATTGGCAAAATCGCATGACTTTATCCGCGGTGGTGATTTGGTTTCGATAAGCGTTAGGATGTTATGACGAGGATGAATTGAAAGTCGGGCACCATCGAGTGTCGGTGGTGTATCATCAGGTTCAGCAGCCGCAAAGCCGCTGGATGAAAGTAAACCAGACATGCCAACACCATTTGCATCATTTCTTATCGGCTTCGAAATTGAAGTAGCTTGACACCTTGAAACCTTGATTATCTAGCTAGTACAGCTTGTAATAGCACAATTTTGCAATAATTTCTCTTACAATACTCCACTCGCAGTCCAGGAATATCCGCAAGATCAGGTACTTTCAACCCGAAGCGAGGGCTTCAATACACCACGGCGACATCATTAGCCGATCCCTCCAGTTTGACTAGAATGAATCCTATTTCTTATATCAATGAACTCAGGTAGACTCCAATACTATACAATGCGTCTATTTCCCATCACAAGGCTCCGCCCCCGGCTGCCGGATCATTGTAAACAGCTTGATAGCATCGCCGTCATCATCACAAATCATTTCCTTCTGAAACCTAAACCCCCACCTCCCATAAATTGCCATGTTCGGAACATCTCTACTAGACTCGAGGTAACATCTCATCCCCTTGGCATCTGCCTCATCCGCCACAACTTTCATCATCTTGGCACCTACCCCCTTCCCCTGTGCCTCTGGAAGAACGACCATGATGTTAAGAAAGTAGTACCCTCTTGGGTCTTTCCACAACTCTTCCTGGGCTCTGGCTTGTGCATCTTTCCATATGTAATACCTCTACCGGCGGATATCGTCAGCTCAGAGTTGCTGGCATGCTTTAGGAAGCACTCACTTTGACATTCAGACCACCACGCCCGTAGTAAAGATTCATACCAACCTGGCCGGCCCAGAGACGCCAGCCCTCGATCCAATCAGTCCATGTGGAAGGTTGGTCTGCTGGTCGCGGACGCAGCCACATTGCTACTCCTAGCACTTCGTCACTGCCTTCTTCCTTGGCGACGTGAAAGATGCCATTGCGCATTCCCCATCGCATGCGAAGAGCAAGAGACGCGTAGTTTCTTTCAGTATTGAACTGTATGGATATCCAGTTAGCTATCAAGCTTATACGCAGATACCATCCCGTAGCTCATGCACTGAGATGATTAGAGTAGACGTCATATCATGGTGGAGACACACCTTGGAATGGTCATACACCCACACATTGTATGGATCTCCAACAAATGCTCGCCTGTCATTGAGGTGTCAGAGTTGGATCATGGCAAGTTTCCAACCAAAAGATGAAGAAATTGAATGAAACTCACTGTACTGCTCTCACCGCACCAGGGATGTCAGCTTCCGTGATTTCTGAGACACGGATCGCCATGATGAGGGTCGTATAATCGAGGACAAACGTCTGAATGACACAGAACCAACCCTGTTCAAATTGGGAGCACTAGCTGACAGGTCATGAAGTACATTCTCGGTCAAGTTGACGTTGCTGCTTCAAGGGCTCCATGGGCTTGCCAAGGAACTAGTAGGCCTCGGATAGACTTACCAAGGGCGGAAAGTTAGAGAGAGTTTAAGGAGTTACGTAATTGTGGCAGATTATATAAGCAACTCTATCTGAACTCGTATATGGCAGCACTGAGACATATTGAATAGAATATTGAATCTGGTATGTAAAAGTTGCATATTATTTCGTAGTCGACAAGTAGTTGCCGAATCAAATGAGTGGACTAACAGGTGCTGAAGTGACTCCTGGTTGCATTGCATCCTTCGGTTCGGCCATCACTTGACAACCCACTTTCCCGTAGAGTTAGTGCAAGGCACTCACAGCCAAATTTGGCATTCGGTGATTGGTGTTCGATGACATTTATCGTTGGTACTACGTCAGAAAAGTCGGATTAGTGATACAAGAGGATTTTCAGATGTAAAATAAAACGTATTCGCAAGAGATTGGTTGAGCTCCCGTTTCGGCAATCTTGCTCCAGGGTAGCCCGGTAACTGTGTGGACATGTAAGCTTAGACAAGGTGATCATGATAGCACGGCATTGACCATCTTTGGATTATCTATACATAAACTAACGATTTCGCATTATTGAACACCATGTTTCTCAACTTGTCACGGCACTCATAACCTCTCTCATCCTTATCCTTTAAAAAGTACAAATTTAGCCATCATCACAAGTCACCTTGGTCACAGACATGCCTAGCCCTTCAGCAATCCCCCAAAGCATTTCATAAAGAGCCCACGCCCCTGGGTCTGGAACCTCCTTGGCCGCTGCGTCACCAACATAGCTTGCTCTACCTAGGCGAGGCTTGATAAAACGAGTTGCTAGCGCTTTTGTCCCAGCAGTCTGAACCCCGGCCACAAAATCGTTTGATTGAGCGTATGTCATCGCAAAAGGGATCAGAACATCCATGACGGTTCTGTCGCCTTCTCGAGCCGGCGTGTGCCTCTGGAGGCTCTCGACGGCTGAAGCTACTGAGGAAGCAAAGATGGGCGACATACCACTCGCCTGACCGGACGGCTGTGACTGGTCTGCATGTTTGGCGAGGGCTGAGTAGAATGCTGAGAGAAATATACCAAAAATGGCCCCGAGCGTGCCGCCCATGGCATCAACAATTTCCATGAGAGTCTGCAAAATATCGAGCAACGAACCGCTAGACGCGGCGCCGGAGTCAAGCATGCGCAGTACTGCTTCGCACAGGTCCTTGACAGCCTCGCCGCAGTCTCCGTCACCCATCACCATATCCCACTTTGTGAGATATGGCTCGGATGTGATGGCTGCTTTACAGGCTGATCGCACAGCCGCGTCTAGAAGCGACGCATCTATCAGGAAATGTCTTTTTGTCCGTGGTGCGTCCACAGGCATGTTCGCCTCCAGATCTTGCCCTTTTTGGGACCATTTTTCATTGCCTCCGTTCACGTTTACCATAGGATTCGGCTTGGCTGTGTTAATCATTGAGCGTATCGTGTTGGGCCATGAGACTGCCGTGGTCGGTCGATCGAGAAACTCCAGCAATGTGGACGCAGCGGTATCACACTCTCTGGCAGCCGCCGATAGATTCACAAGGGAGATGGAGAACCCCGGAGCGTTGAGCGAAGTCTCGAACGCGCCAACCAAAGTTCGACAAGGTTTTAAGTCATATCGTTCAGCTAGCTGGCTCTGAACTTCATCCGCCAATGCCCCGAGCTCAAGAGCTGAAATGCCTCCATTGTTGTTGACGAGAAGGGCGATCTCATCCTCGTGCTCAAATTTAACAAAGGCTCTTTCGGGATCGTCCATATCGCACAGTAATCCTAGACATTGCTTGACAACATCATCAACAGATGGAAAGGGCGATATCATTCGCTGGCCTGGCTCGTTATGGATACCTGCACCAATGACGCAAGTATCGTCTGGGACTGATTGATGTTGTCGCCCAGGAACGTGGCAGTGATCCAAGGCTGACCCAATGGACACCGTTTGGGCGTTGACAGCTTCACCGACTCGGACGCAGTTTTCAAAGGACCAATTCTCGGCTGCCGCAGAGCACACGGTTTTCATTGCTTTAAGAAAAAGCTATTAGCTCCGGCTTCTCTCACAAAACACACCCAGCCGGTGTTTACGAAGACCAAAACTCACTGAAAATATGTCCTGGTAGTCCTCTTCTGCCCACTTTGGCGCATTTGCTTCTGCCAATGGAGACGTCGTCCGTCGCCGCAACAATGGCGATTTTCCCGTTCCCATATTGACTAGGGGAGGCAGCCTTGGCTCTCGCTTTTTCGGCTGCCAGCCCAAAATGCAGTCTGTCGCCGGTATAATTGGTGATGAGCAGTATAGTCCCTTGTTCTGATGGTGCAGCTTCCATTGCCGCGAGGACTTGGCTGGCGCTCGGCGAAGCGAAGATATCACCACACGCAGCAGCTGAAAGCAGGCCATCACCAACGTAACCGCTCCATGCTGGCTCGTGGCCGGATCCTCCACCGCCAATGATGCTCACATTGGACGGATCATGATTCTTATTGGCAATGACACGATGTGGTTCGTCAAGTGAGAGGTGAGGGTTTGCTGTGGTGAGAGCACGCAGTGCTCGTGGTACCAGCGTATTCGCTGCTGTGGATGGGAAATAATGTCTTGTCGACATTGTGAGCGAGGATTCTTTGTCTTTGTGGAAGAGGCTGCAATCAAAGGATACACACCTGCATTTCTGTCTTGTAATCGGTGCGTGCCACGATATATTTGGGGTTATTACATGCTCGCATGATGATGCGGGTTTCCAGAAGCCATTCCGATGCCTTGATGGAGTGGCAAATGGAACCAAGTGATGGACTCTAGAAGTGGCGCTTTGTTGGCGCTTTGTTAGATGGTTCGAAAGCCGCCCGGAACGCGGTGAAGTCGCCGACTGGAAGTTGTCAATGTGAAAGTTGAAGGTTGGACCGCGAGACGGGGTCGGCTCAAGGCAACTTCGTACCGAAAATCCTGGCCACATAAAATGCCCCCACATTCCTCCTTCCTCCGTCCACGAGACGCAACCCGCCTGCTTCAACGAAACACCATGTCTTGTTGCACACTCGGCATTGTCGAAACTGACATGCCATGCCGTTTGCACAATGAATACGCGCGATGATGACGGACGGCCCCGGAAGCGTGCTCGAAAGTCGCGCGGCAAAGGGTTGCGAACTACTACTGGTTGGTGAGTCACGACATCATCCCATGTCAACCTCCTCTTTACATTGCCGCGTCTCGTGTACACTAACATCTGTTGTAGTCTGACTTGCAGGAAGCGCCATAAGAAGTGTGATGAACAGCGGCCAGTGTGTGGCCCTTGTTCCATCTCGGATCGACATTGCGCATTTCCCCAGAGTCTGGATGCAACATCGCCTTCGGAGACGTCAGCCCCAAATTCACCAAGAGCCATTGCTACCACAAGTACCTACAACCACCGGCAAGTGAATTCGGCTGAAAATCATGGAAATTCGTCGCTGGATGCACCCCATTCTGAGCAAAATGGCGTCTCCAACAACTTTGCGAGCCACATGGGCGGCGAAACCCTGCCCACCGGTGATGAGCAACTGGCGGTAGCACCAAGCAACGGCGGCTTCATATGTTCTCCTGAGTCAATATCGTCTGAGGCTTGGTCCGCAAATTTCGCCTCCATTCGCTGGCTGGATCTTTTGGCGACCGATGCAGCACAAGCAGATAGTAACTTTCCCCTTACCACCGGTCCCGCGCTTACCGATGGACAGACTCGAGGCGCCAGGCTGGCTCGAGCGACTGCGATATCTGTTCACGTATCTCCTGCACTTTTGAATGGCCAAGCACAACTCCCAGAGGATCTAGACCCTGAGTTTGAGCGTACCACGTGGCAATCTGTCGGAGACGTGGTGCTGTCTGCACACGAGGCCAAGTTGTTCCGGCACTTTGCCGATCGTTGTGCGTCTTGGCTCGATGTGTTTGACCCGCATAAGCTGTTTTCCAACTATGCTATTCGGTTGGCTATCCGAAATACTGGCTTGATGAAGGCAATTCTTGCCTTGTCTGCGAAGCACAGATTTAGCGGTATCGATGACGTGGCCCGTCAGTTGCGGACGGATGCTGATGGAGAGTTCGAGGAAGGAGAATGGATTCGCTATTACTATGAGACGCTACAGTACGTACGGGAAACTTTGAAATACCCTAGCTATTCCCACTCTGAAGAGCTCCTCGCTACTGCGCTTGTCATTTCAGCTTATGAGATGCTTGACGAGTCAGACGGGTCTGGCAACTGGCAACGCCATCTTAAGGGAATATTCTGGATTCAAAGATCTCAGGACGTCGACGGCGGTTGTGGCGGTCTTCGTCAGTCCGTTTGGTGGGCTTGGCTCCGCCAGGATATCTGGGCGGCTTTCCGCGAGTCGCGAGCTTGCCTCAGCTTCTGGGTGCCGTTCAAGGCTATTCATGAGCTTGATCAGAATGAGCTGGCCGATCGATCCATTTACATTTTGTCACAGGCTATAAACTATCGGGCAAGCGTTCAAGCCGCCGCTGCTGGATCGACAACGGCGAATCATATGGACCAGATGCAGTTAAGCAAGCAGAGGGACAAACTGCTGTCTATGATGGAGCAATGGAAGTCGTGCCTAGGCGATGAATACAAAGTGCTCCCAACGCCGACTGATGCTGCTGGCGATGTTTTCACTCCGCTTTGGATTCACCCGCCTCGCTTCGGGGTCGCCTTGCAAGTACACAGCTTTGCACAGATTATCGTTACGCTTCACAGTGTCAATCCCGCATTGGCAGGATTCAATGGGTATTTGAAGATGCAGCGAACGCTTTCCGAGGCAGTGAACACAATATGCGGCATTGCCACGCAGCTAAGAGATGAAAGTTGTCAGATTTTGTCTGCACAATGCTTATATGGGGCAGGACTCTGCGTCGCTGATGGCAAAAAGAGGAACAAGATTATATCCATGATGGAAGACTGCGAGAACCGTACGAGCTGGGCTCCAATGGCTACCTGGCGGGAAGACTTACGCCGGGAGTGGGAGCGGGCTGACAAAAACGACTTTGAAACCATGGGTGATGGATGAGTGCACAATGCTTCACTTAAGTTTGAATGCCCTATCAAAGAGCAACTCCAGGATTTGCATTATCGAACTTCTTTCTACACCGCCTTGCCGGTCGACTGGCACACATCCATCTGCCATTCCATCAACCTTTGCACCTCTTTGACTCCGTCTTCCATCAATGTTGTAAGACTGATCTTGGGCGCATTGGTCTTGAGGTGGCGGATATAGTCGTCTAGTACGAGTTTGTTGACATTTACTTTGGACACTCCTTCGGCGATGCACCTCTTCATGATGGCCTCAGGGAAATCGTTTGTTCCGTGAAGGACGATAAGGACTCTGCCAGCTGTCTTTTCCTGAATCATTTTTAACCTTCTCTTCACGTCAGCGTAGGCAAAATTACACATCCTATCGCAGCATCTTGCTGCTATACAGGGCCAATGGAATACCTTACCTGTCAAATTGTAGGTCCGGACCACGCGGTCCATATTCACCATGAACATTCCCAAACGCCGGCGCCAAGAAGTCAATTCCTGTGGCAATAAAATCCTCAACCTGTTCCTCCGTCGTCAAAGCGCCTTCGAGATCCTCGGTACTCGCAATGCCGTCTTCGCCGCCCTCAATCCTTCCTGGCTCCGCTTCAGTTGCAATTCCACGCTCGTGACAATACTGTACAAGCTCCTTTGTCTTGGCGAGATTCTCTTCCATCTCAAAGTGGCTCATATCCACCATAATGCTATCAAAGGGCAGCGTATCCGCCGCTTGACGGATCAGAGCCTCATCCTGGGCGTGGTCGAGATGGATGGCGATTGGGACGGAGGCATGCCGTGCGGCGTGGGCGGCGGCAATGACCAGCAGGCCGGACGAGAAAGTTATAGCCCAGGGGAAGACTTGGATGATGAGTGGGCTTTGCTTTGCTTCTGCGGCGTGGATGAAGGCTACGATGTGCTCGATGTTGTAAGCGATTGGGGCCAGAACGCCGTAGCCATTTTCTTCGGCGTGTTTGAGGATTTGGTATGTTTTGTTGTTGGTGGGATCCCAGGGCGTCATTTTGCCTGATTTGGGAGGGCGATGTAAAAAGATGCCTTGAAAGATGTTACCGGAGCAGATGTTGTAAACACGTAAAATGTGCAGTCTGCAGTTTATGTTGGCGTGGAGTTGCTACTTAGAAGGAGAGGTGAGCTACGAAATTATCTCCACTCTTGGCATGAAATATTCTCGTAAACAAGCTCTACCTTTGACCGATAAATGTGGATAGTATATTGGCCTTGACGGCATTGATGCTATTGCAAATAGTAACCATCAAAGTGGTCAATGTGGCGGCGGATATCTTCGGAAAGCCGTCCGATGTCGACTTTGGGTGAGGAATAGTGGATCCACAGCGGCGACCGCGTCTCGGGGCAGCGGCTTTCACTACGTTGGGTGTAAGTCATTATCAAGGAATACACGACTTCTAGATTCTTGTTGTATCTTGTTGACATAACTCTACTACAATGTCAGCCACAGCCTCAAATATCTATTATTCTCTTGTCTTCTCACCTATTATTCATGTGACATTACAAGCACCACTGCACTCAACATGTCCCCCAAACTCAATATCGCCATAGGCGGCGACGACGCCGGTTTCTCCTACAAATCCATCATCTCACACGACCTACAAACCGACCCGCGCGTCAACCAAGTCATCCAAATCGGGCCCCTAGCAGAGTCAGACAAGACGCCCTACGCAAACTTTGCAATCGCAGCAGCCGAAGCCGTCTCACGAGGCACGGCCGACAGAGCCATTCTCATCTGCGGCACTGGCTTGGGCGTTGCCATTGCCGCCAACAAAGTCACTGGTGTGAGGGCTGTGACTGCTCACGACAGCTTTTCTGTGGAGAGGGCGGTGTTGAGTAATAATGCGCAGGTGTTGTGTTTGGGGCAGAGGGTGATTGGGGTTGAGGTTGCGAGGAGATTGGTTAGGGAGTGGTTGGGGTATACTTTTGATCCGGTATGATTTTGTGAATGGACGATTTGCGAGTTGAAGAGAGTGATGACTGAGATGAGTGCTAATGTGTGTGTGTGTTTTGTAGAATTCAGCGTCGGCGGAAAAGGTGAGGGTTATTGATGATTATGATTTGGGGGTATCCAAGACGGCTAGTGTAGGTAATTAATAGGGGTGGTTGTTGTTGTTGAATAAGTGATGGAATTTGCTTAAGATATCTACTACTACATATGTCAATAGACCTCAAGTGCTCGTTTCCATGATAAAGGAATGACGGCAACTATGTTTGACAGTAAATGTTGTAAAATGCAATTGGTGCTCTCTACTTGTGGGGCTGGCATTTGGTGGGTCATTGGCTTGTTATGTCTGTAGATAAGTTGATACCAACCAAGCCAGACCTTAGACAAACTGAATAAATACTCTGTCTATCAGGTTGACATCATTATGATTTCCGAGAAAGACACAAGAGAAATACTAAATAAATGGCCTTTGCTGGTTGTCACTGGCTCAGCTAATTTGCAGTGCAGCTCAACGAGGCAGGAGCGGACCAGGCGGATCAGGTTAAGCTCTTGCCAATGTCTGAATGTGGAGGTTCCCGTCAGTATCAAAGTGCTGGAGTCAACAGAATTGGAGCTCAAGGTCAACTGGTGGGGTGCTTCACTGGCCCCGCTTGTTCACGCCCTCTTCAATGTTCCTCACCAGACATCTCCGATGACTCTTCAAAGATCAACTACCAACATATCCTTTGACCACCATTGACGTCTCTCCATCAAGAACGCCCTTTCTTGGCCCACGTGCGAATCAGCTAACAATATGGGCCGATGCATCACTGTCGCGACCTGCTCTCTCCGGCAATGGGCGTTGGATTTTGAGGGAAACACAAATCGTATCATCGAGTCCATCCGGCAAGCCAAGGCTGCAGGTGCCAGACTTCGCGTCGGACCGGTACGTTGCTCGCTCTTGCATGACCTAGAACAGCAGTAACACTCTGTAGGAACTCGAGATTACCGGCTATGGCTGCAATGACCGTGAGTTTATTTACCTCTTGGACCCTGCATCCCGGCGTACTGACCCGACTGCCAGACTTCCTGGAAAGCGACACATTCTTGCACAGCTTTGAGATGCTGGCACGCATCATGAGCGATGAGAGCTGCCACGGGATTCTGATTGATACCTCGTGTCCCATCCAACATAGGAACACGATCTGGAATTGCCGGGTTATGCTGTGCAATGGCAAAATCCTCTTCATCAGGCCAAAAATGGACTTGGCCAACACTGGTGCGTGACAATAGTGAACACTCACTTCATCATACCCCACGCTCATTATTGTACTACAGGCAACTACCGAGAAACCCGCTGGTTTACTCCTTGGATGAAAAGAGCCGGATGGGAAGAGTATCATCTTCCTCGCATGCTGCAAAAGCTGCAAGGGGCCACCCATGTGCCCTTTGGAGATGTAGTGCTGTCTACGCCGGACTCAACCTATGGAAGTGAATATTGCGAGGAGCTGTGGGCTCCCATATCTGGCTCCGTATTGCAGAGTCTCGAGTATGTGAACCCTGGTCACTCTGTGAACTGTCACCTTCGGCCTTTTGAGTTACTGATGCGCAATAATGTAGCGGCGTAGAGATCTTCTCCAACGGCTCGGGTAGTCACTACGAGCTACAAAAGCTTGGTGATCGAGTGCAGCTCATTGCCGCACAGTCCAAAAAGGTTGGCGGCCTGTATCTGTACAGTAACCAGCAAGGTAGGCCTCTCAAGTCTCTCAAAGCTGCTGTAAGGTGCTGATCTGTTGTAGGCTGCGATGGTGAGCGAGCGTACTATGACGGCTGTTCGATGATCTTTTTAAATGGCGAACTTCTGTCCGCAACGCCCCAATTCACCCTCGACGAAGTGTCTGTTGCAACTGCAACTATTGACTTGGAAGACATTCGCGCGCATAGGCAAATTTCGTCGCGCAACTTTCAGGCCGCTGGGAAGACGCACCAGTATCACCGCGTTCACACACCCTTTGAGCTGAGCCCGGATCAGGACGAGCTTCACCTCTCTGGTCACCCAACCTTGCCGAAGCAGCCCAAATACCACCACGTCGCCGAGGAATTGGCCCTTGCAGCTGGATGCTGGCTCTGGGACTACCTCGCCAGGTCAGGCAGTGCCGGCTACTTGATCCCGCTATCTGGAGGATTGGATTCCTGCTCCACTGCTGTCCTCGTCCACTCCATGGCTAGAATTGCTATCAGCGCGATGGAAGCTGGCAACCAGAGCGTCATCGCAACTCTCAAGCGCATCTATGGTGACGATCCTCTCCCCAAGACGGCACAGGAGCTATGCCACAGAGTCTTGCATACCGTCTATATGGGTGCACGCGTAAGCTCCGAAGAAACGCGCCAGCGTGCCAAAGACATTGCTGCCAACCTCGGGAGTTATCACTTGGAAATGTCTATTGATCCAGTTTACGACGCCATGAAGACTGCAGTGACTGAGTCCCTTGACATCCAACCCAAATTCAGGATGGAGGGGGGAACTGACGAAGAGGGAAAGAGCTTGCAGAATATTCAGGTGAGCCATAACCCTTTGGTGGCTACCTTCTCGTCGGGTATTTTGTGTAACTGACATACTGTTTTTAAGGCACGCGTTCGAATGGTCACGGCATACACTTGGGCGCAGCTTCTACCAATGAAACGCCAGCTGCACGGCGGTGTATTAGTCCTTGGATCAAGTAACGTGGGAGAGTCGTAAGAGCCCCTGCTTCCCCAATTCCATTCAATGCTAACCATCAAAGACTCCGCGGATATTTCACCAAATGGGATTGTAGCGCGGCAGACATCAACCCGATCGGTTCTGTCGATAAGGCAGATCTCGTTCGGCTTCTCGAGTGGGCCGAGGTAGAATACTCACTTCCAGTGCTCGGGGAGACGGTCAAGGCAACGCCGACGGCCGAGCTGGAACCGGTCACTGAGGAATACACCCAGAGCGATGAAGTTGATATGGGAATGACTTACCCAGAGCTTACCTTGTATGGGCGCCTTCGTAAAGAGAAGAAGATGGGCCCGTACTCGATGTTCATGCATCTGGTCCGTATCTGGGGTAAACACCGGGAGGAGGTCGACGATAACCCATACCTGGAGCCCGCTGAAATTGCGAGCAAGGTCAAGGCCTTCCATCACTTTGTGTGAGTGAGATCCCGACGCCATGCTCACTGAATGAGCAGCAACTTTTTCCAGATTTGGTCACGGCTAACTCGGACAGTGCCATCAATGCCCATAAGAGAGAAACGCTCACGCCCGCTTTGCACTGTAACAGTAAGATTTACCTTTTACCGAATGCCGGACATATTTGACTAACGTTTTCAAGGCTACTCCTGCGACTCCAATCGGTTTGATCTACGCCCGTTCCTTTGTGAGTTCCCTAATCCCTGGTGCTACGCGCAATGAGTACGTTCCACTAACTCAATGTTTAGATCCGCCATTCTGGAGGAGCTGGAGCTTCAAGAAGATTGACCGCGAGGTTGCTAGGTTGGAGAAGGCGTACGCGGCTCGAAAATGAGTTGTCGAACTGAAGAGATGGGATTAATACGGCCATGTATAGAAATTTATAGACTGAAAGGTTCAACCAGTATGGATGTGCTCTCCTGGTACGCTCAGTTGAATATACGTTTTAGATATTGAAAGTCTACTTAATGTACCAAACGCCATACGTTACATGAATTTATTATTACCACGCTCCGACAATACCGGCAATTGGAATATCTATCCCCGTGGTATATGTCGACGTTTCACTCAGCAAGTACACATACGCACCACCAAGTTCTTGAGGCAGAGCCAATCGCGGCATGCCCCCATAGTACTTCATCTTGGTATCCCAGTCCGGCGCAGTCTCAACGTAATACGTCAAAGCCGTCTTCACAAATCCAGGCGAGATGCTATTAACGCGAATACCATACTGCGCCCACTCCATGGCAAGAGTATGCGTCATGTTTCGCACCGCTCCCTTTGTAGCACCATATGGTGCTGATGGGGCTGCCTGTTTTCATGAATTAGCATAATCCGTTTAATTTGGAACGCAATGCAGTGGGACTCACTCTATTAGGTCGATACGACGTCATGCTAGCTGTGAACACGATGCTCCCTTTACACCCTAGCCTGATGAACGTCCTAGCCGCAGCGGTTGCGCAGTTCCACGCCCCATACACATTCAACTCAAACAGCCGCTTCACCTGGTCCATGGAAAAGTCCAGCGCAGGCTGATGCTTAGTGGCACCGGCGTTGGCGATCATGCCATCGAAGCGGTGCTTCTTGGCAACGATGGCATCTAGAGCTGCGGCGACGCTCTCTTCGTTGGTTACATCGCAGTGCTGGAACTCTAATTTGCCTGGGAATCGCTTTGCCAGGGCGGCGAAATGCTCTGCTGGCTCTGAAATGTCGAGACTGAAGACGCAGGCGGCGTTGTTGGCGAGGCAGACTTCTGCTATTCCTAGGCCGATGCCTTGGTTTGCGCCGGTGACTGTCTTTGTTGGTGGGTGGATTTTGTGATGGTTTAGGTGTACTTACTTGCGATGACTTTGTCTTTTAGAGATACGGTCCAGTTGTGGTTGGGGCTGGGGAGTGTGCTCATGATGGTTTGGTCTGAGAGACCGTTGGATGGGGATGTGCCGTTTGCTGCTGCGACCATGGTGTTGAGACTGGAGATTGGTGTTAGGGGAGTAGTGAAATGGGCGATGGTGTTTGTATTCTGAGAATGAGATTTCATCGGTCGCAAGGGTAAATATAGTGTATAAGGGTTGGAAGTTTCTGGTTCTGGAAATAGCTGATGCCGACTATCAGGAGTTAAGGTCGGAAGATGATGACTTACACGAGACGCGGCAAATGGCTTCGAGTGGCGTTGAATGTGGCAATGGACGCGAGACGAGGCTTCAATCTTCCAGACGCAATGGCTAAATGGCTTTCTGCACGAGACGCGCAACGATCGCTCATCCCGACGCCACATTTACCCCAGAAAACGCTTTCAATAGTTCGATTATTCTGTCCCCGCGATTTCCCCAACATCAACTATTACACACTGTCTAGCTATGAAGTGCTGTTACTTCCAAGTGCCTTGACACAGTGGCTTTGCCACGAATAGCCAGCTGTCACGTCCATACTTGTATGAGTCCAAAAACTCATAAAGATGGCGAATGGTCGTCAATGACACGAACATCGAGATACTACTGAACATCCATCAAGCTTGACCCAATATCTTCTATGGCAATGACATCCCCTCTCACCATGGAGAAGCAGCACAGCTGCGAACATCAAGATGTCCTCGAAAAGTATGACGATTCCTCTGTCGCCGACTCCCTCACCCCAGAAGAGTTGGAGCAGGAGAAGAAGCTCGTTCGCAAGATTGATCGTTACATCCTGCCCTGCATGTGGCTCATGTATCTCCTGTCTTACATGGATAGAACAAAGTACGTCTATACCTTTCCATTTCCGCTGCAACATCTAACAAACATATAGCATCGGCAACGCAAAGATTGCCGGCATGGACAAGGACCTCAACCTAGACTCCAACAAGTACTCCGTCGCCCTGACCGTCTTCTTCGTCAGCTACGTCGTCTTCGAGGTCCCCTCCAACATGATCCTCACACGCACCAGACCTAGCCGCTACCTAGCCACCATCATGTTCCTCTGGGGCGCCGTCACCATCGGAATGGCATTCACGCCCAGCTACGGCGCGCTAGTTGGCTTTCGGTTCGTCATGGGTCTCCTGGAATCCGGGTTCGCGCCGGGCATCCTGATGATTCTGTCGTCTTGGTATCGCAAGGAGGAGCAGAGCAAGCGTTTTGCCGTGTACATATCCGCAGCTATTCTGTCCGGTGCGTTTGGCGGCCTGCTCGCCGGATCTATTACCAGTGGTTTGCATAATTCTCATGGAATAGCTGGGTGGCGTTGGCTGTTTATCGTTGAGGGTGCTGGGACGATGGGCGTTGCGCTCGTCGCGGCGTTTATTCTGCCTGATTTTCCGAGTAATACTTCGGATCGTAAGCTCACTGCTGAGGAGAGGAGGTTGGCGATCCGGAGACTCGAGGTCGATGCTAGGAGTCGTCCTGCGGAGGAGGAACCACGGTTGAGTCATTTGCAGGCTTTGAAGCTTAGTGTTGTGAATTGGAGGACGTGGTTGCTCGTTGTTGGCTATATGGTATGTTTACATTTACCCAGCGATGATATTTCCCCTTCCCTTTCTTCCTATTCGGTAGAGCTGTTTTAACTGTGATACTTTAGGCAATAGTCGGATCATCCACCCTGTCCTACTTCTATCCCACGCTGGTCAACGGTCTAGGCTACCAAGCCAAAGAAGCGCAGTACATGACCATTCCCATCTTTGGCGTAGCATTCGTCGCCACAGCCATCACAGGCTATCTCGCCGACAAGAACGCAAAATGGCGAGGCGTCATCCTCGGCGCCATGATGACCGTCGCGATGCTCTGCTCGGTCATTATATGCGCCGTGTACAACGTCAAGGCGAGGTATGCCCTCCTCGTCATCATGGCATCGGGGCTCTGGGCCTCAAACGGTCTTGCATTGTCCTACGCGTCCGTGACATTTTCGTCCATGCCAAATGAGACAAAGGCTGTTTCGTTGGCTCTCGTTAATGCTATGGGGAATCTGGCGCAGATCTATGGAGCTTACTTGTTTCCGTCTGGGGATGCGCCCAAGTATCTTACTGGGTTTGGTGTTATTAGTGGCATGTGTTTGACTGGTGTTGCGGCGTACTTTTCGTTGCATGTGCTTCTTAGACGAGTCGCACGGCGGACGGCAGAGTGAGGTTGATGATTTGTGGTAGTCTGTCAGGCTTCTATGGCTGGCTTTATTTAACTAGCTTAAATGCGAATATCCACTAATACTTTTTGTTTGGACTATGATGATAATATGCTGGGATAAGTGATTGAATCTGAAGAAGTAAGTCGACTGCCTGGTATCCATGGTTGTCAACATGGAACTCAAAAGCCTCACTTCCAGTCCGATGGGATTGGGCCATAGACCGACAACAGCCGCAATTCGGCACAGCATATGCCCTTCACTTGACGCTATTAAAAAGTAATGCGTCAGATTTGTCGATTTGCGCCCTTTTCACAGCAAAAAATACACGCGACAAGCTAGTGCTTAGCCTCATACGCCCTTGTCATCACACTGTGACAAAAAGGCGGGAGTCAAACAGGTCATTAAAACAAGGACATAAAGCATTGTAAACCTCAACATGGAACATTATTACCAGCAGAAATTCAATCACGTCGCTGTTACCCGACTTTCTTACCCAAACCCACACTATACTCAACCACCATGACGACACCTACTCTCCAATTCCGCGCAGCCGCTCCCATTGACGCCCCCAAGGTCCAACAACTCGTGGAATCAGCCTTTCGAGCAAACGACTCTCGCCAAGACTGGACCGGCAACGTCGAGCTCGCCGCCCACTTCCGCCTCGCCGTGGACGAAGTGCGCGCAAAGCTAGCAAACCCAGACATCATCACCCTCGTGGCCCTTGATGCCGACAACCCCGCCGTGGTGGTTGCGACCATCGAGGTGTCAAAACGCGACGGCGCAGGTCGTCTCTCCATGATTGCAGTCGACCAGTCCTACCAGCAGGGCGGCGTGGGACGACAGGTTCTCGAGTATGCTGAGGAGTACTGCCGTCAGAAATGGGACGTGAAGAAGTTTTCGCTGAATGCGCTCTCGACGCGCAAGGCGCTTATTGAGTGGTATGTACGGCGGGGGTACGAGAAGACTGGGGGAACGAGTGCGTTTCCGAGGGAGAGGTTTGCGGAGTTGACGTTGCCGGAGGATATGTGCTTTATTGAGCTGGAGAAGGATTTTGTTGGGGGACTGAGTGGCTGATTGGGTGGTGAATCGCGATCATGATGGTTGGGCGGTTTACGAATTAACTGGACGGGTTGACGGGCAGATTTGAACGCTAGATTGGATTATGGTATGCTGATTGCTATGAAAATGTTGCTGGATAGACTTGATCGCTAACTTGTTTATAGGTATTATTGAGACTATTCCTGCTCTATCAGCCCTCACGACAAATTAGACTACAGACCTGGCTCGACCAGGGATCTAACCCAATTCGAATACTTGCCTTGATAGAAGACTATATCTGCCGAGTATTAAGTAACCAATAACCCTTGTTCAACAACGTCAGAAATGAGTGGCTTGAGACATATGGACAGCATGATGGGGAGCACCATGCTCTCCTCCGGACAAGTGTTGGCCCCGATGTTTGGTATTACCTCAGACAAGGTGAAAATGTGACATCCCATTTTAAATAGATGTGATTCATACCCTCCAAAATGTAAGAAGGACATTGTCCGTACTCACACTCGCGTTCGCAGACCACAAGTCAACTTCGTCGAATCAATGTCAAGGGCCTAGAGAGCCATGCTAACATGTTGATATTGCCTTCATATTTAGCCTAAGGGTCTCATGAATCTGTAAAAAAAGAACAACAAAAAAAAAAAAAAACACACACGCACAGAAGGAGACCTGAGCCAAGTTTGGGTGGCAACTCCCACTCAGCACATTAATAAGCCTAGGTGAATCACATATTGTGAAGCTGGTTTCAGAGAAAGGTCGCCCATGAATTGGCTGTGACAGGCGTCTTGGTGCGATATCCTTAAACCCGGATCGCAAAAATGGCTCAGAACATCTAGAAGGAGTTGGATGCTACAATATAACAACGAGACGAACAAACATCAGTGCCAGTGTCCTGACTCCTGTGACTCCACAAGGCCACCAGGCCGATTCCGATTTGACGAGGAGAAGTTCGAGATGCAATATAGCCCGCCCTATATTTTTGTATTAATAGCCTTTTGTTCAAAAAGAAAGAAAAAAAGCAAAAAGGGGCAAGATAAAACAAAAATTCCAATTTCACTCACTGTGCAATGGCCACTGTTGTTACGTGTCACGCTCCAAAAGTTTGAGCCAACGCAATTTTAAACAGCGAACCGAGATGTAGCATGCGACCCAACAACAACCGGAAACATTCTGCTTCAACTCGACGACACACGTGGCCCATGCCACGTCAATCTTGACCACCTACATGACAAAGCACCAATCGCTGGTGCTCCGAAGGGGTCCAATTCTAAGGCGTAGTTGTGACAGAGTTGGCAATTCGTTGGTTCCTACCCCTGCGCTAGCAATCCATTCGACTGTATCACGGGTTGTAGAGCAAGAAGCAAGGACCTTGGCGCCGCACTGCCTCGTTGCATCCCCAGCGATGATACTTTATGATGGCGGTGCGTTTTCGCCGCCTCCTTGGCTTGAATCTTATTTCTTGTTGTTTCTTGTGACTTTACCGCGTCGCCATTTGCGTGATGTTTTGCCAGCGTGTGGAAAATGGTAACCTGCCGTTTCTCTTTGAAGTTCTCATCTCTGACCACAGATAATCAATACCAATTTCGTTTGTCTACCAACTTGGCCTCGACACAGTACTTTTCTACTCTTTTCTCCCTCGCCATCCAGGAGTAAGACCCACCATGGCAATCCGCACACGTCGGACAGTCTCCCGCAGGCTGCTCACCTTTTCGGCATTTTCGGTTCTTATCGTACTGCCTCTGTACTTTTTGCTTCGAGCTCAACGTTTTTTCGTCCAGCATGCTGGTAATACGGTGGCACAGGACCAGATCGCCTTTGCTTATACCAATATCCACTTTGAGACGCGGACAAGGTACATACCTCGTATCATACACCAAATCTTCCATACGCGGCATGATTCCCAGAATGAAACCGTACCAGCCATTTGGGACCGAGCAAGACATTCTTGTATAACCCTACACCAAGACTGGGAATACAAGGTGAGCGGGTCCAATCCATGACGAGACGCTCTTTTCGACCAGAATCCTCCGACTTACCAGCCCCGGGTCTTGTTAGCTTTGGACCAAATCAGAATCGCGAGACTTTATAGAGAAAAATTACCCCTGGTTTTTGACCAAGTACGACGGTTTTACCTTTCCAGTACAGCGTATTGATGCGTTGAAATACTTTTTGATACGGCATTACGGCGGAATTTATATCGATCTCGATTATGTGAGACAACAATTATTTCCGCTTTCATATATGCCAACACGTGTACCAGGGCGGCGCAAACTAAGTGTTTTTGTTATAGGGATGTCGCGCAAACCTTGAACCACTCCTTTACTATCCAGCATGGCTCACTGACGGCGGACGTGGAAGTCTGAGCAATAACATCCTCGGCGCCAAACCGAACCACCCGTTTTGGGTCTTTGTTACCGAATCGCTGCTCCGTCCCTCGTGGAATTACCATTTGCCATACTTCACCATTAGCTTTGAGACAGGCCAGTGGTTTCTTACAGATGTATGGCGACGATATCATGGCGGACTGTCCAACACAGAGCCTGTGCTTGACCGTGTCATGATGGGTAGCAGACCGGGCTCAGCACCGTGGATATTCTTTATGCGTGCAGGAGGTTCGTGGTGGAGTTTGGATAGTGCATGGTTTCTTTGGATAGGGGCGCATTTGTTTGCATTTTCGTTCGGCGTTGTTGTCTTTCTTGGTGTAATTCTTGCAAGGCTCTATCGTGGTCCAAGATTGGCAAGGGTAGTCGTGGCTTGTCGGATGACGTATCAAAGGATTTATATCGATAAAGATGCCGTGGGGTGAGCAAAGCTATTGGAGTTTTGGATTGGATATGGTACGGGACTTCCGCCTTGGGAGCTTGGTGACTGCAGTATTGACTGTGAGTTCCAGCATATGGGGTAACAAAAAGCGAGGATATGCGGATGGATCCCCTTCGTCAGCAGCTCGAGACGAAATATGACTTGTTCGGCCGCGTTGCTGTGTGAATTGAGGAGGGCGTTTACCCAACCGTTGGACGATAGGAATCCCGACAGGGGCCAGAATTGGCGATGTGGTACCGCAACTCGGCCATTCCACGCAAAAATTCCCTTGGAGAGGTTGTCGACCATACTTGACGATGTAGTATGAGGTATTCAAGCTTGCATTAGCGTCTAGGTTTGCCGGGGTTATAAGAGCATGAAGCCAAAGTCCCTTCCGGTTTTAATATCCATTATCGTGCGTGGAATTCCTGCATGGCAAATAGACGATGCTCCAGTACTTCAGTTGACATATTGACCGCCCATTCTTTGCTACTCAAACACCGTTGTGCTCAGCCTGTGCTAGGCATCGAGTGACCCTGTGACTTGTCTTATGGCGTCGGCACCTCCCGAGACAGAAGACTGTGACGATAGGCCTGCCGGCACTCGCTCTAGTGCTGGAAGAGGTCTCGTGAATCCGCATGGGTGGATACAAGTTCACATGTGGTTGACAACTCGATCGAACCGAATGGTCTCGATGGGAAGGTGATCGCTGGTAGACATTGTGATGCTTTGAACTTGGTGCCAATGCGAAGACGAATCCGATCTCTTCCAGATGCGCACTATTGTTCGGCTTGGACCGGGGTCTCGTCAAAAGGTGGTTGGCAAGAACAGGTTTGAGGTGTTTTTCCTCGACTTCAAAAGTTGCGATTGGTGGTTTTGCATGGTGGGGGAAGGAAATAGATCAACACAGATGGTGAAGACATCAGACCTGACCTGACCTCAACCCCGCATTGCATGTGCCTGGCCAGCATTCGAGTTCACAAGCGACTTGAGGCTTGCTCCTTCTCCGCATAACGGCCAAAGCTGCCAAACCATGGTGAATGTTACTGCCAAACTTGGCAGTCACGGCTTGGGGTCGCTCCTTCCCCGCATCCTGCAGACTGCGCTAACGCACGCCACGGCTCACCAATCCCACAATCCAGCCATCTGCTTCCGCAAACTTGGACGAATTGGTACAGAAAACGACCTCGGCAGCAAGTGTGGCGTCATAATGCCTTCTTCTGATTCTGCTTCACATGTACATGGCATTTATTTTTCTATATACCAGTAGCCGGCCCTGACCCTTTAGCAATGCGTTCCACCTAGCCTCCGGCGACGTTCCGCAATCACCAGCCAACATAGTGAGAAAACATGTCCAAGATCCAGAAGAGACAAACGATCCGCCAAAGCGTGTCGTACCCTGCGGGGACGGCATTTGCTTACAAGATCCCCGAGGGATATTTTGGCAATCTGACTGAAGAGCAAGAGGCCAAGGTTCGAGCCATGTGGGCTATTGGGTTCAAATTCATCGAAATTTGCGAGGCAGAGGAAGACGCCGACAAGGAGAAAACATTAGAGGAGAAATATGTCCCACCCGCGAAGCAGTCTAGAAGGTTACCACAAGGCACAAGTGAGACGCATCAGAAGTATCCAATGCTGGTCAATGAGATTTTGTCGTTGTTGCCGACCACTGAACATAACCTTGAAAAGCTCGCTCGACAAGCCGTTGAGGCGCTGGACCATTGGACACCCGAGATGTATCGATTGATTGTTTTGCGAGTCGTTAAGCATGAGCACCCTGATGCGCTTGCGCTCCGTTTCCTCCGCGCAAGCAAGTGGGATATCATCAAAGCAATGACTATGATGGGCCAGACAATCTATTGGAGGACCATTGAAGCAGGAGTAGATGACGACATCTTGAGGCACGGCGAAGGAGGCGCTGCGGAAGATGAGAAAAACAATCGAGGCATTGCGAGGGCTCTAGGCGCCGATTTCATGAAGCAAGCTCGATGGGGCAAAAGCTTCATTCACGGAGTTGACAGAGCCGGTCGCCCAATCACCCACATTAGAGTTCGACTGCACAGATCGTCCGATCAGTCTGTCCAGAGCTTGGAGAGATACACACTGTATCTTCTGGAGCTGGCGCGTCTGTCGTTAAGACACCCGATTGAGACTGGGGTAAGTGAACAGGTGCAAAATCCGAAGGCGACAACATCTGTGATTACTGATCGATCGTGATGTAGACAATCTTACTGGATCTATCTGGCTTCAAATTTGCCAATTTTGATCTGACTCCGTTGAAGTTCATCCTCAAGCAGTCTGAGACGAATTATCCGGGTTCACTTGGACTCATTCTCATTCATAATGCTCCCTTTGGTCTCAAGAGTATGTATTTCTGTTCACAGTATTGCGGGGACTATCACTGACATGTATACGCCATGCAGCAATATGGAGACTACTTCGGGTCTGGCTCGATAAAGAGCTTACAAGCAAAGTAAAGTTCACTTACGGCAAGAAAGGGTTACGAAGGTGGATTGCGCCCGACCAAATGATCAAGGAGCTAGGAGGTGACGAGGACTGGGAGTACACCTATGACGAGCCACTGCCGGACGAGAATATCCAGATGAAAGATACAGAGACACGAGACCGCCTGTTAGAAGAAAGGCGATTGCTATCGTTGCGGTTTGAGGATTTGACAAAGGAGTGGGTCATGAATGCCCAGCTGAGCGAAAAAGCGAGGGAGATTTGCGAAAGGAGGAACAAGTGCGTGGAGGATCTCGCGGACAACTACTGGAGGCTGGATCCCTATGTACGGGCTCGATCTATTTACGACCGACAGGGTTACTTCCGTGGTGCAGATGGTGTGGAATGGTACCCTGCGAAGGCAGAGGAGGATTCGTTACGGGAGATGATGGAGAAAGTCAAATCCATTGACAGCTGCGGCGCAAGCCATTACGAAGGCGTAAGCGACACGGGGGACGAATCATGCTACGAGAGTGATTGAGAAATTTTGACGATTTGATTACTTATGATTGATGCGCACGGTTATGATTTATGTTGGGCACGGCGAATATGGGTCTTGGGATGGCGTTCTGGATATTGTTCAAGCAGGGCGAGCATATTCACTGTGCATAACTTACTGTCTTTACAAACAAGAACAAAGAATTCTTTTTGTCTATATTCACTAGAGCTAAACTTAGCTTTCACCAACTACTTAAGTATGCAGTTCTTTCGGTTAGGCCCGCCGATTGACAAACTATGTTCACTGGGACCATCCTCATTCAAAGCTACAGATCGCCGCCTGTGACTCATTCGCGGCTACTTCAATCATTCAATGTTGATCTTTAATGCTGTGTTTCAACCGAACGCCATACTAGCCAGACTTCGCCCTTCTCCCCTGCACCAACAATTTGATAGAGCAAACAACATTTCATTTCTCACAAAGCCAACGCATCATCGGAGTTTTGTCATCACCACTCGAACTCGGCGAGCGACACCACCATGCACGAACCATACTATCAGTGCTATACTAACAAGTGCCGTCAAGTTAGCGGCAAGCCAACAACGACACTGCTATCGACAAACATGACGTATACACAACATAGCAAGAAGCTGAGAAGTTCGCGATTGGAAAGACTTCCCTCCAGAGTACGAACAAGCATTCTCATGAACATGCCAGATCTGTCTTCGTTGAGAGCTCTCCTCCACGCAATTCCTGAGATGAATACACACTACATACGACGTGAGAACAAGATTCTGCGTACTTGTTTGCATCGGGAACTCGATGGCGTGTTTCCAGATGCATATGCGACAATGGTGTCGCAAATGAGCGTGCTGGGCTCGCCTCGTACCAACGACAAGATCATCAAGTTCCTAGACTCATACAATAACTGGCTATCGGGATCAATTATGCAGCCTAATATACGCCTTCTTTCCCGCGCACAGCTTCGGTGGCTTACTGCTTTTCATGTATCCGTTGCTCGACCCGTCGCGGATTGCTATCGCTCCTGGACGGCTTCGAATCTCGCCACGGCCAATGCTTACCCTAACAGAGAACAACATGCTGTGAGCGAAGACGGAGGAGAGATTAAATCACCATGGGATCGTGAAGTAAACCGCAACGAAGAGATCCAAGTTCTACACGCAATCTACAGATACGAAACTTTCTACCACTTGTTCGGCCATGGTTACGGCGTTCGTCGAGGTGGATTCTCACGCGACGAGATTGATATGCTATTCTTCGAGCTCTTTACCGCTGCGGAAGTTAATTCCATTGGCAATCTTGACCTATTCGCTTGGCAAAAGTATGATAGTGTGTCGGACAACGCAAAAGAATATCTTCACCATTACAGTGGTGTATTTGGACAACCATGGAAGCCCCCCAATGCCTTCAAAACATTTGACCTCATGGCGGAATACGAGGGTAAGCATCATTCTGTTAGAATCTTGCATCTATTCTCAGTGTTTAACGTGCATCTGTAGATTACATGGAAGGCACGGTTCCTGGGGGTCTGGAGCTTGTGGCGAGGGTAATAGCCCTCACGCACCGCAAGAAAGCTGATATTCATATGGCACGGTGCATTACTCATGAGCTATGTATGGAAAACCCAACCACACAGGGTTTTGCGCATGAGGCACAGGATGGCATTTTGGCCGTGGAAGGGGATGTTGCCAATGCAGGGGTTGATTCTGGCCGTATTAGAGCCATGGTGCATTTTGTTCGTGAGATTGATTCACGGATGGGATGTGTGTAAGTTGGATTGCTTGTGAATGACGGAAAAGCGAAAAGCGTGAAAGAAGTATTAAGGAAGTAGGGATATGTTCGGGTCATGCTCATTGAATGGTTTCCTCTACAGCTATGCAACTGTGCGGTAGAGGATATATGAGGAAGGACTATAAGTCGCGCGGATAAATGAGGCTACGTACTTGTCTGACTGGCTCTGTATTATATACTTCTGAGTCATATGGAGTTACAAATAGCCTGCAGACTGCATGAAGCCGGGAACGGTAAGCACAGAGTTGGCCGCAGTTAATGGGTATTAACGGGCTGTTCCAGCGGCCTTTTCTTGGGTCCGTCGCCGAGGGAAGACATGCATATGGAAACCAACCCAAAGTTGGATAAAACTGTTGGACATATACGGATGAATACAATATCATGTCTAATGAGGGTCTTAGGCCAGCAGGAGGAGTATACGTCATGAGTTGGTTCTCGAATGATACTCTCATTTGACATTCTATTACGTTAAGCAACCTTCAACTAGTAGCAATACGCGGCATTAAAACATTTGCGTTCGTATTCCGTTGCATAGACGGAGTTTTCAGCAACCCATTCGTAAACCGTATATGCCACATAAGCGTTCGAACCTAGTTGTGTCATGACAAAGGTTATCGTGGGAGTTACATTCGTCGCCGAATTAGGACATTCGCCGAAGCTGAATTCCTAACAACCCAATCGCACACTCAGCCCTATGCTCTACAACGGTTTAGTTCACCATGTGTAATTGTGTAGTTGGCAAGACAATAATGTTCAGGGTCTTTACCCCGCGCCTAACGTTGCATTTCCCATCGCCCGGTGTAAGTCAACGATGAAAATTTCAGGGAGCTGAATCTGTCGGGTTGAAAAATATGGCGCCGAGCAGGAGTCCACGAGTCTAGACCAAGTTGAACAGAGCATGAAATATCTATAAAAGGGTTGGAATCCCCTCATAATATTGGAATGGAGTAAAACAGCCAGACTACTACCAAACATATTTCAACCCCCAAACTTCAACCAACATGAAGCAGGTGTATTCCATTCCTCTCCTCTTCGGCTTCGCCGCTTGTGTCACTGCCATCCGCCACTGCACACCAGATCCAAGCGGCCTTTGGTCAACAGAGACCTGCGTTTGTATGGACAAGAACACCTGCAATCACTGGCCACATGGACGTGGGCTGGTCAAGGTAAAATGGTCTGACGGTTCCTGGCCTTGCCCCCATGATCCAAGTAACGTCGTTGGATGTCTGATCGAGCTTTGCTCTGGCCCTGGGACGTATTGCTCCGACCTGGGATATTGCCAACGTAACGGAGACGTATTGACCGGTGAGTATGGAGTCTCCATATGAATCTCGTTCTGGCTTGCTGATGTATGGTAGTGCCGAATTGCCCAGGTGGCAGTGATTTCGTTTGCTGCCGCAATTAAGGGAGTTTGGTATCATGGGTTATACTTTCTTGGTACATAGTTAAGAAGTGCATTGAAGGGCCACAATGGCAAGTTGAAGATGAGTTACTATGACTGCCTGTTCCTAATGATGCAATAGTCGCTGAATCGTGTTCTTGTGAATGCTAATTCCTACCTTGTCTAACCTCGGAGCTCATCATCCATCGATGGAGCTTATTTACTCCTTACTCCAACGGCGGGAGAAAAGGCCCAAATTACTCGTTATTCCGCGGCAGCAGATAAATCTAGCCCTTTCTCTATCCGGAAACCTTTGGCCGGCGTGAAAAAAGCCGAACCTTTTTAACCCGCTGATATCTCCCTTTCCACTTCCTGCCACTTTTCACCATAGCCCGCTGCGTCCTTTCAAGGGGATAATTGATAGGAGACTCTCCACCAGTGAAGATCATAAAGTCATACAACAGCCCTCCAACCATGGCGCCGCCTATGGCACCGGCCCAGGGGCCATAAAACCAGTATGCGTTCTTGAAAAGGTCATCGCCAGAATACCCAACGGCCAGCAGAGCCAACCGTGGACCAAAATCACGACTTGGATTCAGGGCAGCACCAGTTTGATAGGAGAAAGTCATGCTCAGACAGGTAATGACCAAACCAATAATAAGGGAGTTCATGCCCGCTCCAGGCGGTGCGTTTTGATCGTCACCCAGGGCGAGAATCGTGATGCCGAGGAGCACAGTTCCGACAAATTCATTAAAAAAGGCTGTCGCCGCGTCAATCCAGTGGAGTCGCTGACTCGTCACAAAGCTGTTGATGATGCCGACGTTTGAGTTTGCAATGAGATACTCGCGTATCGAGGCGTAGTATACGCCATATGTAACAAGGCCAGCACAGAATGCACCGATGAACTGCGCTAGAAAGTACTCTGGCATCTTACGCTTGGGAAATCCTCTGTAGAACCAGAGCATTATGGTGATAGCTGGGTTGAGGTGGGCACCAGAGACACCACCGGATATATAGATGGCCATCATTGTCGCCAAACCCCAGCACCAGGCTGTTGTGTTTGGGCTAGGCGTCGTGGCCAGAGTGACTGCGAGATCCGCACAAAAGCCGATGGTAAGCTGAACAAAGACAGCCAAGGACTCAGCCAAGGCTTCTCTATGATATGTTCGAATGACAGACCATGCAGTGTGGTTGTTGTGCACTTCCTTTTCCACGAGGTCTTGCACAAGGGGATGCAAGTCATTCGGGTACACCGATTCAAGGATGTCACCAAGGCCGGAATCAACTGGTTGGGTTGTTGCATCTCCAGTCAATCCTGCGTCCGGAAGTGGATGTTCTTCTGATACATGATGGAAAGGGTATTCCCCAAGGTAATCCTGCTGGTGTTGCCCCGGGCCGTCTGTCTCGAATGGCGTCACGGCCTCGGGAACAGTAGCTAAGTGATCTTCAGGGATCTCCCAGTTGGATGGTCTTCTCTCACGGCTGGTGGAGGTTCTAGAAATACGTGATGGCCTCCGAGAAAGCCCTTCACCACCTGCCAGGACTTTGCTCACTAGGTTCTCCTCACGCTGTATTCTTGCATCCTCAACTTGGGCCGCTATCTTGCGCGGATCGACATTTACATCAACTCGACCTTGCTCCAACTCGTTTGGGTCCACGTCGAGGCCTTGCTTTTGAGAGTTCTCGGCCGGTAATTGAGCTTTTTGGCGGTTCTGTATCAACTCCTCTTTCGTAGGCACCATCCCTGGCCGCACCACACGCGGGAGAGGTTTGGCCAAACTCCATACTGGCTTCGCATTCTGTGGTTGATCATAGGATGGGTTCAGTTCGGCGTATCCAGGTTGCACAAAGGGCTCTTGGGATTGTCGCAAGTTACTTGTGTCGTCTGGCCCTGCGACCGTAAACTGTCCCTGGGTCCTTTCGGCAAGTGTCGATCGTCTATTGAGGCTTGGTACTCGGTTACTGGGACGCCACGAAAAGTTTGAATTGAGTCGCCTTAGGTCTGAATTTTCAGGGCCGTCATCGGTATTTGAGACCATTCTGGTTGGGAGGGTGAGACCTCTCGGGCGTCGAACACCATGAGGGCTTCTCGTTGATGGGCTCGCTCCTTGTGTTGCCGATAGTGCTGGACGCTCGGTTGTAGACTATTTGCATGGATCATTCAAATATCGTCAAGTTATATTCAGCTTACCAGGAGACTGTCTGTACTTACCCTTGCTCTTTCCATGTCGCCATCTTGGACCATTTCCGACGAGAGTATGATGTTGAGTAGCGAAGTTACACGGTTGCGAATATGGACTACAAAACGCAAACCCCCTTTCGTTGAGACGATCGAAAATTGCAAGAATAAACTAAGTTTCAAAGGCTATCAGACGCTGTTTTCGCTAAAAGATCTCATGTGAACAAATGCCACCACCTCAAGTCGTTTCAAAGGTGAGAACGCAGGGAATGGTGCCTGAACAATCACCAACAACAAGGGAAACATGGAAAGGTGGTTATGTCCTCCCGGGGCTCAGGAAAAAACTAAAATCTCCTTATCTATCCGTTTTCTCCGTCGTTGATTCCCTTTTTAATTGGGGCTCTGACGTGATATGGTTCCATCCAACGGTCCACAAAGTTGATGTTATCGTGGATAATCGCAAATACAGCGGGACAATGGTCACCGCTAGACAGTTTGCTTTCCATTCAACTTTGAATGGCGACAGAGCATGTTTCATTCGTGGCCAGGGCTGTGCGCGAACCACTTTATATAATGGAGCGGACCGGTGTTGACCATTCCGACCATGCCGAATCCTCACGTTCCCTACGATGGAGCAAGCATGAGGGAAACATTACGTCATTAGGATATGATAACAGTTATCTGACTTGTTTGATTTGGAGAAGGATTTGAATTACACCATGTGCTTGGATCGAGATATCTTGGCAAGTTCCACACCTTTGATCTGGCGTCCATCCATGGTTGACATTTATATCAAGCCGGCGCAGCCACAGCCGCACACGAAATGGTAAGGTCCCGGGCCGCTCCCGACCGAGACGTATTGACTGTTTCAGGTTTCAATTCGCGGGTGGTTGGTGTTGGAATAGTCAAGATGCTGGGTTCTCTTCGCTCAGTGTTACTTCCGAGCTTCCACGTCTCGCGAGTAAACCTAGGCAACGTACTGCAGTCTTGTGATGGCTTAAGTGTGCAGTGTGGTGATTTAGACAAAACCTCTTTATATACCACAAGTATGCCGAATCCAGAAACGTGGTGTAGTTTGTCAAGAGTCAACACAATTTATGACCCTTGAAATGCAGGTGGTCGATTGTCACACAACATGTCAATCGTCTGCGAAGCGCATGAGTTAAACCATTGTCAACTTCGTTGTCAACTCTAGTTCCGTTACAGAACTAGCCAAAATAATTCCCAAACTTCTCACTGTTGTAATGAGCAGCTAGGTCTTGGCGGGGCAGATTAGTTGGGATACCATCAGTTTACTTTCCGTTCTGGCTAAAGCGCGATTGGCTGGATCAACACAACATAACATCACAACTCTAATCCCAGCTTCAGCCTCAACTCCACCACTTGACACTTCAAACATCGCACCAGTCTGGCCCAATTTCTCCTCTCGACCCTTCATAACTAGGCATGGCAAGGACTGGCACAACAAGGTCTTCTGCGCCTTTCAACACTCGACTACTTGAGCAATTGTCCACCAGCGAGAAACCACCCATCCCACACCCCAGTTCCTGTGAAGCGTCTCACGATGTGGAATCACTTCTCCCGGCTTCTTTCAGCACTCCATGCGATGACGTCCTTCCCACGAGTCGCGACGTATGGGGTTGCATTATCAACGAACTGGATCTGGATCGCCCGCGACAAATCCATCATCTCCTATGGCTAGCCGGGCGGCAAAGACGGTGCCGCGCTCTGCACTACCAAATCATCGTGTCGAGGGAAATCTTCATCGCAGAGCAAATGGACATGCACCTCGTGCGAACTAGATCCCAAATATTTGTGAAGCCCTTGCCGCGGTACTTGCTGGAACCCAAATTCTGGGGCAAGTATCTCTGCTGCCATGACCAGTGCCAGTGTCAAAACAGAGATGATCCCAATGTACATGGAAATACATGCGACAAGATCAAGTATCACAAGGTAGCACTCGGCTTCCTCGTCTCTTACGCTGCACTTATCCGCCACGAAAGCGACCTCATACTTGCCCAGCAACATAGGCTAGTCCCTCAAAACATATCATTCTCACAGTGGCGGCTTTTCACGGCTGAAATTCTCACAGCTGTTCAAGGTCCAGAGGACATCGACCCACGCTTTCACTATGGTGAGCTTAGTCTGGATCGGCTCAGCAAACTGTACCGTTTAATACAGCCGCGCATTGGAGGAGACTACCTCGTCCAGTGGCGACATCACAGCTCCTTCTTTCTCTATCGTTTCCAGTGGCTTGCTACGGTGGTAGTTTATATGGTCTTGGTGCTGACCGCTATGCAAGTTGGTTTGGCGACGACTTATCTGTCCGAGAGTAAAGCGTTTCATACTGCATCGTATGGATTTACAGTTTTCTCTATCCTTGGTCCCATTGGCGTGGTGGTAATACTGGCATTGGAGAGTTGTTTTGTTGCACTGAGAAACGGTTGGGGGACATTGGAGTACAAGAGACGAACAAATAAGAACAAGCTGGGCCAACTGGCGTAAAATGTGTTGTTTTCTACATGGCGCTCTCTGTCGCGATTTGACATATTAGTAACAATTCTTAAGCAGTTGACACCTCATGGATTAATATAAGAGGGCTTAATTCCACGGATTGATGTGCAATCGTACAGTTGAAGAAACAGTCGCCCCCTTGGCCCTGGGGACACAGGGAAACGTGCGGTGTCGCATGCATCTCACGTCTTTCATGTGTGATGTCTCCAATACTAACAGCAGGATCTTCAAGAACGATTTGGGTATGATGGACCAGTCTGCGACCCTCCAAGACCACGTTTGACAACAATTAGGAATGAAGTGCGCCAATGGGACATTCTTTTCTATAAGACTTCTATTCTACAAGTGAAATGAGGCCATGATATTGCAAGTGTAGGGTGACATTCAAACATGCTCCTTCTATTGGCAGTATCCTCTCTTGGGGCCGACAAGTCTCAGTGAGCCAGCAATATCCGACAAAATATCGTAACATTTGGCCATGCGCAGTGTATCGCCAAGTGAGATACCTGATAATTGATCGCCTAATTGAAGAGAGTGGGCAGCCTTGGTCAACCATCTCGCCATCTTGTCGAGAACGTGTAAGAAGCCACCACATCCTGTCCTCTGCCTCGATCGCGGCATTTTGGCTCGGGTTTATCGGTAATACTTTCGGACAATGGGTGCCAATCAGAACATGCTGAACTTCCAAAGACAAGAAAAATGCAACCCGGTGCAAACGCCTCCAAATTCGGGGTTTATCTCAGCCGCTTTTGTGCTTTGTGCCCCTGTCACTGCAGGTGGTGGCTAAGATGAATCCAGCTTAGCTGCAGGTAAGAAAGTCCGTCGAACATGAAATCTACAGGTGATTGATAATTGTAACAACGAGTCTTTACTTAAATATCTCGGGTCTGTTCGATTATGAGAAGGATGAAAAAGTGAATACTTTAACATTCTCGCTGGTTGAAGCGTACAGCAATTCAAAATGAATAAACTCTTGTCTTTGGCATTAACTTCCACGCTGCTGGCCACCTCGGCTACAAGCGCAGCAACCACAGACAAATGTCACGATCACTTCAACCCTGCCTGCTATGATGCTGCCAATGTTATCGAGCGTGAGGTTGCCATTATCGGCGGAGGCTCATCTGGTACCTTTGCCGCCATCACGCTCAAGGACATGGGAAAATCGCTGGTTGTGGTCGAGAAACAGGATCGTCTCGGCGGCCATGTTTTGACTTACACTGACCCTGCGAGTGGCACTCACATCAACTATGGTGTGCGGTTGTTTGAGAACACAACAACAACTTTCCACTTCTTCAGCCGTCTCAACGTCTCCATGGTACCTTTTACTATTGGAGGGCCTGGTCCAGCTTACGTTGACTTTACAACTGGTAAAAAGCTGGAAGGGTTCACGCCCAGTCGAAACTTCTCGGCGTACATGTCCCTGCTTGACAAGTACCCTTATCTTGTGGCCGGCAATGGTTTCCAGCTTCCAACACCCGTGCCAGAGGACCTCTCCATGGCATTCGGCAACTACATCAAAAAGTACAATCTTCAAGACGTCGCCTATTCCATCTGGGCTGACCCATCGCTTGGAGACGTTGGTGATCTCTTCACTCTGCCGGCCGCGTACGTTTTGAAGGCCCTCAGCAAAATTGTTCTTACACAGGTGTCTACCCCCGGCAAGACACTTACCTCTCCCACGGGCAATAATCACGAAGCATGGACGAATGCCCAGGCTGAGCTCGGATCCAACGTCCTCCTCTCGTCTACTGTAGTGGACGCCAAGAGACCTGCTAAGGGCGGGTGTATCCGAGTTGTAGTGCAGACACCAACCGGCCGTAAACTCATCAAGGCATCAAGGATTCTCTTTACAGCAGCCGAGTCCCTCGACAATCTCCGACCATTTGCACTCGACAAGACTGAAAAGGCAGTCTTCAGCCAGCTCGAGTACACGGGATTCTACTCCGGGCTCATCTCCGGCAGCGGCCTCTCTGACACCGCCGGTCTTCAGAACGCCGCCACTGCAAGCGAGGGCTACCATATTCCCCAGGTTCCTAACGCGATGCATTTTTATCCTACCGGGGTTCCTGGGCTTCAGTCGTTCTGGTACGAGAGCAAGACTCCCCAGAGCGACGACCAGGTGAAGGGCGCATTGGTGGCCACAATTGGCCGGTTGACCAAGTCTTCCACCGCAAATATTAAGTTCGTCACGTTCGCCAATCATTCTCCTGGTATTTTGTATGCTCCTGCAAAGCAGATCCAGGCCGGGTTCTGGAACCAGATGAATGCTCTTCAGGGTTATAGGGGCATGTACTACACCGGATTATTGTTTGAGCCGTCCTCGGCCGGCATTTGGGAATTTACCCTGAAACTGATCAATAAATGGTACTCTTAGAAGGAGACAGCTTGTGGTGGTTTTAGCGGCTGCGATTTTGCGCAAGATGGGAGCGCATGGTGATGTATAGCATGTCGCGAACTCTAGATTTGCTTTAAATAGACTCTAAATTGAGCATCAATCCACTTAACTGACATGTTTCCATGCGTGGTTTACTGCATTTATCATTAAGCTCGGGCTGTATTTTTTTTTTTTTTTAACAAAAAATTGCTTTGGAATGAAAATGTTATTCATCCAGATGGAGCACTTCCTTTGGCGAAGACCGAATTTTGGAAGCATGCAATCATTTTGAGAGCGAGCACCAGACTCAATATCAGAAGACGTTGAAGCAGACAGTTGATGGTAAAGTAGTTTATATACTAGGCGCAGCAAATCACCATGTTTACAGCAGCAAACTCTTCAGCCAGATTCTCGTCGGGCCAATGCTTAGCAGTCGCCCAACCTCCCACTCTATCTAAAGTGCAATTGAAGACCAACCACTTCTACTTCCCGCACCACTTCTCAGTACCCGAAAGAGACGGGTAAGAGAAACCAGCCAAATCTGCCAAGTGAGCAAGGGCATCTTGCGATCCCAAACCAAGAGGAGTCGCGCCATGCGTGCCAACCAGAGTGGCCTCTCTCGGAATACCTTGACGGACAACATCCAGGAAGAATGGCATAGCTTCTGCAGTATCCCAATTTGGAACAGGGCCAAAGTTGGGGTTGATAACATCTGCGTTAAAGACAACGACTTCCGACTTATTAAAGTTGGAACAGGCCGGGCCGGCGACCGAGTAAACCCAGTCCCTGGCATGGGGATTCTCATCGCGCCAAAAGGACATGAACTGCACGTTTTTGTCCTTCTTCAAGAACGGCTTCTCTTGTGAGTATGTAACCACGTCGAACTTGCCATTGTTGACCTTTCTGTAGTAGTCTCTTGCGACCTCGGGGATGACCAATTTGGCCCCTGCAGCGAGGTAGTCGCCTATGCCGCCTGTATGATCACGGTGATGGTGCGATGGGACGACGTGAGTGATCTTCTTGCCCTTCTTGTTTTCCTTGACCCACTGCAGGATGAGCTTGCTTCTGTGAGCGGGAGCGTCTGTGATGACGAGACCGTCGTCGAATTCGATCAAGAGCTGGGTGTAGCCTGGGCCGCCAACACAGAGGTTCTGGATCTGTGGGACATTGCCGCCTGGGAAGACGGGTTTCACATTGACGGCAGAAGTGTTCAGATTTATGCCGAAAGGTCCGTACCAGAGTCCCGACTCGTAAAATTCGTGAACTTCTGACCGCGGGTAGTTGTTGTCCGTATGAGGAGGATGGGAGTGGTAAGGGTCGCCTGGAGCATTGGGGGGAGCTTGCTGCGGCACCGCCTTGAAGAAGTCATTGGGGAATGCAGGGTTTACAGTGGCATTAGAAACGACCATATCCTCAAGGATATAAACATCATTGTAGACCGTCTGTATGAGCTTGGGGTACTTGATGGTTTTGGATTGTCCAAACTTCACGTCGAAGTAGTTTGAGAAGACAATATCGTTTGTCGAAAGGCCAAACACTCCGTGAACTTCAGTTGATCTAACAGCGTATGGTAGCCATGTTCCATTTCGCACAAGCAGCTGCAGGTTGAGCTTTGGGTGTGACAGCGTTGGATAGTCCACACGCGACGCTTTGTTGTGGGTGACGGAGTAGGTCAACTCGGACTTTGAAGCTCGGAATCGATTCAACACGTCCAGTAGAGCAGACTGCTCGGCGGAGTGCACCAAGTAATCCGTCAGGTAGCTGTCGGCGTAACCCCAAGGCACAGCAGGGTGGTCAGCGGCGCCGCCTTTGTTAAAGCATGCGGTTGCATTCGACCCAGTCTGAACCACGAGCGTGTAGTCATTTTTTAGGGTGGGATGAGCATAACGCCAGTAATCATCGTATGTCAGATCTCGATCAATGCGTTGGTTCAATCCATCCTTGTTGAATTGGAACGAGATGGTCTGCTTCGCTGCTGTTGCCGTTATTTGGTCGTTGTCCGCAAGATTGTAGTTCTGGAACAACGCTCGGCTTCTAAATAGGCTGCAAGATGTTAGCCAGTTTACAACAGTTTAAGACAAATAAGACGTACGAAGATTCCAAGCTGAGCCCTTTGACATCTCCCAGGGCCGCTGCTCCGCCAAGAGCATTGACAACTCGGTCTAAAAGCACCGAGGGCTTCGCATTGTCGGTGCATTCGCCACCACGAATCAGCACATAAAGTACAAAAAGACCAACGTTGACCTTCATCGTTGCGATAATGTGTACAGAATCTTCAAGGCTCGGTGCAAAGCATGTCGAAACTCAATGCTACATAAGCCGCCGAGCGCATACTTATACTATCGACTGCTCGACGCCCCTATTGAAACTGTCCTCATCAAGCCACCGGACGTCTTCACGGAGGTGTACAACATAATCGGAAGGCCTTGGTTTCTTGGCAAAGGAAGAGCGGTTTCAGCGACGGCATCTTCGCATTACACGATCATTTGCTGAATTGTACCAATTCTGTCCGACTCGGAAAATTTGGTGGAGAGCAAACCGTAGCTCTGTGCAGACTGCAGACCCATCTCTTCAGTACATGCCTGCTCTTCACGAAAGCCAAGCTAATAGCTCATTCTAGCTCGGGATTTCCAAGCATTTGTGTAATTCCGAGGCATTGGTTCTTTCGCTGGGGTTCAGCCCTGTAGCGCCAATTGAGGCTACCAGCAGGGGTGCTGACAGCTAAACATGGCGTTTAAGCTGCATTTCTCGGAGGAACTGCAGCTGTTGTTGGATGCTGGTGACGAAAGAAGGTCAAATCGGGTTCAAAACATCAAAATAGTGTCGTACAGGGCAACCTAAACAATTACAAGTGCAGTCGTAGAGTATGCGGCTCGAGAGCTGTAGGCATTAATTCTTGATGAGACTACTTTACTAGCATTGAAAACGGCAATTGTTTATAAGTGATGAACTTCAGATGATAGAGCCAAACATGCAACAGGCTATGACCTCTACTGTTGACGAGCAAATGCATTGTAACCAGACTTCCAGAGCTCCACGCCTCTCCTAGTAGCCTCATCGAAATCCTCCTTGGGCAGCCCAAGTGCATCGTTAGCAAGCTTATCTTGGATGACACCATCGCCGTTGGGATAGTGCGTTCGGGCATATAATTGAATCTTGAAGCCGTCCTTATCACCACCGAACATTGCGTTCTTTCCACGCTCGTAGCGATCCTTGGAAGGCTCATAGCTAATCTCCCAGTCCTTGTCTGTTGTTCCTGTTGCGCGCTCGACACTATCGAGCATCTCCCTCTGGGAAACGAGGAAGCTGGCAATGTAAAGCGGCTTGTTCCGCCACTGGGAGAGAGTAACTGATTTATCATTCTCGTCCTCGGGAAGCACTTTGAGGCTCACAAGAGCCGCAGCCGCCCGACCACACTGCTGCCATGTAGATGTGTTGATGCGCGTCTTGCCGTCATCGTAGAAGGTGACCTTCTTGTTGTTCAAGTCGAATCCCCAAGCCCAGTCCGCTGTCGAAAGAGAGTACTCATACCAAAACTGACAGCACATGATAACCCACGAGGAGACACCAGTAGCCTCAACAGCCTTGGGGCCAGCCCAGGTACTCTTCCCTGTGAAGTTTTCCTCGGCCAGCTTCTCGTTGAGCAGGTCGGTACCATAGCCGTTTGGCATAATCCAAGGGACACCGGCTTTGCCAGCCGCTCTGATGAGTTTGTCCTGGGTATCTTGCGGTGCGACGAGGGCGACAGAGATGAACAAGAACTGTTGGCCCTTGAGAGCGTCAACTAGGGTCTGTTCATCATCGTAGTCGACCGTGGCAACCTTGATGCCTTCGGGAAGAGGGCTTTTGCTACCGATGCGGGAGATTGCAGTGACGGTGTGTTTTCCTGTCTTGAGGAGTTCTTGAACGATGTGTTTGCCGACTTGACCACCAGCCTGGATAATGGTTAATTGCTTGCGCCTTCATGTGTTGGGGTCCAGAGGGTAACTTACACCGACGATAGCGACGCGCTCAATGCGGTTTTCAAAGCCAGCAGGCTGATCCTTGGCGTAACGTGCCATTTGAAAGAATCTGCTCGATGAAAATTGTTTTTGGAGAAAGATTTGTGATTGCGCTGGCTTAAAGTCAAGAACACGGGGATGGTGTAATTGTGTTGAACTGTATCGTTGTCTGCAGAGGCGAAACAGCGACAAGCTGTTAGGCTTTATAAATTTTTGGCACATGTTGTTTCTCGCAAACCCGACATTGTCTAAATATTGAGAATTGAGCGAATGCAAGTCGGATTTGTTGTATACGCTGTATGCAATTCTTGGAGTTGTTGGTTGTGACAGTGTTGCCGAAAAGGGTAATTCCTATTGCCGGCTCGGAGTGCAATGGGGCTGAATCGGAGATAGCATTGCCTCACGATACGGCATGAAACTATAGGAAACGGGGCAAACAATTGAAGACGTTTGCAAATGCCGCTCGGATCCGTGCTGGTTGAGCTAGTTCTCCATGCGAAGACAGAGAATCACCGAGATCATTGAAGCCACACGGCTGCCTTGTTGTAACGTTGGGAAAAACATGTGTGCCGGTGAGACCGATGCATATGCGCAGAACGCATAGTTCTCACCACGAAACAATTAATTCAAACGCTGGAGCGAGAAGAAGCAAATTTGATCCAAGAAGGCGTGTTCCATCACAAGCATACTATTGTGTAATATTTGCTGCTAGCATAGAGGAAGACTCATACGACTACACAACTGTGATGGGTTACTACCCTGCACCTTTTTGCCCAAATTTGCTTTCCAGCTCTCTTGACCTTGCCGCGACGCCTTCAGTGACAAACTACTTCGGCTGCCTAAATAATTTGAATGGAGTCACCGTCGCCCCATCCAGGTCCCAGACTCCAGCCTTTCCAAGAGGGTCGCCTTGCAAGATGTTGCGTACTTCCTGCTCTCCACCTGCCAACCTGAAGACCAGCACGCTGCCAGTGACTTCCATGGGCGACCCTGGGGTAGTAGGATGACTTTTAAGGGTTGGGCCTGAAAAGACCAGGCGGCCGGTCTCACGGTTCGGTTGGTGGTAAGCCATGTGTTGCGCGCCATGCTGGAAGCGCGCCTGCAGAGTCCCAGGCTTGTCCCAAATCTGGACAAACCATTCGACTTCTTGGTCAGACATAATGATGCGGGATAGTTTAACGCGTAATTGCAATAACGTGGCAGGGTAACGAAACCAGGTACTTGTGTGCTGCGAGAAGATAAAACAAGATATCGTCTTGCACGTTTATGCAAGGCCGGGATTGAGTACCATTAATAAACATTGAAGCAAGAGCATATCGACCACAATTCAACATACTTGCCTGAAACTGAGATATTTGCCGGCTCGGGATTCCACGAGCTCCTTCCGTAACCTTTCCACGATTTGGAAACGTATCGCCGGAACTTTCCTGGCTTACGAGTTACCATATTCACTGACCCCCTTCACCACGATGCCCAAGAAGGATGCCCAAGAAAACAACTTTACGATAACGTCAGCCGCCGTCGACTTGACGCTATGCTCTAGATTCTAGAAAGTGGTGATGGGGCTCGGAGTTTCCCATGAGACATGACACTTCTTCTACTCACCACCCCTGCTGTTCGGGCAGATGAATGGGGCGGAGATCCGTGTATTACCTGCAGGTAGCATTGTGCAGGCCATGGTACGGAGAACGTTTGGTGGAGAATATAACTGCGATGCGTCAACTGGTGAGATTATTTACGCGAGCCCTTGTTTTACTGAGGGCCTAGTCTGGCTTACATCTGGTCTGTGCACTATGCCTAGCATGGCTTAGCCATTTTGCTCTTTGGTTCAAGACTTGATGAGCAAAAATACAATCCGACCGTCGGACGACAGGCGTAGAGAAAACGTGGCAGTTGAAACGGGGGAGGGGTTGAGCACAACCTAACGAGTTGCCTGCAATTGGAAATGGACATGATTGGTTGTTGACGGCTAAAATAAAAGGTTGATAACGAATCCCGTATGTAAGTCCTGGTTGAAATGGCAGTCTGTCTCCCTGGCTTGTACAGCACAAAGGGCGTGATTGCGTTTGCAAGCGCCAGGGCATCACCAGACTTTGGTGTCTGGACTCTGGACTCTGGACACACTTTTCCACCAAAGAGGACGACCGCGATACAGAATACGTAACAACAGTCTGGTCTGGTCTGATCTGGCCTGGTACTTTTTTCTTTGTATGGGTCTCGCCCGTTCAGCCACCGTGCCTGTGCCGTTGCGTTGCGGCTGGGGCCAAATTGGTTTTGGTTTCCACCTCGGCTGATGCCGATGCGAATCTCTCAGTTGGCTAAGCCAATCGACTGAATATTATTAACTAAGTTAGGAGCCGGGTCCGAGGACGGGACCCTCGAGTTCGTATGCAAGTTATGCAAATACCACGAATTTGGTTGGTCTCCAAGCGCGCTGTCAGCTGGATAAGCCGCGGCACGGTATGGTACGGTTTCATCAAGCTGATCAACATGGCTAAAGTCGGTACAACTAGACAGCTTCCAAGAGTGGCTGCTTCACTATTCATCCTTGATGGCAGGTTGTTCCCCGCATGTAGTTGGTGTAAAGGAATCTGATAAGCTCGACCTGCTTCTTTGCAACTTGCCAGAGTCCTGATTGAGGTAATTCTATGCAATATCGCTTAGGGTTGGGGTTAGACAGACAACATGGAGGGTTCATGGAGGCTGTAAGGGTGCGGTAGGGTGTGTCTGTAGTGTAACACAAACTGCAAGACGCAGGCAATGATGGTGGGATGGATTCAGTGGCACGGGTCATCATAGACGCCGGTGCAGATGACCCTGCATTTGGAGATGCAGATGATGATGCAGATGAACTTCAGCCCTTGCCAAAACACTGCAGCGAGTTGGAACGCCCCCAGCCACTATTCCGATTCATGAACTACTCAGGCAAACAGACTATTGAACTAGAAACGGTGAGAAGCGATGCACACGATGGACTAGAACCGGAGAAGACACCAGAGTCGTTCTGACTGGTTGCCACTGAGATGCATTATCGCTCATCTGTCGGGCAAAGAGGAAAGCCTCGTCTCGTGGTGGCGGACGGCATCAGATGGTCAAGTGCCATTTCAATCCATGGATTGCGGACCAACAACGGAGATTGGCGTCTTAGGACACGGCAGCTAAGCTAAGCTGACTGTACACTTTGTATTCGAGAAGGAACAAAATCGTACAAGAAAATACGAACGGTTTGAGATCTACCAATTGGTATCAGCTTTTGCTGTTGTGTTGGGTTGAGCGCCTCGAAACGAAAAGGATCAAATCAAGTCGAGGAAGCATCTTCTGGGACAACGGGCCGAGACCACGTTTGCCGGAAATCAAGGCAAATATGCGAGCCACATTCCGTGCCTGTAGCCGGTAGACACGAAATACTTCATGTCATGTATATATGCTTACGCTGGATCTGTTCTTGGGGCACAACATCTGGCGGCTAGTTCTGCGGCCTGCGTCTTCTGGGGGCTGCTCGTTGCATCTATTCTCCCTCGTTGCATCTGATTGTTGCATGTCAAGTCAAATACTCAGCCCGTGCCCATGCCCATGTTGCATATACTGTGCTCCGTTTTCAAACTTGTAAACTTTATTTTTACAATTAACGTTCCTCCCACGCAAACACACATACATACATCTTCCGTGGCTATATCATATATGTACTGCCGGGTTCCCCTCCACAACAACAACATCTTGTGCAAGTATATCAGCAGTCATGATTGTGGCATCCCCTCCTCCCGTTCGTACCAAGCAGAGGCTTGCTTGCCAAGAGTGTCGACGGCGCAAGCTTCGATGTGATGGCAATCAACCTCGCTGCTCCACGTGTGAGAATTCCGGGACGGAATGCGACGTCAGCACGAATCGTCCGCCAAGAGGTCCCAAGAAGGGGTACCTCAAGGCGCTGCAGAGCAAGATTGGTATGTCTCACTTTCTTGGCTGTTTCTTGGCCATCTGAGATGATCGACCGATCGACAGGGTCTTTCAGAAACAGACAATAAATAAAAGTACAAACCCGAGTAACTAACGACATGGCCTAGATACTCTTGAAAGTCGCCTCGAGGCGCAAGAGAACGGCCACTTGAAATGGCCGGATACCATCGACAACGGCACGGACCTCATGTCGTCAATACCGTCGCTGCCATGCATGACGATCGCGGGATTCGAGAACCCAAAACTAGATGGCAACCTTTTTTCCATGTCCAATCCCATGGTTTCGGATCAAGATCCGTTTCTTGCTGCCTTTGTTGATGTCTCTGCTTTGCCGCCAACGACGGCCATGTTGCCTGAACATGCGCCGCCGACGCCATCAACAACCACGGGGTCGAGCCGAACCACCAGCGGCATTCACGTTACAGATATCATGCAAGCCGAATTGTGCGTATAGCTTCATTTTTTACCTTTGACAAGATTTTATTGACCGAATAAGTAGAGATCAATTATACTTTGACAGAATACACGCCGCTGTCCCCATCTTACACCAGCGCAGGTACCTCTCCTGGTCCAAGTCGCACTTCAAGACCAATTCGCGCCTCTGCCTTCAATATGCCATGTGGGCAACGGCGTCACTCATGTCAGCCCAATTCCAGCATATGCAAGACATGCTCTACTCAGAAGTAAAGCGCATGTTGGCCAACTCTAGCCTCCCAAGCTCGAGCCCAAGCCCAAGTTCCAGCTCCAGCTGCAGCTCCAGTTCAAGTTCAAGCTCCGGCAGCCAGAGCAATCACAACGCCGCAATACATGTCGAGCTGGTGCAAGCTTGGGTTCTTGCTGCGACGTACGAGTTTGTCAAGGCAAACCACCATGAGGCGTGTATCAGCGCCGGCCGCGCCCTTCGTCTTGCTCAGTTGATGGGGTTGTATAAACTCGACGTTTCAAATAATGCCACTGCAACTAGCGAGACCGATTTTATTATTACCGAAGAGAAGCGCCGCGTATTCTGGATGGCGTTTACTCTTGAAAGTTTGTATAGTATGCGCAACGGCCTGCCTTTGGTGATACATGAGCACAATGTAAGTCCCACCAACTGGACTACTTGCCCCATGACAACTTGAAGCTAATCTGTATAGATTACAACATTTCTACCTGTACCGGATCCAGAGTTCCAGAACGGCCAGCCCGTGCAGACAGGTTTTCTAAGCGACTGCATCGACAAGCGAAGCACCATTGTCAAATCACCACTCAACGAATGCATCATGCTCATGGCCATGTGCGCGAGGACCCTGTTCCACGCCCACCAGTATAACACGCACTGCCAGAGCGGCCAGGCAGAGTGCGACCATCTCGACTGGCAAAAATGGCTCGACAATGTGCTCCTGGTGCGGCTACAAACGCTGGCGCAGGACTATCCCTCCCCTACCAACTCGTGCGATCCCACGTTGCTCTTCGCTAGCTGCTTGGCACAAGCCACAATTGTCTACCTCTGCAGGGAGATGCAATCCATTGAGTGGCCTGATAATGGCGGCCGGGGCATCCCACTGGTAGCTGAGTATCAGCAGCGGGCTCTTGCTGCTGTTGAGCATACGCTTGAGTTTGCGCGATCACTGACGGATTTTCCTCCGTTCAAGGTAAGCAACTGCTTTCCTCTACACGCCGTTACTTGTTATGACCTACTAACATGTTGTTTATAGATTAGCCCTTTTATGCCAATCCCGTTGTTCATCTGCGCCGAATTTCTGTCTCTAAATCGCTCTAATCCTGCGACCGCCCCTCTGCTACAGAACTTGGTGGATATACTTGGACAGTTGAAGGAGGTTGACAACCCTCAAAAGTATATAGGCCTGCCGGATCTGGACCTAGTTACAGCGTCTATGAATCTGTGAAGAGGGATGAGCGGAGTCGTTGTGGCGAGCTGTACATATTGCAGGCTTGGCGAGTTGGGCAAGGAGCGTTGTACTTGTTGCGCATAGACTTGAATAGCAAATCGCAGCTTTTTTTTTACTTCAGTTCCAAATCATTGCATAGGTGTCGCTTGGAATACACTTTTATCATTGAGTTTTTTTCATATTCACACTTGGATACTTTATGATGCGCCAGCTCAGCAAACTATACAATTGAATCGCCTACCAACTTGACTACATAAAGTAAAACTGTGCTCTCTATCTCACCTCCAACTCCTTTGCATTCTTGAGCAAATCGCCCGTCTTACCACCAAACGTCTTGATCGCATTCTGGCGAATCTGCTCCCCGAGAACAATGCGACCGCCAGAGCCATCGAGAACCGGCGCATCAAGCTTCAAGTTCCCATTGAGGAAGAAGGCAACGCTGTAGCGATCCCTGTCCGTAGTGAGCACACGATGACGCGCGCTGCGATAGTACCCGCCCGTGTAGCGATCCATAGTATCGCTAATATTGATCACGTATGCGTCCTTCTTAGGCGGCACAGGAATCCATGTCTCGGTCGGCGGGTACCACACCTCAAGACCCTTTGTGCCCAGTTCCTGAAGAAGGATGGTGACGCAGCCGAAATCGGTGTGGTCGGCGACTGTGCTCTCTTCGTTAGCGACATGTGCCTCGGTTTAGACACTAAATGTGGTTTGCAATTCACCTCCAAACTGTCTGTCGTCGCGGACAGGCTGTGGCCCGTAGTGAAGCATTCTCATCGGGATGGAGGCATTCTCAGCCAGCACGTCGAGCGCATCGGGAGCGCAGTCCCATGACTCCGGGAGACCGCGGCGCAGAATCTTGAGCAGGATCTTGACCAGGTTCACCATCTGCGCCTGGTAGGCCATTACGGGCTGGCGGAAGTCCTCGTCCGGGATGGCTTTTGGCCAGAGGTTAGGCCCGCAGGAGAAAGTGCCTGCATCAGGATGGTCTGCGGGAATCTCCGCGCCTACGATGAATGTCTTGATTATTATCGTCAGTCGAAATTGCTCAGCGGTGGTTTTAAAAAAAAGTATTTGATGGCTTTGTTAGACAACAGAATGGCGGCGTGAAAAAATGTTATACCTCCTTCGTATCTGGCAGCAGACCCTTGTGGTGAGTCTGAATCAATGATGGTTCGTAGCCTCTGAAAGACTGGCCCAGGGAGTTGCTGACGCTAACAGACATGCGCTCCTCGATGGGAAGGGCGAAGAACTTCTTGGTCAGGTCAAGAATCTGCTGACGTGTCTCGGGGGTGACACCGTGCTCGACAATCTGGAAGAAGCCGTACGTGGTGGCGGCATGATGGACTTGGTCGACGACATGCTGTTTGTCTGCCTCGGTAGCGTCAGGGTTCAACCAAGCACCAATGTCGACGGTGGGGATGTAAGCAGGGGATGCTTCAGTTGTTTTGATAGCCATGGTTGTATGTGTGCTCTGTAATCTGTCTGGTATCAAAGGCCTGCCTGTCTCTACAGTGCTGTACGTCGCTAGTGCGGTTTAGAAGGGGGCGTCTAACCTGCCGTTTTCACGAGAGAGTGGTCAGAGCTACGACGACTATAATATCCCAAAATCCATGCACCTTCTACATAGTCTGGCTGTGAGCAGCCCATCATGTGTGAGCGAGGCTCAGCTGAGCCAGGCTAAACCGGTGACAACACACAGCTGCAAAGTTTTCCCTTGGAACATTTGAACTGATAAATAGAGCTTCCGAGCGGCAAATCTACTCGTCTCGGGCGGGTGCTCAGGTTACAGCAATTCCTATCTCCGTGGTGTGGGTGGGAACAAAGCGCCCAGGAACACCCCCTTCGTGTCCCCTCTGACCGGCATATTTGTGTGACTCTGATCTGTCCGGAGTAGATGCCCCTCCGATTACAGCAATTCGTAGATCCGGTGTGAGTGGAGCATTCAATGTTTAAGCCCCCCGGAGTTATTAGCTTCCAAAGGATGGCAGGGCTGAAATTGGGGGCTGCCGTTCGTCTGCAGGGGACTGGAGGAGCGGGAGAGAGTCTTTCCCGAAGAGGAAACAGAAACTCCCGGCCAACGTAAACTCCTCAAGCCACAAGGAATTCATGGTGGTCCAAGAGGGGGTCGCGCCTTTGTCGAGTTCGGGGTTTTGACAGAAAAGCCCGCAAACTAAATCGTGCTCCCCAATAACCCTACAGTATTTTCCTTTGGTACCGAGAAGAAGTCCGTCTCTTGCAGCAAGTAGCGTCTTCGTTATGCCAAGACATAAGCTACTTAAATAACCTTAACCCTTGCCCCAGGTGTGTCTCCATAAATCGGTGTCAGCACGAGATCCGTGACAGGAACTAGGGGTCCTGGTAGTGCTGCCATCCGGATCTCTGAGGGTGATGAAGGGTGGCCCACCTACGGGAAGACGGGCTCGGCGCTGACTTGGCTTGCTCGGCGTTTCTTTATTGTTTCGCAGTCAAGCAGTCTGCTGTCGTGGACTTCCAAGATAGTTGGGCTTGCAGAGTTACGTGGGCCATCTCGGATTTCGGGTTGCCACCTCGGAAGAAGGATACATGGAATATGTACTTTGACTGTCGTGATTGACAATGAAAGCCTTATAGTGCCCGTAACAAAGTTTCTTCCAGATTTAGACATGCTATACTTTATTGCGCTTGTTTGTTGCACTTGTTATGCAAGTCACGCTCACCAAGACGTTCTTCCTATCCACTGATTAAAACAAGCGTGCTTCAAATTAACAAAACTCCAACTACAACTCTATCATTTCTCCAAACAAACAACCATTACGGTGTTACGTTTGACCAAAATGACCAGAGACGAAAAGTCAGACTTTGCCAAGGGCGACGACATACCTGGTACTGACCAAAGCTCCAGGTCAAGTCAAACCCAAGATCAACCCGCAGGTGTATTACCAGAGCAGCAGAAGGATTTGGAACAACAACCTCCTCCTGCTCCTGGCCCTCCTGCGATTGCACCTCCTCCCAATGGCGGCCGTGTTGCGTGGACGCAAGTCCTCTGCGGCTTCTGCCTGTTCTTCAATACGTTTGGTATACTCACCAGCTTTGGTGTCTTCCAAACCTACTATGAGTCCACGTCGTCTCCCTTCCGTCGTGCCACTTCAGATATCTCCTGGATCGGATCGCTCCAGGTATTTCTCCTGCAGTTCAGCGGCATCATCGTCGGCCCCATCTTTGACAAGGGCTACATCCGCTTGCTGCTTGGCCTTGGCGGCTTTCTCATCGTGTTTGGGCACATGATGCTCAGTATCGCGAGCGCCTACTGGCAGATTTTGCTTGCCCAGGGTTTCTGCGTCGGTATCGGCATGGGCTGCTTGTTTGTCCCTTCCATCTCCCTTCTGCCGTCGTACTTTTCCACACGGCTGGGTTTGGCGATTGGCCTCGCATCTGCAGGTAGTTCCGTGGGAGGTGTCATCTATCCCGTCATCATGCAACAACTGGTTGAAAAGGCAGGCTTCCCCTGGGCTGTCCGGGTCCTCGCCTTCGTCTCACTTGTGACGTTGGCGGTGCCATTCACCCTCATGCGGGTTCGGTTCAAGCCGGCCAAGGCCCGCGCCATGATCGACTGGACGGCATTCCAGGATCTTCCTTTCCTGTGGTTCGCCTTGGCAACAGCCATTGCATTCATGGGGTTGACTGGCTACCAAATTTTGTTTGCTTTCTACGCCAAGGAGCAGGGCATCACTTCAACAGCGTTTGCCTTTAATCTTGTCTCCATCTACAACGCCATGTCTACCGTGGGACGCATTGTACCTAATGCCATCTCAGATAAGATTGGCCAGTTCAACGTCCTCGCACCTGCGGTTTTACTCACCGGCGCGGTTTACCTCTGTACCATGGCCACGCATACGCAGGGAGTCATGATTGGAATCACCTTGCTTGCTGGGTTTTTCCTTGGTGTTCTCACTGCCATGCCGCCGGTGTGCTTGGCCGTGCTTACCAAGGACAAGTCCAAGATTGGGACGAGAATTGGCACTGGTTTTGCCATTATTTCGCTTGGCACGCTTACTGGTGGCCCGGCGTCCGGTGCAATTGTGCAGCGAAGTCATCCTTTGGCGTGGACGGCAGTTTGGTCGTTTACCGGAGCTTGCATGTTGGTTGCAGGTTCAATGTACGCTGCTCTCCGAGTCGCGAGGTCTGGATGGAAACCACTTGTCAAGGCGTAGTTGAGGTTGTAGCTCAAGGGGTTGTGAAACATGTTCGCGGAGGTACATTTATGACATTGTCAAAGCATAGACGCAGGGCAATTGGGGCGCCGTTTTGGTAAATACGTATCAGATTGAGATTTTATACGGCCTAGATAGAATGAACTAATAGATGACAATTCATGACTCTTTTAGCAGGGCAGTCTAAGCGATAACGTTGTGTCCTTGCAACCAAGCACACACCCCGTAAAATACCATCATGGTCTTAGTTGGTGTGTCGTGAGCACTAACGAGTACCGTCATAAGTTGTGCAGCATTAATAAACAAACGAATCCATATGAATACAAAAATTAATGCTCAGACGCTTCTTTTCATTGAGAGTCTAACTACGACTTGACCCGTATGGTGTTAACCGCCCTCCCATACTTCTCTACGCTCTGTCTAACCATCCCCATGTAATCAAAGTTCCAAATCTTCAGCGTTCGATCCATAATCTCCTCAAAACACGTCTCGGCGGAGACTCGCTTCGCTGGGTCAGCAAAGTCGGGGCTATGCTGCAAATCACACACTCTCCTGCTGCTGTTGACCAGCCATTGGCTCCTCCCCCTTCTCGCATCATCATAAACACGCAAGGCAGCAGCCACAGCGTCGGCTTTGCTCACGCCGCCGATTCGAACTGTGCCAGCCACCTCAGCCAGGAGGACAGAAAGGCAGAGTGCATCCTCGATGCCCATGCCGGCTCCTGCGCCATGGTGTGGTGTGCTCGCGTGCGCGGCGTCGCCGGCTACACAGACCCTGCCGTTGTTGTAATGCGCAAGAGGGTGTTCGTACATGTCGAAAAGTCCCATCACGGGTACTGTTTCGGGCATCTTTTCCAATAGGTTCCTGATCCTGGGGTGCCAGTCCTTGAAGGCAGCCTCGATATCAGAACGGGGGCTCTGTCGGGCAGTCCAGGAGCCCTCTTCGGACCAGGGCTGGGGATCATGGTAAAACAAGGCTACGTTGACCAAGGTGTTTTGTGCAACGGGATAGTGAAGCAAGTTGGCGCCAGGGCCTATGTGGTTGTAGTAGATGGATGCTGTGGTTGCGCCGAGGGCATCGGCGGCTGCAGCCATGGGAACAAGAACTCGGGCAGATCGCACATTTGTGTAGGTTGGCACGCCCTCCTTCGGAGGCGAAAAGGGATTGAGCACAAACTCGCGAGTCCTAGATCTTATGCCGTCACATCCAACAACTGCAATGAGTCTGTGTTAGTGCCAGCCATGGGGTGGATTCTCTGTGAGTTGAGTTGAGCCCTACGAACCTGCATCCGCTGTGGCTATCGTGCCATCCGTGAATCTCAATGTGAGTCGACCGCCATCTTCAGGGTCTGCAATGCTCTCCAATTCCTTATTGAAATGGATCATGTCACTGGGAAAGAGGGTTCCCATCTGGTCGAGGAAGTGATCCCTCCTCGTGCCTTCGATGCCCTTGTAACCAGCATCTGCCTTCATGTATTGTCTCTGCCATCCACCAGGGGTAATCTCCCATTCCTTATTCTTCGCAAGCTTACCAATATCCAAGTCCTGAGAGAACCCATCAACCCATCTGAGGTAGTCGTGTGGATCGTCAGGATCCAATGCGGAAATGGGCACACCTCCGCAAAGACGCAGAGCAGTAATGACACCGGGATCAATCATCTCCATACATGCCTTGGCCGCAATGTTGAAGCCGATTCCGGCACCAGACTCACGGAATGTTGACGATCTCTCGTAAATTGAGACGGGCACCGAGCGCCGATGAAGACCAGCAGCGAGTATCAAGCCAACGATTCCGCCACCCACGATGGCGATCTCAGGCGGACTCTCAGACGTTGGCCGGGATCCCATTGTGACGAGAAGATGTTTCAGTATAGAATGAGTTGTGTACAGATGATGCGATTGGCATTGATCTAATCTAGATTTAGCTCAGGCTGGCAGCTTATATAACTTTTAATGTCTCAAGGCTTGCACATGAGTGTAAATATGAGATCGAAGGTATCACCAACAGTCATTTCCGTCTCTTCATGCAATCCTACATTTCGAAATATGCAGAAAGTGCATTCACTGTTACTCAACTTCACAGGACTCAATCCATCGATGGTCTGAAAATCCGATCCCGAGGCAGCCCGACGCTAGTACTCTATATAATCGACATCTGTAAGCTGAATCGGTTGTTGATTTGACAACTCGGAATTTCTAGAATTATTTCCTAAAATGGCATGTAGCTCCACTACTCTATCAAGTGGGCTCTGTGGCCGTCTATAGGTCGACTGAGAGAAACTCCGAGGATCCTAGCCGCATTCCTGCCTATCTGCTTATGGACTAATTGGTGAGACGAGATAGTTTACCCACGGAGCTCAATGCAAGGGACTGGAAATAACAAGCATTTGATTCGTCCAATTTCACCTCGATCTTACAGTCGACGGAGTTTGCCAGCCAGCTGAAGACGCAGGTTCCACACAGTCGGTTTGCGAGTTCTCGCTACCACTCTATGTCCAGCCTCATCCGGCCCTTGTTCGTGATCATTGCCTTACCCCTTGTGATATCCCAGCCTGAATACCCACAAGGATGAACATGTGGTGACTGTGCAATCTAGGGTTTCATGCCGGAAGTTTAGGTGCGTAGCCGCCGTGTTGCAGGCATTGCAACCTGAGCACGTTCCTACATGCTGACCCAGGGGCGTGTTGTTAGAGTCCGGTTCCCATCGAGATAGCCATGTTGGTGCCTATCAGATAGACGTTTTGGCTCTTTGAGTCAGGAAACTCCTCCCTAAGAAGAAGTGTATACTTCCTTGTCTCCCCATTGTCGGGAATTTCTGCTTCCTTGTGTTACACTATCAAAACCACCCTACTCATCCTTTCGTTTTGCATGTATCCTGTGGAAGTCGTCTACAGCCAACATGCCTATCTCAACATGCGAGGACTCTACTCCTCAAGATTCTACATTACATTTACCTCGCATACTCTGCCTTCATGGCGGTGGTACAAACGGTCGCATCTTCAATGCTCAGTGTCGTGCCATCAAGGAGCAACTGTCAAACGACTTTCGCCTCGTCTTCGCTGAAGCAGCATTCCCGTCGCACGCAGGACCAGATGTGCTCTCCGTATACAAGGACTGGGGCCCTTTCAAGCGCTGGTTAAGATGGCTACCAAGTCAACCTAACCCTGGGCCTCAAGCTATTGTCGACGCACTCGATCAGTCTCTTTACAATGCCATGTTGTTGGATGACATGCGTGGAGCGACTGGAGAATGGGTTGCACTGCTTGGTTTCAGCCAAGGTGCCAAAGTCTCTGCTAGCTTGCTCTACCGTCAGCAGTTGGAAGAGGAAATATATGGCATTGGCAATGCATCTACAAGATTCCGGTTTGGGATACTCTTTGCTGGCCGGGCGCCTCTCGTGTGCCTGGACCCTGATGCTGAGACAGATCCAAGTCTTCCAGATGCGTCTCAAATCACTGATGTCAAGGGATACAAGCGGCCTGCCTTGCCTCATGGCGAGAATATGTTGAAGATACCAACCGTACATGTTCACGGGACAAATGATCCGGGGTTGGATCTCCATCAACAACTGTTTGAGGAGTTTTGTGAACCTCAGAGCAGAAGACTCGTCGTTTGGGACGGAGATCACAGATTGCCGTTGAAAAGGAATGACGTTGCTAAAGTGGTTCGTGAAATCCGCGAACTGGGCCAAATGACTGTGTTATGAGCAGATGTAGATGGCTTGTAAATGATTCTGGGCAGACGGCGTTTTGCGGCAGCTTTTATTGATAGTAGAGATTCTTTTATGTACTCTGTTTGTTCATAGAGTTACTTCAGTCTTTTTTATTAGCTATTTTGAGTTGAAAGCATTTGAAAGCCTCATGACGCAAACTCGAAATGGTGGTTGGGCGATGGCTACTTCGGCGTATTAGAGCGTTAGCTAATCTTGGAGTATTATTTGGCATTGAATACTTTATTCTCAATGATATGCCATAAGAACAATGAGAATAGCTTCAATAGAGATAACAAATATTGGGGTATGGAAGGTGAATTGCGCGAGCGAATTGAGGCGAGTGAGATATTGCATTGGCTTTTTCTTGGCACGGGTATTATCACAGACGCCGAGGCTGTGAATACGATTATTGCAAGCGAAATTCCTCCGAAAGAATCGTAATGCGGTGGTAATACAACAATGAGGCTGATAGATAATGCAACACTGGGCGAACCATGAGCCTGTGTTGTGCGAGCAACCATGAACGGAGTTTCTTTAACAATCTTGAGGCTAAGCGCCATTGCAGGGGCAGAACTACATGTTCAGAGTCAGATTTGAAAGGCGCATGCGTGGGCAAATAGTAATGCCGAGCGGCTTTGGGAAACGTTTTACCGGGTGCGGTATAGTCGCCCCGGTGTATGGTTCTCCGGCGAGACACATTCTAGAAGCTGTCTCAGTTTATAGGAAATAAGCTTGAATCACGTATTTGTTTTATTTATACATTATGAACCCAGCACCTACTAGACCTTACTTACTGCTCTAACTAAGTCATCTACTTCCTCTGTCGAAGCAATACTCAACAACTGAGCGGCAAGCTCGACCACCCGCCATTCAACAACTACGGCGGAGAAATACAAAAACCGATATATACCATATTAGAAAACAGCAAGGTCAAAGAGAAAGGACAAGACAAGAACAATGGTGGAATCAAAACTTTTCGTCTTTGGGCCACAGGCTCTCAGCTTCAACGCAATCTCTTTTGAGAGCCTTCTTGCTAAACTGCACCGAGAGGATCTGAGTACATGGGCACTGGATGTCATCTCAACACTCCCCGCGACGCTGACTTCACTGTCAACGGAGGTTCCGAAGCTTCTAGAAATAGATGTGAAACAGCTGTTCGACCCGTTGATCAAGGCACTGCGAACAGGGGAGCTCCCGGCGAATTGCTACCCTCTGCCGAATGCGCTGCTCTCACCACTCGTCGTCATCTCCCAGCTCGCGGACTACAGGGCTTTGATCCGAGCGACCGAACCTTCTTTGGACACGTCTGCTCGGATACCCGCCCAGATCATTGCGGATGCGGAGACTCTTGGGCTTTGCACTGGTGTCCTGACCGCATTTGCAGTGGCATCCTCCGCAACAATTGCTGATTTACTTCATCATGGGGCCGTGAGCACCCGGCTGGCCATGATCTCTGGAGCATTGGTTGATGCAGATGACGCTTCGAACGAGGAGGGGAAGAAATCGACGTCGTTTTCTGCTTCGTGGGCTGCCGCCAGCCTCGAGCACTTGAACGCGACGTTGCAAAAGTACCCGGAGGTAGGTTACCAACCGTCTACTATGTTTAACAACAGCTTCTTTCAAGTTTTACAAGGACAAAACTTACTAATGTTTAAACAGGCATATTTGTCTGTACGAATGGACGACAAGAGAGCTACGATTACAAGCGCCAAGGACGTGGCCCCTGAATTACAACAAGCTTTGAAGGACCGAGGTATTCATGTGTCGCATGTGGCCCTTAATGGGCGATTCCATTGGTCCTCTCATAACCGGGAAATCGAGAAAGTAATCGAGTTTGTCAACAAGGATCCAGCTCTTCAACTCCTCGACGCCTCGAGAACGGTAATCCCGACGAGAGCCAACAGCGGGGGTCATTACCTTCAATCAGGGAAGCTTCACGATATTGCTCTGCGTGCTATCCTGACTGACCAGTCCCTCTGGTATGAAACGGTTGAACTAGCTTATTCTGGAAAGCTTCAGTCTCCAGACTCCAGGGTGCTTTGCTTCGGTTCTGAACGATGCCTGCCTCCAACAATAGTCCGGAAATTGGACTCGCGCCTCATCCACGTGGCAGACGCGGATCTATCTTCTGGTAGCGGACTTGGCGATGTTCAATCCATTCTATCGGATAGCCCAGACAATCGTATCGCCGTCATTGGAATGTCTTGCCACGTACCAAACGCTGAGGATCTGGACGCATTCTGGCAGGTCCTCTTGAGCGGCGAGTCACAGCATCGTGAAGTCCCCGAGGAGCGCTTCAGCATGAAATCTCATTTCCGTGAGGTCGACCCCGCAAGAAAATGGTACGGCAACTTTATTCGTGACCATGACGCTTTTGATCACAAGTTCTTCAAAAAGAGCCCTCGCGAGATGGGATCAACGGACCCCCAGCATCGAATCGCGCTGCAGCTGGCATACCAAGCCGTGCAACAATCCGGATACTTTGGAGTACCGGAGTTTAACAAACACATTGGTGTCTACGTTGGACATGCAAATACAGACTACGAACACAACGTTCGAAGCTATCCAGCAAATGCGTACTCCGCCACGGGTAACCTCAAGAGTCTCTTGGCTGGCAAGATTAGTCACTATTTTGGATGGACCGGCCCCAGTTTGACGCTAGATACGGCCTGCTCTTCTTCCAGCGTTGCCGTACATCTCGCCTGCCGGGCTATTTTAAGCGGTGAAATCAATGGTGCTCTTGCTGGAGGCGTGAATATCCTCACCAGCCCGGAGTGGTATCACAATTTGGCAGGCGCCTCTTTCCTGAGCCCAACAGGACAATGCAAGTCGTTTGATGCCAGAGGAGATGGCTACTGCCGTGGCGAAGGATCGGGTATGGTCTTCTTGAAGAAACTGTCTGCAGCGTTGGCAGATGGCGACCAGGTTCTGGGAGTTGTTGCAAGTACCTCGGTTCTCCAGAACCAGAACTGCACCCCGATTACAGTACCGAACTCTACCTCCCTGGGTGGTCTCTTCGGAGATGTGATTAAGCGTGCCAGAATAAAGCCACATGACATATCCGTCGTCGAGGCTCACGGCACAGGTACTGCTGTTGGTGATCCAGCTGAGTACGATGGCATCCGACAGGTGCTTGCTGGTCCTACGCGTCCCGACAGGTTATCCTTGACTGCAGTCAAAGGATCCATTGGCCATTTGGAGGTTGCGTCAGGTGTTGCATCGTTGATCAAAGTTTTGTTGATGATTCACGAGGCTGCTGTCCCACCCCAGGCCAGCTTTCAGTCTATTAATCCTGATCTGAAGGCCAAGCCGGAAGATAACATCGACATCACGACAGTTGTCAAGCCTTGGAAGGCCGCTACACGTGCTGCCCTCATTAACAACTATGGTGCTTCCGGTTCAAACGCTTCCATGGTCGTCACAGAAGCGCCGAAAGCAACGCCACAGCAAACTTCCACGCAACTGGCAGACAAGGCTGCTCCATTCTGGCTAAGTGGAACGGACGATGCTCGTATTAAGACGTACGCTGCTAAGCTTAGAAACTTTGTTCAGCAAAAGCGGGCTTCCGACAAAGTTCCAACTCTCGCGAATCTTTCCTTCCAACTCGCAAGACAATCGAATCGTACATTGAACCAGGCGCTTATCCTTAATGCGACTTCGATCGAAGACTTGGACCAAAAGCTCTCTGCCTTTGAGAGCGGCTCTGGTACAGTCTCTATTAAGAAACCTGACGCCAAACCTGTCATTTTGTGTTTTGGTGGCCAGATTTCCACCTTTGTTGGACTGGACAAGGATGTCTTTGACAATGTTGCTGTTCTGCGCAGCCGTCTGGATGAATGTGATGCGACTTGCCTCGCTCTTGGGCTTGACAGCATTTACTCTTCCATCTTCCAGAGAACACCTTTGTCGGATATTGTCAAGCTGCAAACCGCCTTGTTTTCCATGCAGTATTCTTGTGCCATGGCATGGATTGACTGTGGCATCAAAGTGTCGGCTATTGTTGGACACAGCTTTGGCGAATTGACAGGCTTATGTGTTTCCGGTATCCTTTCTCTAAGAGATGCCCTGAAGCTGGTTTCAACGAGAGCCAAGATCATTCAGCAGTCTTGGCCCGCTGAAAAGGGTTCGATGATGGCGGCGGAGGGGGATCTTGCTACGGTGGAGCGTCTTGTTGCCACTGGTCGTGAGAAATCTGGAAAGGACGTTTCCATCGCGTGTTACAATGGACCTACAAGCTACACCATTGCCGGACCTGCGGCTGGAATCCAAGCAGTCGAGGAACTTGCCAAAACAGATGAGACTTTCAAGGGAATGCGGGTAAAGGTACTCAATGTCACCAATGCCTTTCACTGCAGTCTTGTGGACTCGCTCAAAGAGGAGCTTGTTGCACTTGGCGAAACCTTGGCTTTCCGACCTGCCAAGATCCGCCTCGAACGAGCTACAAAGTTGGCCGAAACGGGTAATTTCGCTAAGGATTACGTCTCTCAACATCTCAGGAACCCCGTTTACTTCCACCAAGCTGTGAAGCGTCTATCTGATGAGTACCGCGACGCTATTTGGCTAGAGGCTGGCTCCAACTCGACCGTAACAAACATGGCCAGCAAGGCACTGGGTGGTGGCTCAAGCAATTCATTCTTCCAAGGAGTGAACATCACGGTTGACTCTTCTTATGGGCTTCTCGCAGATGCTACGACCAAGCTGTGGCGACAGGGCTTGGATGTAACCTTCTGGTCTCACCACAAATCACAGATTGCGGACTACACTCCCATCTTGCTTCCTCCTTATCAGTTTGAGAAATCAAGACACTGGCTTGATATTAAAGAAATACCAACTGTTAGCGAGACAGCAGCCACGACTGCTCCAGCGCCGGTCGTCGAGCCCGAGAAGGGTCTTTTCACGTTTTTCGGCTTCCTCGACGATTCGAAACGCTCAATCAGGTTCCGTGTGAACACGAACACGCCGGAATTCAAGCAAATGGTGGAGGCTCACGTTATGGCTAACACTGTGGCCGTGATGCCCGGTATGCTCCCAGTCGAGATCGCAATCGACGCGCTGTCCACATTGCGTCCAGAATTCAAGGACTGTCAATACCAGCCGGAGCTTCACGGGCTGGTGTACTATAGCCCTCTTGTGCCTCAGCACTGCAGCGCCGTGTGGCTGGATGTGCAAGCCGCAGATCCAAGCGGCTTGACTTGGGAGTGGAAGTTCGTCGGCCAAGATTCCAAGGGAACAGCTACGCGACATATGTCTGGCTCCATTACATTCTACCAGCCAACGAGTCCCGCTGTCCAAAGCGACTTCGCACGACTTTCACGTCTCGGATCCCATAAGCGTTGCAAGCGTATTCTCGATGGCGGTGAAGCCGATGATGTCGTCGTTGGCCGGAACATTTATCGCGCCTTTGAGACCGTTATCGACTACAAGGATCTATACCGCCATCTGACCAAGCTTGTTGGCAAAGACGGCGACTCTGCTGGCCGAGTTATCCGATCTCACGATAAAGAAGGATGGCTGGACTCGGTGCTCACTGATTGCTTCTGCCAAGTCGCTGGTGTAGCTGTTAATTTGTTCTCGGACACTGCCGACTTTGCAGACCGAGGTATTTATATCGGCGACAGAGTGGACCGCTGGATTCGCGCCCCAGGATTGCTTGCTGATCCTGCCAAACCAAAGGAATGGGAAGTATTTGCGATGAGTAATCGCGAATCAGATACCGCTTTTGTCAGCGATGTCTTCGCTTTTGATGCCCGTGACGGCTCTCTATACGAGGCAATTCTTGGTATTAGATACAGCAAAGTTCCCATGGCCGGTATTCGCAAGGCTCTCAACCGAATTGTGACAGAGAACCCCAACGCCCCTGGTTCCACGATATCACCGCCGCAGACACCACCTGTGTTCACTTCGCCAAACCTCAACCCTCTGCCCGCACCGCAACAGCAGGTGTCCTTCCCTGCAGCAGATATCAATGGTATCAATGGTTTCAGCAACGTCCAGGAGGTTCCGACTGTTAACGGTGTCAATGGTACGCGGAAGCCTGCCAAGGCTGCTAAGGAGTCACCTGGAGCGCACATCCCAGCCAAAGCCAAGGAAATTTTGAGCAACCTCTCCGGTGTGGAAGTAGAAGATATCCAGGATGATTCTGATCTTGTGGAGATGGGTATTGACTCACTCATGGCCATGGAGTTGATCCGTGAAGTTGATGCTGCGTTCAAATGCACACTCGAGACAGACCAGCTGATGGGCTTGACGGACTTCCGAAGCCTCGTGGTTTGCATTAGCACTACCATGGGCCTTGAACTAGATGGCAACACGGATAGTGGATATGACAGCGAGACTGGGCCACAAACAAACGGTGTCGATGGCAAGTCTGTCAACGGTACCATAGTCACCAACGGAGTCACCAATGGTCTGAGCCATGATGCCAATATCCCAGCCTCGACAGTTCTCAATGTTTTCCGAGCAACCAAGGCGGTAACTGACGAGTTCATTCACAACTACAAGATGAGCAACTATTACACTCAAGTGCGACCGGTATCAACAATGCTGTGCGCCGCTTACATTGTTGAAGCGTTCGACAAGTTGGGATGCTCATTCAAAGATGCCCAACCTGGCCAACAACTGGCTTCCATCTCGTACCTGCCCAAGCATGAGAAGTTCATGAAAGAATTGTACAAGATTATTGGACCCGATGAAACCGGCCTGGTTGATATCGTCGATGGTAAACTTGTACGAACCGCCGTGCCTTGCCCCAATAAGCCCGCGTCAACACTACTAGAGGAGGCGCTCCGAGATGAGCCCGATCACGCTCCCGAGTTCAAATTGTCAGCTTTGACAGGTTGCAAATTGGCAGAATGTCTAACTGGCAAGGCAGATGGCCTTCAGATCATCTTCGGCTCTGCTGAGGGCCGAAAGACAGTATCTGATGTGTACGCAGTTGCGCCCCTCAACTACACCTGGATTAAGCAGGCCGAGTTCTTCATCCAACAACTTCTCCAACGCCTCCCGGCTAACGGACTTCCCATCAAGATCCTTGAGATGGGCGCTGGTACAGGAGGTACTACTGCGACTATGGTCCCTATGCTTGCGGCACTTGGAGTTCCTGTGACTTATACTTTCACCGACCTCTCCTCTTCGCTTGTAGCGGCCGCCCGTAAGCGATTCAAGCAGTACCCTTTCATGGAGTTCAAGGTTGTCAATATTGAGTCTACACCGGACAAGGCTCTTCTTGAAAGCCAGCATATCATTCTCGCCAACGCTTGTGTTCACGCTACCCGATCGTTGCCCATCTCTCTACGCAATATCCGCCAGATACTGCGCTCTGATGGCATGCTCATGCTCCTTGAAGAAACAGAGCAGCTTCCTTGGGTAGACTTTGTTTTTGGCCTCCTAGAAGGCTGGTGGCTGTTCGAAGACGGCCGCGTCCACGCTCAAGTTACCGCCGAGCACTGGGAAAAGGATCTTCGCGGTGCCGGTTTTGGTCACGTCGACTATACAGACGGCAATTGCCGCGAAGCACAAGTGCAACGTATCATTTTTGGCTTCGCCTCCGACATCAGGTACGCCGATTCAGATTCAGCTGAGAAGCCGTCCTATCCTATCCATTTACGGCACACAGAACTAACGAGTGTCGTAGATCGGCAGGCAGTCATTGATGACTTTATCCGGAAATACACGGCCGACTTTCGCGAACCAGGATCATCTTCTTCACTATTCAACTCGTCGGTAGATGGAAGCGAGGGACTTTGCGTGCTTGTTACCGGTGCAACGGGGAGTCTGGGCTCTCACATTGTGTCGGGGGCTGCTCAGATGCCGAGGGTCACCAAGGTTATCTGCCTCAACCGCTTGGGTAGCATTGACGCAGTAACTAGACAAGAAGAGGCTTTTCACCTGAGGGGAATCGAGTTTGAGCCTATGGTCAAGACGAAGCTACAGATTCTGGAATCGGATTCGTCGAAGCCCTTGCTTGGGTTGCCTTCTGATACCTACAATGCCCTTGTCCAGTCAGTGACACACATCGTTCACAATGCTTGGCCAATGAGTCTCACTCGTACGACAAAAGCCTACGAATCCCAATTTCAGGTCATGCGCAATCTCATAGACCTTGCCGGAGAATGCACAAGCCTCCGACCTTCCTCCTTTAGATTCAGCTTTCAATTCATCTCGTCTATTGGAGCGGTTGGATATTATCCGTTGTGGACTGGTCGGTCATTAGCACCAGAACTACCAACAACAGCCGACACAGCTCTCCCAGTCGGCTATGCGGATGCAAAGATTGTTTGCGAGAGGATGCTAGAAGAGACTCTCCGTCGCTTTCCCCATAAATTTCGTGGAATGGGGGTTCGCATCGCTCAAATCACGGGTTCAAGGACTAATGGGTACTGGAATCCCATGGAACATTTTTCTTTTTTCGTCAAGTCATCTCGATTCCTTCGCAGTCTTCCCAATCTACAGGGTACATTGTCATGGTCCCCAGTAAACGATGTTGCCGGCTCGTTGCTGGATTTGCTCATGTCCGACGAGCCCTCGTACCCTATCTATCACATTGAAAACCCAGCACGACAGCCATGGCCGGAAATGATTAAGCTTCTGGCGAGCGAGCTCGACGTTCCATCTGAGAATATTGTACCTTACGACGAGTGGCTCGAGAGAGTGCGGAGTTGTGAGGCACCCATGAGTGATAATCCCGCCAAGCAGCTCATGTCCTTTTGGGAGACACATTTCCTTCGTATGTCTACGGGCCCTCTTGTGTTGGATACAAAGCACAGTCGTGAGCATTCGAAGACCATGCGTGAGAGTGGACCAGTGGAGGATGAGCTTGTTAAGCGATATATTCGGCGATGGAAGGAGTTCTATTTTTAAAGCGTTTGTATGATATTTTATGTGTTATTGTGAGTCTAGAGCTTGAATACTACTTGTAGATTTTACTTTTGACTATGGGCTTCTCCTGTAGTATGATTTACGATGGTAATGCTGGTAGAGTCCTGCGAATTCTATGACAAGATTTTACCAGATGTAGTGTTGTGTGTCAACGTGTATAACTAAAACCATATCTCTGAATCAGCGAACCATTCCCCTTTGCCAGGCCAAACTGCCTATCGGTAATTTTGTTTGATAGTACTCATTATGGACATGACACTAGATATGAAGCACTAGAGGAGTAAACAAGAGACGAGATACGTGTGGAAGATGAGTTTCTCTAGCCACGAAGCATTGAGCAAGGTGTCATCTCCTCTGTGCCAACCGGTAGGAGCTCCTCACTGGGACCTTAGCGTGAATACTTGGGAATGGGTGGGCATGTTTGCGTGGTAACAAGGAACCGTGATGTAAACGGATTTCTGGACATTTGGCCAACACTACTTCGGAGATAATTAGCAGCTCGCGCGACTGGTCCTGTAACAAGTCCACCAGGGCATCAGACTTGGCACGACTCCTCGCATAGCATCAGCCAACCACGAAACATCATCGGTCAATTGAATAATTCTGCTAGCGTTAAGCACCTCCACTTGGTGGCGCGGTAGACCACAAAACACTCCCTACTGAGACTCGAGGAAAAACGGAGAGCGGCGTCTATACGATTGCCGGGCTATATGAAGCCTTTGATAAGTGTGTTGATGTGGCTTATGGAGGTAGCTACAATATCTTGTAATACCCAAAGCCTTGCAGAATGAAGGGGTGCAATATTATAATCACGCCACTGAAGGGACAAGTATGCCATCCTGCAGCCATGAGGGCATGCATGACTTTGAAAATGGGCACGAACTAGAGTACGCCATATGTAATATGTCGCGGCATCTTATACCAAAGTCGATGGTCAAAAAAGGGCAATCCTGCCGAACGCCATTGTCCATCACATGTTTCCCCCGCAATGGATGGAAATGTGCGGTGGCCCTTGTTAGATATGGCCGAGAAATGTCCGGTAAATTGAGAAGAATAATGACATTCAAGAGAACATGATGTCAATATGCTCGACAGATGAAGCAGCTTAACTCAGTTTCCCTTTATTCAACGCCACTGCAGTCCTTGAGGGCCCAGGCTTTGGCTCGCCATTACCCTCCTTCCTCTTTTGTGGTTCTCAGTTCTTCGACACTTTTTGCTTCCTTGTGGGAGGAATCCCACGTGGCTGAAAACTGCAGTATAGGGGCTGTTACATTATAGTCTCGAAGTATAGGCTTGGCTGACCTGGCTTGTAACGACTTTGGAATGCTTTGGAATTGGCATCACTATGGAAAGCGTCTAAGAATAGGTTACCAGTAAGAAATGCTGACATCAGCACAACGGATGTCTTCATATTACTAATGGCATTGTCCGTGTTTTAGTGTTGAAAACTTTTGAAGGGTTGAAGAGAACCAAAGGATTGTATTCGTTCAAGGTACGGGCCAGTAAATTTCCGAGTGATGTTGAGTGCGGTGGTCAATTTGTGAAAGGGGGCCGCTCGCACTCTGGGACCTTGAAAATATGGAGTACTTCGCTGCAATTTTTCGGTGCTGAAAGCGGACTTTGAAAGATGAATTTAAAAATTAGCCCCCAGATACTTTATCCCTTAGCAGAATCGGCATTTGAGTGGGTAGTGAGTATGTTCAAGCTTGTCAGACCACTGTGCTTTGCCTTCATGTCTGTACCTCCAGCCTAGCTACCAGATGGACTCAAATGACGTGATTGAGACAACTGCGAGGTATAGCTCCGATGGCCATGAGAGGTAGTCTCCCAGACTCTCGATATGATGGAGGTTACCCACGAGTAACCATGGTAGCCCCCGCAGCGGCACAGAAAGATCCTGAGAAGTGCGCAGAAGAGTTTGTCAGTTCAGCCTCAGACTCCTTGTCATTCTGGCTGACGCGGCTTTGTAATTGAGCGAGCCGCTCCCGTTGCCACTTCTGTGAGGGCGGAAAGCCGTCCAACTGCCACTCGGAACCTAGCTACTGGAGTGGCTTGCGTCTGTATATTCCTCACAAGCGCTAATGCACATCATCTCGGACTCTGAACAACTCGGCCTCTCCACCTGCTGCACAGACAGGTTCTCCCACGGCCACTGCTGCGTGTAACATAGGTGTACGGCTCACGCGGTGCGGGCGCAAAGGTGGCTCAGCCGCCATAATCGGTGCCGATTCGGAAGCTGCCCTGACGTGAGGCGGGTCGTAGGACGGGAACCGCCGAGTCTCAAGTACTATAATTGTTCCTGCGGCATTTTATATCCGAGCGGAAAGTCTCACCTACGCTCAGGTGCGGCAGGCGTCTCACGATATTGCTGTTCTGACCCACCGTGTGCTCTCCCACATGCAGCCCGGAGGATAATTTAACCTTTTGTTATTGTCTTTTCAGCTTATGGTGTACCCTGTAGAACTAACGACCGCCACTATAGCCCGCTCACATCTTTATCTGTTGTCAATTGGGTGCCACCATGTTCTCACCGTCTCCGCCCGTCTTGGCCATGTGGCGGCGGACCTGGCTGCGAAATGTAACCTGGCCGTTCTTCTTGTTCAGGTCAATGCCATGATCTCTCTCCCTCATCCAAGTCCAAACCCTGGCCCCCAAAGTTGAAAAGTTCCAAAGATCTGGACATGGATTTGTTTCACGTGCCGGTTACCCGTTCTTCGTTGGTTATAGGTAGGGAGAGCCCTAGAGCGGCTCGAAAGCGCTCACGTTGGCGATGTTTGATTACAAACGGCTGGATCTCGCATCTCAATATTCAAACCAATTCGAAATATATGCATGTCAGTATTTCCTTCCTGGGCGACATAGTTATGACAAGGTCTTATGATTTGTGGAATTATAATATTAATATCGGATGCAGTGTTACAGCACGTAATGCAAACGTAGAAGTGGCATAATACATTCATACAAACAAACGATGTAACCCACTCGTTTGGAAACGCAGTAAGCCTTCAAGCTCAACCCCTTAACGTCCAAATCCACAGAACGACTTCAAGTTGCATAAACTGATATTGAGTGGCCCTGGACTGCGGTTCCTAGTACGCCATGGCCTGAGAAAACCCCATTCAATCACGAAAGGCAAGTGATATCAAACGCCTTCTAAGCATCTCACACCGGCAGTGTGGGAAGGTGGTGAGCACATGGCAATATAGCTGTGGTCAGATCCAAGATTAGCAACACAGGATAATACAATTGCATATATATATATATATATATGTATGTATGTAGCAGCTAGCGAGATGTATTTAATTCGGTCAACTCCGTCAATAATAACAGAAACATATTGGCAGACAAACTATTTCGATTTTGAACTATACACCCCCATCTTACCCATTCTGATATTCATTCGTTGCGGAGCTAGCATCTGAGTCCTGGAGCATACCACTTGCAATAAATCTCTTGATGGTAGCCCTTGATGACTAGTTACTCCTATGTAATCATCGCACAAAGATAATCACAGCCAAGCAGTCATGATCCAAGGTCAACAACCACTGCTCGCGGCTGGTGTCGCACACTCGGTCTCTGAGTTGGCAATATATCCGTTTGAGGAACCAGCAGCGTCTCGAACTCTGGTAGACGTACTATATTCGACCATTTTGAAGCATCCCACTTCCCTTGCAGTCGACAATGGCAAGACTCGGCTTAGCTACAGCGAGCTGGCTGACCGGATAGCTATCCAGATTGAGGACTTACGGTCCATGGGCGTTGGAGTCGGCGACCGTGTCGGCGTGCGGCTGAGCTCTGGATCGATAGAGCTCTACGTGAGCATTCTGTCCGTGTTGGCAGCGGGTGCCGCATACGTTCCGGTTGATGTGGATGATCCAGATGACCGGGCTGATCTTGTGTGGGCCGAAGCTGGGGTTTGCGTTGTGCTCACAGACAATGGCATGATTCCTCAGTTTAAGGCTGCCACTGGTCAACAACACCGTCCTCGCCCAGAAGATGATGCCTGGATCATCTTCACATCAGGCTCGACTGGGAAGCCGAAAGGAGTGGCAGTGAGCCATCGCAGTGCAGCGGCATTCGTCGATGCCGAAGCACAACTATTCCTGCCAAGTAATCACAATCCCCTAGCACCGGGTGATCGTGTTCTTGCAGGACTTTCAGTGGCGTTTGACGCCTCGTGTGAGGAGATGTGGCTAGCTTGGCGGCACGGCGCGTGTCTAGTTCCGGCACCAAGGTCGTTAGTCAAGGCCGGGGCCGATCTGGGTGCATTTCTCATAGCGCAGCGCATTTCGGTAGTGTCCACGGTGCCAACACTCGCTGCTCTCTGGCCGATTGAAGCATTGAGCGCTCTTCGTCTGTTGATTCTCGGCGGCGAAGCCTGTCCTCCGGAGCTAGCAACCCGTCTCTCCGGTGCCGTGAGTGGGCCAGTGTGGAATACCTACGGCCCCACCGAGGCCACTGTTGTTTCTTGCGCGGCCCCACTTGTGGCCGGAGAAACGGTGCGCATCGGCCTGCCGTTGAAAGGCTGGAGACTCGCCGTCATCGGATCAGATGGTTGTCCCGTGCGATGGGGTGACGTCGGTGAATTGGTTATCGGTGGTGTTGGAATGGCCCGATACCTTGACAGGGAGAAGGACAGGGCCAAGTTTACCCCAACTTCTTTTTTTGATGGCGAGCGAATGTACCGGAGTGGCGATCTCGTCCGAGCGGAGCGTGATGGACTGCTTTTCGTTGGGCGTGATGATGAGCAGATCAAGCTCGGTGGACGACGAATTGAGTTGGGCGAGATCGATGCGGCTCTAATGACTCTCCCTGGTGTCAACGCTGCTGCTAGCGCTATTCGCCATAGTGAGACCGGGATACAGATTCTTGTGGGATACGTTGTCCGGAATGGCGCTGCGCATGCCACGACTACAACTGACCGAGAATTGCTTCTACGCGTACTTCCCGCCACACTCGTGCCGATGCTTATCACGGTCGATGACCTGCCAATACGGACATCAGGCAAGGTAGACCGTAAAGCACTGCCCTGGCCGCCACTTGAGTCATCTACTGGCAAACAAGAAGGCGACTTGCCGCCTCACAGCACCGCGGCGTGGCTTGCCGAGCAGTGGCGGCGTTTGCTCGGTATGCCCGCCTCAATGGACTCCAACTTTTTCCATCTTGGCGGCACCAGTCTTGCTGCAGCTCAGCTCGTGTCACAGGTGCGACAGCGATGCCAAACGCTTTCGGTTGCTGATGTTTACGAGAATCCAGAATTAAAATCCATGGCGGCTCGTGTCGACGAGCTCTCCGGGACCGAAAACACTGGCAGCGAATATTTACCGACGGCTCGCTGGGTGCTGTTGACACAGAGCCTGGTTCAGTTCGGGGTGATTGTGGCACTGCTCAGCTTCGAAGGGCTCCGCTGGCTCATTGCGATAGGTCTCACGAAGAAGTTCTTTGCCATACGTCTTGACGCTACTAGCTGGGCTGCAAGGTACGCGATGCCATGGTGGTTGATCATTGTTGGCTGGGTAGTATTAATCACCATGCCTGGCCGCCTGCTCACGACTGCAGGAGTTGTACGACTCATCACCATAGGCATCCGACCCGGCATCTACCGCCGGGGAGGTGCTGTACACTTGCGATTATGGGCAGCAGAGCGCTTCGTGGCACAGAACCGCATTGCCCCCATAGCTGGCACTCAGTGGTGTCGTCGCTATGCTAGGCTGTTGGGCTGTCGTGTCGGTGCTGATGCGCAGATCCATGGGCTCCCTCCAGTAACAGGTCTTGCCGCCTTTGGGGACGGGTGCGCAGTTGAACCTGAGGCTGATATAGCTGGATGGTGGCTCGATGGTGATAGACTTCACATTGGTACCATAACCATCGGACATGGTGCAAGAGTTGGTACCCGTTCCACGCTTTTGCCCAACACATTGCTGGAGCCTTTCGCTGATGTCCAGCCCGGCATCAGTGTCCAGGGAACGGTAAGAGGGCCAGAATCTCATGACCGTGATTCCAACTCATCCATGGACGACTCGGAGATTATGGGGGAGAGCTTCTGGACAGGGCCTCGGTACACGGTGACCTTGCTGCTGCTGGACTTTTCACCCATCATTATGATCGCGCCTGTATTGGGGCTCACTCCTGCGCTCGTCCAAAACTACAACAACTTTAGAAGTCTGATCCTAGCGCTGATCGAGATGACACTTCCAGGTGCCATTCTGGGAATCTTGTTGTCCGCCACAATCAATATATCTCTGGTCAGACTATTGAGTCTCGCAATCCGTCCTGGTGTACACTCGTGGCACAGCACCGCAGCATGGGCGAGTTGGCTAACGCATGGTATAATGATGGAGCTACGCAGTTCCTTATTCCCCATTTATGCCAGTCTATTTACTCCAACATGGCTACGTCTGCTAGGAGCTACCATGGGTAGCTCTGTAGAGTCGTCTACCGTGGTTCCCATCCCGTCACTGTTATCAGTTCGAGATGGTGGGTTTCTTGCGGATGATGTGCTGCTATCCCCTGCTGAGCTTAGAGCCGGCCGTATTCGACTGGGACCCTCCCTCGTAGGGGTAAGAGCCTTTGTCGGTAACTCAGCAATAGTCGATCCAGACGTCGAAGTATCTGACGGCTCTTTGATTGGTGTGCTCAGCACGGCACCAGATACTGAAAAGATGGAATCTGGCTCATCCTGGTTAGGCAGGCCTCCCATGTCACTCCCTCGACGAAACGAAGCACCAGCTGATGAGACTTTGACCTTTAAACCACCCCTACGCTTGCGGGTGGCCAGAGCACTAGTCGAATCATGTCGACTATTTCCCCTTCTGATCTCCGCAATGTTGGCAACGCTGGTTGGAGTTGGCATGTTGTTCTTCATAGATACGTTCGGTAATTGCTGGGCTATTCTAGGCGCCGGCGGGCTGCTCGTTGCCGCAGGTATAGCTAGCGGTATCATCACCATCGTGGCCAAGTGGCTATTGACGCCGGTCATTGCCCCGGGAAAGCAGCGTCCGCTGTGGAGCTCCTTTGTCTGGCGCAACGAACTAGCTGATACTTTCATACAGTCGCTGGCCCTTCCGTGGCTTCTCAGAATGTGTTATGGTACTCCAATATTACCAATGTGGATGCGTTTATTAGGAGCTACGATTGGCCGTGGCGTGTGGTTGGAAAGTCACCTGCTTCCTGAAGCTGAACTCATCCAGCTTGACGATGGAGTTACAATTAATCGCGGGTGTGTGTTGCAAACACACTTATTCCACGACCGGCTAATGCGACTGGATAAAGTCCATCTGGAGCGAGGAGCCACACTTGGGCCCTATGCTATTACGTTGCCTGGCAGCACCATCGGCTCAGGAACGACTATCGCACCGACTTCACTTGTCATGCGTGGTGAGCACATCCCAGCAGGTACTCGCTGGAAAGGGAACCCAGTTCGGCCTTGGTCTGATGAGGAAAAAGTCACTGGGAGTTCAGCTGAAAGTTCTGACAGGGAGAATATGCCTTGCCCAGTATGACAATGTAGGAAGCAGCTGCCTTATCAAAACATGCTCCTTGGTGTCTGGTTTTATCTGGGAATGGAGTATTGAAATTCTGTTTGGCTCGCTAGAGAAGTGAGGGGGGCCTCGACAAATGCCAGAAGAACAGTTGGCAAATAAGAAAGAAATTATTAACAAAAATTATTCGAAGGGAGCATGAGTGTGTTTTAAATTTCTGGACAAAGGAATTAAAATTTCTAAGTATGTGGTACTAATATAAATCCTACTACTTCTCCAAGTGCTAGCAGGATGTCTCAGATTAATGTTGGTGTTTGCACCACCAACTAGTCGCATATCCATCATTCCAATGAAATTGTGGTGTTCTGAGGCTCATTTTATACAACTTCGTATAGATCTCATTTTCTTTATCCCTTCTTTTTGCGATACGCATGAATAAAAGCTGAAATCATCTAATTGCCCCGTTTCCATATGCCTTCAAATGTCCAAAGCTTCTAAAGCTATGGCGAGCAGCGCGCCCTGAACCTGGCAAAACAGAGGAACGGTTAGACCACATTAGCCGGTTAATTTTATGGACTTATTGCTACACAGGAGGGCGATTTAAATTGTCTCTAAGAGGTTTTTGCTGGCAATACTTCCCATAGTGGGTTATCAAAGGTGAGGTTCATGTTCAGTCACACTATCTAGGTACCTAAGTACCTAGGTAGTTAGCCACACAACTTCGTATTTCACAAAGTCTTTCCAAGTTCCGGTTTCGGACAATTCAACCTTGTCTTTATATACGCCTTCTAGCAGTATTCAGGACACATACGACCATAGCCGCTAGCTAAGCTTAGGATCCCGTCCGATCTCCCGTAATAACCTGGCGAGCGCTAGATTAGTAGTTGGGTCGGTGACGACCAGCGAATACCTGGTGTTGTATGTTTTTTTTTTGGTCTTGCTATAAATGTTATTCTTTTTTATTTTGTTGCTGTTGTTGCTGCTGTGTATAGTTCGTGAAATGTTGGTGTATTTTAGAAACCTTGTGATCCGCATGAAGAGTGTCATGAAACTGGCACACTGGAGAGGAACATGGTCTGTTAAGTTAAATATCAGAATCTTTACGTTACATGGTCTAAACAGCAATAGAAGAGATCAGTTTTTGCAAAAGGACTCATTATCATACCCACACACTCCTACAGTATGGAGCTTCTCCTAGTTACAAGAAAAAGAAAAATAATTCACCATTTTTGGAAGCTGTGATGAATGGTCACAATAATACTATTGAAATAATGCTGAAGCAAGGAAAGGTCGACATTTGAAGTCAACGGTTCTTGTGGTCGCAGGGCATTCGGGTTAACGAACGGTGACATGTTGAAGCTCCTATGAGAATATTAAGGGCCACAGGGATAATCCAAAATTGGGGCAAGACTCCATGATATCATGATGGTATTTGGCTGGAGCAATGCTGCCTGCTGTGATGCCGCCTGTCTTCGGCATGACAAGGCTCTTTACGACTCTGGAGGATAGTTTCCTAAGAAATTGACGTGGCGGTTAGTTTGCCACCAAAAGGGAAAGCTTATCTGATTCAGAGAGATAGCATAGGTTATCTTCAATTGGTAATAGTATTGAAGCATTTGGTGAAGGAAAGGTTCCAGAAAAATTGACCTTGGGGCAGCATCGTGCTGCATGTTGGAAAAGTCATACTCAGCGGCCGCAGATCCCCTTCTGAGTATTTTCGTGTCGAATACAGTCCCTACGAAAATATATTTGCTACTGAAAAATAAATTGCCATTGAATCACACGGTATGGAGTTGCACTTCATGGGCTATTGTGTTTGTAGTGACTACATTTGTCATAGATCTTGCCTTTTGTGATGCAGCTCAGATCATCCTTCTAGAATAAAGCGGGTACCAAACCTTGCTGTTGAATGTTGAGCATCTGCGACATGTTGAAAGGTGTCCAAGCTAAAGCTGTTGACCGCATGAACTCTTTCATTGTCCATGAACAACTTGGAATGTTTTTAATGCTAATTTTAGTACCCTTCTCATAATATGAAAGTCGATTTTTAATTTTGGCCAATGCTAAGTTTATGAAACGGGAGCGCCCACAGTAAGGGCGGTAGAATTACAACTTCCAATTGATCGTACACCCAAGTAAACGGTTTTTGTGGTGCACGATTTCCCCACGAAGTTCTTCGCAGGGTAGGTAGCTACCAAATGGTTTTTTTTTTTTTTTAAGTAGAGGACAACGTATGGTACTGCCAGACCGTTAATTGGAATTATGGCGCCGTTAGCTAAGCGACAGTACTAATGTCCAAGTGTCGTAGTAAGTGAGAGCGGAGCCCAAACGAAATATGGTAATTGTGTGCAAAGGATGAAGTTTAGATCAAATGATATCTGAGTACCAACGTGATGAGTACTTGCATGAAACTCTAGGGGGGGGAGTAGTTTGCCCCAAGACACTGTGAAGCTTCATCTGCATATGGACCAATCAAAAGCCGCGAAACGCTCGGATAAAGGTTCCATCCCATCCAGCCAATCAGAGCTCTGTAGGAGCAGCCTCTTATTCCCATCAGTGCCAGTTGAACTTCAACCTCTCGTGATAATAACATGATGGGCCCAGCCGTAGCTACAGTTCCTTCATATTCTATGAATGCCTCATCTTCGTTGTTTTCGAAGAAATACTTCGTGGCTGATGCCCCATCGTTATCAAACCCGCCTAGCAACGAGCCTCGATGTCGAATCGCGCGACTGCCGCTGCTCATGGGAGCAATCTGGGACTTGCAATGTTGCTTTTGATAGGAGCATGACCAGAATTTGAGTGGAGAGGAAGCCGAATAGCTTCATCATGTCGCGCAGAGCTGGCACCTAGACATCCCATGATGTTGCATCCTTTGTCAGGTGGCAAAGAACACCAGGGCTGGACTCCCGACCGCGACGAACTCTACAGGGTGGATTCCAATCTTCTGGGAAATTTGGGACGATGGATCACGATAATTCCAGCAGATGAAGTAGGATACCAAGGTGCGTCAGTTAAGCCGGCTGCTTGTGTCCTAGTGCACTTTGCTTCGACCACAGCCCGCCAGAGCAAGGGGTGCTCCTGCTCGGTCGGTATCACTCTACACGATCTGCCTATCAATGGGCCACGGGTTCCGTTCGATTTAATCTAGAGTCACGGGAGCCGTTGTGACTGGTCCTTGAGATTTGCGAATTCTAGTCGGAAACTTGACTCGAAGCAGGCCAACCGGTGCTCTGACGACTCACAGACAATGAAAAATTTGCAGCAACAAGATACCAGAATGACGACCTATACGAAGGAAATATTTGCGGAAAATGCGCAGGAGGGCAGATACCTGGATATAAAATCAAAACATGATCAACCGGATCTGCAAGTACGGGGCGGCAAAATGGGTGGCGCCGGAAGTGCTGCAAACTTGGTGACGGTGAACCGCCGCTGGGCTACTTGTGCACATACCATATGGATTCCGTCCGCTACGTCCTCCTTTTCCCTCCAACCGCGATTCTGGCACCGAATAGGCAACATTGCAGTCAACGTGGCTCATCCAGGCTGTTGTGTTTAGCCGTCAGTGGGGTGTGTGCTACTCAATGGTGCTGCGATCCACGCGCATATCCTATGTGGAAACACCGGGATGCCCACTACTCGTTTTTAATGAATCACAAATGCTCAAAACGCGTCGGATTTTGAGGTTTGTCGACGGCCGATAGGGTAATTATCGATCAGAGCGCCACCAAGGCCCAACAGCGCCGACGACCACGACGAACCATTTCTTGCGGGTTGAAATGGCTTCAAACATTGCTGTTCCGTTGGTTCTATGATGGGCGACTACCAATGTGGCTATAGTAGCGCACCCAGGCTGTGGTGCGGTGCTAACAAAGACTCATCCGAGCAGCCACCATCGCCTTGGGCACTGTATCAATCAATCAATCCGTGGTGCCCCACCATGTGGTGATGAGAAATTTTTGCCAATACCAGAGCCGCCTCTTTGCTTCATCTCATACCAATCCAGGCATTACATTAGTCTGACGTCAGAAGTCGATCAGTCTATTATTGTTCGTCTCAAAGATTCCAACTACCAGGCCGCCGCCTATCACCAGATTACAAAGCAAAAATCAGGGTCTTGAGTTGCGATATCTTCGGATATGGGAGTATTTTGGTCCGAAGCGAAACAATGCACAAGGCTCTGCGCCAAGCCGTTTCGTACCACAAGCATTTAATCGACAGCCATACGGCTCCGTGCCGCGGATCACAACCCGGTTTCTTGCGCGTTTTGCCCTTGTTTGGCGATACTATTCATGGCTTCACGTTTTCGACCATTGCTGCCAGCTCAGTCTCCCCGGCAATCTAACAATCCCGAAGTTCCGGACGTGGAACAAGAGCGACGTCCTGTTTTGGTCGCATGCTCAGCTTGTCAAAAGGCAAAAACAAAGGTGGATTTTAGCTCTCGCCCATTTCGCGATATACGAGCATAGTATTAAAGCTCTGTATTTCTAGTGTAGTGGCGACCGACCCATCTGCTACAGATGCGGCACCAGAAACATTCCTTGTGAATATGATGCTGAACCTAATCAGACTCGCGCTTCCTCGAGACGAGCCGCTGGTGAGCAGCTTCGTGAGCTCTTCAACTACCTACAGACGAGATCATGGAACGAAGCGGTGGGAATTTTAAGGCGTATCCGAGAAACGGCAGACCCTTTGGAGGTTGTCCGCCTTGTTAGGGATGGCGATCTTCTGTTACTCCACGCTGGGCCAGAGGAAAAGCAGATGGTGTCTGTAGAGCCACAAAGCCCTTCCCAACACCCAAGCCGACTAATCCCCATCACAACCTCGCCTTGGACTACTGTTACTGACAGTAGTACCCTTAAACGCCTTATCAGCATATTCTTCGAAAAAGACCAGCGATTTCTCATGTCATTCATTGATAGGGATATGTTCCTCAAGGATATGCAAGCTGGCCCGCAGTCGTCTCAGAATGGATGGTTTTGCTCCGTGCTATTAGTCAATGCTATTTGCGCCTTTACAGTGGTATGTGAATTGTATTGGTACTCAAATTGCCTGCTTGTCTAATCATGATTGCTTAGCGCTATTATGCCACAACCTTTGCAACCAACCCAACACATAAAGGTGACCTAGGGGAGGCATTCTTTTCTGAATCGAAACGGCTGCTCGACTTGGAGGCTGGGAAACCCTCACTCCCAACTGCGCAGGCACTCCTCATCATGTTCTCGTACTGTTCCATAATGGGTCGCGACCGAGCGGGAAATCTGTTTCGCGCCGCAGGTTACGAAATGATGAAGCGTGTAATGCCAAGAGTTAATGCGGCACTTTCGAACAACACTCATGCGCCCGAAAAGCGTCGAGCCATTTTAAAAGCCCTTTGGGGGATGTTCTGTTTTGACAGGTCAGCTTGGCAAAGTCTTTATCATTTCTTCTATTTCCACCATATTTTCGCATCGTAAACACTCACATGACTACAGTGTATGTTCCTCAGTCTATTTGCGGCCATCGCTATTTTCTACACCAGAGATACCTCATTTGTACGAGTTAGTCGATAGGATGGAGCATTCCCAGAGTGAATCTGGCGAGGGAGGGTCAGGCAAGGCGCGGATAGGGTCCGAAAGGGATGATTTGACACTAAAGTATGCTTGTGATTTATCCGAAATCTTCAACAAGGCCATGCTAAGGCCTCGCCTTAACGGACCTGGAGCTAGCAGTTCACAACTAGCGCAGCTTTACGACGAGTTGCAGATGCTGCAAGCCAAGTTACCCAAGGAACAAGGATACAAGGAGACTCACCACTACGAACATTGCCACTTATGGTAAGTAGCATACTGTAACCGTCTCCTATCATATTCACTAGCAGTGCCCTCATATCGCAATACAGGGCGTATCACCACGTAGTGGCTGCCAACATCGCGCGACTCGTTCAGAATCACGACACGCAAATGCTCTCCGAGGAGCACGCCCCTGCGGACAATTTTGTTGGCCACTGCCAAGGCATCATACAGAATATTGATCGCCATCTTTATCGGCACCCTTCCGAACGCGACGGCTCCCTGACTATCCTTTATTTCGCCTACACATGCACAACGGCGCTGCTCGATTATGTCAACACCTCAGTTTCGGCGTCGCAGACATTTACACGAGCTTGCCAAATAATTCACGAGGCAAAGGTATATCCGCTATCAAACCTTCTTCTTGAAGGACTGGCAGCTGTTGCACATCAAATTAGTGTACAGCTACCAGATGACACGGCGCCCTACTTCAGTAATATCCCCACGGACGAACTGGAGCATGGGGATATTGCTCTTGGCTTCGCCGTGCCCATACGCTACCAACTTTCCAAATTGTTAAGCGATGAAGAATTGGATTTCGATCCAGAAGGTTTAGGGATCGAACTGGGTGATGTAATTGCGCGAAGTAGAGCAAATCGCAGAATATGAGATGAAATACATCCATGTGGCATCCCTGATGCACTGCTACTATGACCATTTTTCTGTGCCGCCACCCGACATGATAACCGACATGGAAACTTCAGCTACGCTTCCCGTGCGGCGAGATGTTTCCGTGAATATGGCCCAAGTGCTAGGTTGTGGACATCACAGAGGAGAGGCGATAAATGAGAGTTTGCGGGGTTCATCATGACACCAATCAGTGGCGGAGGAGGCTTTCCCGGTTGATGTCGCCCAGTATGTAATTGGATCAGGCATGATTTCTCGATATCCTGAGCCAATAGAGAAAGCTGGAGGACTTCCGTGCTAATCTCGCTACATAATTCGTTCGTCGACGGCGTAATTTGTCCGGCTCGTCCATCTAGATATCCATCATAGAGTCGGCACATTTTTTGGACTCGAGTTATCTACAACTCAAGAACTTCAAACTGGCGTTGGACCTGGATGAAGTGCGTTGAAGCGCCCATACTTCTTTACACAGCGAACCATCACCACATTGCCCGGCTATCAAGAATACTCCGTAACGAAGCAAGGACGGGGCTCACGTGGGTGAGTTGCCTCTTGGATGTTTGTTTTATACTAATCGTTGATCGCTTCGATAAGTGCTCTGAGTACGACATGAGGGATGGAGGGTACTTGACAGAAAGCCGCAGAGACTAATTCTCGCCTAACTCTAGCATACCTTTGACCTCAACCTGCAACCACCACAAACACCCTGGTCCAGACTGGTTTAGTCTAATGTATGGAAACGGCTTCTAAACAGGCCCCTGCCATGTCGACATCACCATCTGGAAGGTAGCTTGCTACAGCCGGTGGCCGGCTGCATAGGACCGGACGGGCAGCGGGATTTGGTTTAATGTTGAGCTGTAGACTCGGAAGCATTACTAACGTTCGCTAAAGCTCCAAGCGACCACCTCCTGCCCCGTGTCGCCGCCGACTGGTATTTGTGGCCAGACTTAGCTCTGTCTATATCCAAGAGCCCTGATTGAGCAAAAATTGCCCGAGTGCGAGGCTCTTCGTCAAGGGCAATTGCCGATGATTGAAAACGCCGACATGCCGTGGCGGGATAGCTCAAGCAGAGTCACAGAGAGCTGTTTCCGCTTTAAAGTTGAGTAGGACGCTGAATATGCAGCGCGGGGGTACGTATGAATCGTCCAACTGGCTGGCTATTGGTGTTGCGACCATTCTGCTGGACACATGAAGGCAAAATATGGGGACAATTTCGAAAGGGACCTGATTCCGTTGACCCAGGATTTCGTCTGCGGTGCGATACAATTCTTTGTTAGGTGTGGCATCCTCAAAGTTCCGTCTTGGATTCGGACTACCTTGGTGGTGACATCTGAGAATATGAGGAACTCACAAAATTCTCTATGCCCGACACACTTCGATACACAAGCGCGCCTTTGAGAAAAGGATGACAAATTACAGTTCGCCTATTCGAGAGACGGAGCTCATAAGAACATCTCTTGAGAAAGTAAGCGGAGCGACGCCCGCAATACCTGCTGTTTTCTCGTTTCGACCGACATTTCTAGCCCGACTTTTGTCCTGTGATTTCTTTCTTTCTTTCTTTCTTTCATTTTTTTTTATTTATGCCGAAAGCCCTCTCTAGCTTTGGAATGGCCAAGCCTGTCAACACCTCGGCAGTGTCGGCAATGTTGGCTTGTCGTTCAGAAGCATTGATGCCCTTTTGAATTATTGGCCTTTACTTTTGCCGGTCGCTGTGCTCGTCGCCGTGTGCTGTTCCTCTTCAAACAGTACGTAGTCACAAAATGAGCACATGGCTCGGCGGTCGAGTACCCCATCAGCGCCAGGTGACGCCACATTCTACCCAACCGAGTTTTGCAATAATCCGTTGACTGGACGGCCAATAAATGCTGCATCGCTCGGATGATGCATCGAAGCACCCGTCTACGTTCTTCAACGATTTGACTGTCATGCATAAAAGATACCGAGACATCCTGCCGCTTCCCGATACGTCCAAGGTAGAAAGGCAGGCTGAGGCCGAATCTTCCGAGCCTGCCAAGCGGAAACGCCACGCGACGGTAATGGCATGTAATAGTTGCAGGGCCAAAAAGACAGGTGTATGTGATGGCTTGTGAAGCTTCTCCTAGCCAGAATACGATTCTTTTTAGATGCTAAGAGATAAACTAATCGTTAAGTCAGTGTGATGGCCATCGGCCGGCTTGCGGGCCTTGTGTCGCACGAGGTACAAATTGCACTTACACCTCTAACGTCGCCGAAACGCCTGCCATGGCAAAGAAGCGGGAGATCGAGGCACTAAGGGAAGAGAATAGCAGGCTCGCCGCAATCATGGATAGGTTAAGATTAGCACCAGAAACAGAAGCAATAGCTGCACTCCGCGAGCTGCGACAGACAACTACAGCAGAGGACCCAGCAAGCTTCCTACCGTATTCTGTACAAGCCCCCTTTACGTTACCATTAGCATCAGTCAGTGCTCCAACTCAAGGGAGTATCGAGTTTGAGCTGATGATTCGTCATGCTATTGCCTATCCCACGCTGGCGCCACTGGACGCGGCAGCTACTGGCGATCTATCTCGATCCATGGATGTGCGCGGCAAGCCGCATGCTATTGGGCTTAGGTATTATTTCATCTGACCCGATATTTAGAGGGAGTGGGAATTGCATGAGCTAAAGACCGTGTTCTGCTACAGTCTGAACCCGCCAACGGCATCCACAATGTCGGAACCCGAAACCAGTCAGCCGATCGTTTCGCCTGCACCGAGCTGGAACGAACCACATGGTGAAGTAAAGTCGACGGCCTACTGCGATGCGCGGCTAGACCTATTAAATATCAGCTTTTGGAGTAGGCTAGTTATTACCAGGGAGCTGGCTGCAACGTTGATATCCCTATATCTCGAGACGGATCATCCCACGCTTGGACTTTTCGATGCCAACCTATTTCTGGTTGATCTTATTGACTGTCGCACTCGTTACTGTTCTCAGCTTCTTGTTTCTGCTATTCTTTCGTGGGCATGTGTGAGTTAAATGTCCCTCTGCGGCACTAGACGGAAAGATTGCTAATAGCATTCAGCATGCGTACAGTACTTTTGATCCACAGGCAACTGCACTTGGCGAAGCGTGTTTCAATGAAGCCGATTCTTTGTGGAAGGTGGAACAAAGTTTTGACTCGCTGCCTACTGTCGCCGCTGCCCAGCTTCTCAGCCTCTCGAGCATATATAATGGACATAACGGGGGTATTCCATACTTAAATCTAGGCATCGAAATGGCTCAACGAATGGGTCTGTTCGGACTTCCAAACCTTGCGATGGTTGACCCGTCGGTTGAAGAGGGTCGAAAGCCAGATGACTGGACGATGGCAAAGTCGCACACTGCTTGGGGCGTGTACAACTGGATTGTGTAAATTACTTCAGCTTGGACGATGCCGACAGCAATCAATATCTAACATGAATGCAGTATGCGGTCTTTAATGTTTCAAGAGGAGGAGCCAGCGGCGAGATATCCGCCAAATACTGATCCGCCTGGCAAAGGTGTCCATCTCACCTCGAACAATTGGACTGGGGCCGCAACACATCCACCAAGCTTGCCATACTACATGGGCAGAACATTTCCAGCCACCTGCGAATTTTGGTTGCTCACTCGCGAGTGGACAACGGTCTACTATGTGTCTGGCAGGATGCCTATTCGGGATCGTGTGTCTCTGCACTTTGCACGTGGGATATTTCAGAGGCTGCTGGCTTGGTCCGACAAGCTGCACACGATGCTGGTGAGGGGAGACAAAAGCTCCCACCATAGCATCATCTTTCAGTAGGCGCAAATCCCATTACCTGTAAATGAAACGCCAGCTCACGATTTACACAGAATCTGGTTCCACGTCTCCATACTTCAGCTGTTCCGACCCTTTGCGCGACCGGCCGCTGCCGCAACTGACCTCCTCATCCAAGATGACTTTGCAGTGGCCGTATTCACGGCCTCTCTAAATCAACTTAAACATCTTACAACCATGTTCCACTCTACATACCCATGTGCACAGTACGCTGCGTTCTGGCACGTCGCGCCATTGCATATTGCAAATGCCGTACTGCAAAACACCAGTGACCCCTACTGGTGGCCATACTTTATGCTCTGCCTGGACAGCTATGCAGATCTATACGGCGCATTTCGCGTCGCCGGGGCTATTAATAAGAGCCTCTTGTCGATTGCCCTTCGCTTAAAAGTCATCACCCCATCGAAAGCCCAGGCCCTCATGGCGCAAGTCGATGAAAAGGGGATTCACCACAGTCATGACCAAAGCATCAGCGCAAGTTTCATTGTTGATCTCGACTTGGCCGATGTGGATCCTCTGGCCGCGCAGCTAATGAGCCTAAGTAACTCGTTTGATGATATGGCCTTGTTTGGAGAGTTTACGGAACTTGAGACGGAGGCCCTCGTTGCGGGGGAAGACAGCTGAGGAGTAGCTGGGGCGAGGAGGCTATGACCGTGGAGGATATGCCCGACGGTATGTGAATAGGCAGTCTGCAGATAAATCATGGAATCATGGTGTTTTAGTATGCTAGCGTGGTATTTTACACCCTTTCCGCTGTTTGTGCTTGCTGCCTCTCTGGGCGTGAGCTTCCCTCGTGCCTAGCTTCTCATATATTTCGATATTATCTCCAAATGTTACGCTTATGTTTGTGTGCAATTTCGACCTGATGAGCACATTATGTTCTCGTTTCTGACTAGCACAGCCAATCTATATGGACTTTTTGGTTTCACCGGCGAGACTATAGCTGGTGCCGGGAGATGAACCACCATGTGACGTTTGTTGACTCTCACGTATGCATTGGCACGGATTGTTTTCTCCTTAAATCTAATCGAATGGAATGTGGGATGCTCAAAGTGAAGCGATTCCTTTACGAATGACGGTTATTTCCTCGTTGAAACGGGGGAAGCGTACAACTTGTTGAAACGAATTTAGTGATGCCGTATAGATCGTCGCCTCAACCTCTATGTAGCTGCCTGGACCGGAGGCGAGGCAATGTCAATGTTGCAGCATTCACCGATTCATCTCAGTTAGGAAGTAATGACAAAGCGACAGACATCTGTCGCTGCAAGCTAGCGTTGTCCAGAGGTTTTCACCAAGGAGTGGCATTCGATTGAATCAAGCTATGAAAGATCTCATCGAAGTTCGTAAGCTCCAATACAAGAAAAAAAAAAACAGACATACTAATAGGCCGATCATGATCTATCTAACACTTCAATCGACTGCTTCAAAATCGCTTCAATTTGATCCCACCGTTGCACAAGGACTGCTCGTTGGGAAGCGGTACCGGCACCAGAAGTCGATATAGCTCTTCTTGTGCTTTTGATTCGATTTAGCAGCTCTGCAAGCAGCGATGACAGCAATGCATCAGTACCCGACGGGGTGTTTTGCGAATCTAGGCCCCCATCAGATTCCGTTGCCGCGCCATTAAGCAGCTGATGCAATGCTGCCTTGGTCCTGTCGCATGGTTTTGAGTCAGCAGATAGCATAAAATTACCCAGCACCCCCTTTCCATCCAGTGAAGCCTTCTGTTCGCCGCTGAGCTTAGGGGGTATCACATCATCCAAGGATACAAGGTCGGCTGAATTATCTGGCAGCACAAACCCGTACTCCGCAAGCAGGAAATCGTTGGAATGACGTCCATATGAGGTGCAGACCTCTTCGCCTTCCACGTACTCGCGATCTGCAGTTATGGTGTAGCTTCCGGAGAGCGAATAGGATACGGAACATCCAGTGGCCGCGTGGTTGAACAAGTCTGCCACCGGTAGCAAAGCTAATCGATCATGCCAAGGGTACGGTAGAGTCTGAGGAGTCTCGTAGTAGAAGGCCCTCGTACTAACGAGGAACCAAGCATATAAATAATCCTGCATATTTGTATCCGGAAAGCCGATCTTGAACTGTTCCCAATCTCGGCGAAACGTGGCTTGTTGCTTTGCTAAGAGGGTTTTGGCTTCTACGGGAAGTAGTTCCTGTAGACTTTTTGACCAGAAGTATGGCACCTGTTCTTGGAAATCTGCTAGCTTTGGTACCAGTTTGCCCCAGTGCGTCGCCTTGGGAGGATTAAATAAAAGATCTGCCGCTAGGAGGCCATGTATAGATGCGTCCTGAGGCAGCTTGGAACTAATTGTCTTGGAGACAGTACTTAAACTCCGGATAGTTTTGATAGGCACAGTCATAATAACGTCTCCTTCCTGCTGCACAGTTAGCTGACGCTTGGTGAGGTATACGACATCGCGGTGAACTTGGGCACCTGTAGCTTGCGGATTGCCACCATTCCAAAGCCATGCTCTGCCGTCTCCTTGGGTTCAATGCCATCAAGTTTCACTCCTTCGCCGGCCGCCCAGCGAACCAGACTCTCAGCCATATCCATGGCTGCATGTTGGGATTGCTCTTTAGCCGGTAACTGGGTCATGATGCTCGTGCCGGCATTACCATTTAAGGGCGACAATTCAGAACTGCGTCGCTAACCAAAACGACGGGAAATACGCTCACAGGTCACCGTGTGGTATTCCTCGGTTGCACCGCATGGTAATGGCTTCACTCAGAGCCTCACATAGAGGTTTGCTACATTGGCTGACGTAAAGAGAGACGCGGGAAGAGGAGATGGAGGTTGGTGTTCTAGACTCCAGCTACACAAGGGCCCGTGACAAAAACAAGCAAGATATTGCCAGCCATCTTTGTAATATTGAGTGCCAACATTTCGGCCCGTGAATGCCACAATGTGGTTTCTGCGCATTGGCTGACTAATCATGTCTGCAGCTGTGCTGTTCAAAACTTTCCAACAATGAATTCGACACAGGCGACAACACCGCATTTGAACCTTGACGGATGTGCCTTCTAAATGACAGAACAAAACCAAAGTCCCTCAACCCCTGATGGGCTAATCAATACATCCAAGGGCAGGGAATACTGGGAAAACACGGCAGGAGATGTCGATGGGATGCTCGGTGGCATTCCCACTTGCGGTGGCTTCTCGTCGATTAGCAAAATTGACCTTCAAGGCTCACGAGCGTTCTTAGCAAGGTTTGGGATTGGCACCAAGAATGACCGTCGCACACTTACCAATGTGCTTGAAGGTGGCGCAGGGTTAGTATGATTACTCTTAGCTTTCATGTAGTATGCTGTAAACTTACACTCTGACTTTGCGACAGGATTGGAAGAGTGACAGAAGGCTTGCTTCTTCGGGTTTCTGAACATGTTGACATCATTGAGCCCATTTCAAAATTCACAAGCTCCTTACAAGACAAACAAGGAGTGCGAGACATCTTCAACGTTGGATTAGAAGACTGGCAGCCCAGCATTGGACAACAGTACGACCTCATCTGGCTGCAATGGTGTTTGGGTCATCTTACGGATGAGCAGCTCTTGCGATTTTTAGTCCTCAGCAAGACGGTCCTTAACCCTACTACTGGCTTAATTGTTGTGAAGGAGAACCTGAGCACCGGAGAGACGGACCTTTTTGACGGCACAGATAGCACCGTTACAAGGTAAGTTGGAAGGTTGCGCTGTCGATACTAATGTCGGAAGGGGTCTAACACACATCCAGGAAAGATAGCAGCTTCTGTAAAATTTTTGAAGAGGCGGGTTTAACTATCGTCAAGACTGAGCTTCAGAGAGGGCTGCCAGAGCGGTCGCCCCGACGGCTACTTCCTGTGAAAATGTACGCTTTGCGGCCAAAGGATCAGGATTGAGCGCCAATGTCCTCTTTTACGAGAGGGAATACGTTTGGCGTAAGTAGAAGGTGGCTGGTCGCGCTAGATTGGAACAAGGAACACCAAATTCCCTACTTGCTCACGACACATAAAGATGCAACAAGCTGTCTTACATTGCGGTCAAAGTACGGGTTTGTTGGGCGTTCCGCAGGAAGAGGCAGGTGATCAGACAGGCGAAGCATTTGGCGAACTAGTTGGCAGGTATTCGCCGCTAAAGGTGTGAATGGGAGAAAGTAATTGCGCTGGGGTACTTCGAGCCGAACGAAAGTAGAATCGGCCAACCACTGACTCCGGTAAAGCGCTTTATCGGATTACCTGATGAAGGATGTCACGATACTAGCTGCGTCGCTGCGGAGTGGGACATGGTATGCTCCGACATGGAGTTAGCTGCTTGTGAGCTACGAACCCCGTCTAGTTAATTATGGTATTTGTAACTCCGCAGACTCCGAGCAGAAACAGGAGTGGCCGGGTTGTGCGGCGAATACAACTTCTTCCGTACAACCGCAAACCTCATCACTTTTAAGCTTATAGCCCGTCTATGATTGGAACGCAAACCTAACAGGGCAACCTACGTCATGTGTCTGTCAAGCCGCAAGGCTATATGTAGTTATTCACCTCTTCTTTACCATGTTGCCTAAACTTGGACCATAGTCTAGTCGACTTACACCACAGCGATATGCGAGCAGTATTGACCACAGAAATTTAGCACGTAGCCATACCTCGGGGGGGAACAGACAGCGTTTGCCAAACTACTGCTCCAATGCGACCACCATATCATACTACACGTCTTGCCGTGGATTGAGGCCCTTTCCCAGTTCCAGGAGGTCGAAACCCGCCCCAGTAATTCTTCCCTCCACGCTCATCCGACGAATTACTACACCGAGGATGAAAGTAGTCCTCCTCCGCCCCAAACGGCCACATGGGGATGATGCAGACCTCGTCGACGCCACAACCAGAACATTGCTTAAAGCGAGCCCAGCCAAGGAACTTCATTAAAGACTGCAGTTTCTCGATAGCCGCCTGCAGAGACGAGCCGCGAGTCTGCAACAAGGGAGTTAATAGCTCGCGAACCTCAAAAAGAGTCGTGCAAATTTCTGCATTGACTCCCTTGAACGCTTCAAGTACAAGGTGGTCGGGTTCTGATTCCAGAGTCACCCCGTGCAAGTAAAAGTTTGTGCAGCGGCTGATGGCATCTGATACGGATTCATCTGTGCTAGAATAGTCGATGAAGAGGTCCACGAGGAAGCTGACTTCCGCTGCCATTGAGTCCACTGACGTGATGAAATTCACCATGTAGTCGAGCCTGTCGGCATATCGACTGACAATCATGTCGGATATGCCTTGCCAGTTTACTGAGCGAGCAGACTTTGCTTTGCGGCTCTCGACTATCGCTTTCAAGTATTCTTTGATGGCAAATAATTCGCCGTCCGTAGTGTTAGAAAGTCGAGGCAAATCAGGCCGCGTCTCATCCGGATTAGTCAAATTGACGGGGAAGAAAAAGGCAGACACCATGGACGAGTAGTCGATGATGGTTCGCGAAGACCCTATGTCGAAATATCTCGCTGCAACGCCACGGAGATATTCGAAGTTCTGAATGCTCCTCCATTGATCACCGTCTCGGCTGGCAGGGTCGGGACGTTGAAGCGCCTGTATCTGTTCCAGGCCGTCGGTGAAATTGCATTGAATAATCTCAAATCCAGCTTCCATCCGTATAATTCCCTGTAAGCCCCATTCCTTGCAAAGGCCGCAGAGGTCTATCGCTCGTTGCCGCTCATTCATAGGCCCTCCGCCGGCTTGGGCTCGGATCCGTCCAGCCTCTCCGTACGACCTGTCGCCACGAAGTAGATAATCCTGCGTGTCCAGGGTTCCCATGGTAGTTTTCCCTCCGCTCATGCCGTCGACGTAGAGGAATTGCAGCGGTCGAGTGGTTCTATATACATGCAGCCAACCACCGTCATTGTGAGCCGATTGCATCTTGCTGCCCATCACATTCTGTTGATTAGGAGAATCTCCAAACATTCGGCTGTGAGGAGGCTTCTTATGTCCTGGCGGAGCATGAGGTGTCTTGTGGCCTCGTGCGAATCCTTCTGCGTGCTCGATTTCATATGCTAGCCAATCGGGCTCCGAAGGAGTTTGTGGTTGGTTGTTTCCGTGGTGAAGGGGAACGCCTTCGGGAACTGTTGCTAAGAAGATAGACATTCCATTGTGGTGAACTGACGATCCCCATTGTCGCATTGCATCGTGGATTGCATTGAAGATGTCAGGTGAGCGACGGCGTGCAATGTCTTTGCTGGGTTTGAACTTGTCGTCCTCGTGGTGATGTGCCCATGTAAGGTGGGTAATTGCGCATAGCAAAACGAGAATTGAAAATAAAACCATACTGTCAATGACACGGCCCAAGACAGGAGAAGAATAGAAAGCGGGGAATTTGCAAGTTTTTGACGGGCATCGTGCTGATTTTAATGCTCGGAGAAGCTGATGTAGCGCCGAGATATGGAGACAGATCAGATCTGATAAGATGAACACGCGTCCAGGGTGTTACTCGATTGCACAATTGTGGAGCATTCTAACAAGGCTTCTGTCCAACTCTTACAGCTTACGCTACAGAAAAGATGGATAAATGTTGAGAATACGGGAGAGTCGCAAGGGCGAGGGATCAAATGCAGTGCTACAAGATCATGTTGGCTGCGCTGGGGCCACAGATGCATCGTCTCAAAAAAGAGGGTGTTGCCCGTGGCACAATTGACACGATGCCGACTCACTTATAGACTTGCGAGGCTGTTTTGTTTGCCTTAAAAGCACTTGGAAAACGAGTGTATACCAACTATGGTTGAGCTTGCACAGGGACAATGGAGTCGGACTGACAACGAGACATAAGCGGGCTTCATGTGTGGTAAAATTTGGACAACCGACGGAGACGTTTCCAGGTTCTAAGAAGGTGTATGCATTCTTTGTAGCCTTTAATGTCCTGAAGCAAGGTACAGCCACATAAATTTAAGCCTCAAGGAGCAGCATGTGTCGGAGAAGAGCCGCGATTATCCACTGCTACACTCAGTGCTTGCATTTCGGAAATCGCAGTTGACCGTATTTTTATTCGAATGGCATTTTTTCAGGTAACACATGGTTCCTAGAAAATGCAAAAAATAATGGCAGTATAAGTCATTGTAGTGCAGCATGTCAAAAGATTAGGGGCTACATTGACAGTATCGCGACAGTGCAGCACTCATTTGCTGCCACAGTAGGCATTCCCAGCACCATGCACAACCAGGCGCCAATTCTTGTTTTTATTTCACAGCTTTCCCCTGGATAAGTCAAATTTAGAGCTTCTCCTGACCATTTGGTCACATATTACTCCGTATTGCTCACGTTCCACCAACGAGCGTCCAAGTTAGCCGCCGAAAGTGAGGCGAGCATGCATGCACGGGATGAGATGAGACGTTTGCCGCCCAACATTTGAACATTGAACGGGCTGACTCACAAGGCCAGTCACAACTGACCTCCCCCTTTTTGCCCTTTGACTCTTCCCTTTGCCTACCTTGGTGCTTTGCTTTCTTTTCTGTTGAATCTCCAGATTGAACATTCGAGAATTATGTCTTCTCTCAAGACTACCTTACCGAAAGACAATGAAGCTCACGTTTATCGACATCGCCGACGTCCAGAGCGACATAGACCAGAATGCGCTGGCAATCCATTTCAATACCAGCTTTCACACAGCCAAAGAAGCGCCAGATCTTCCCGTGCCCTCGAATGAGCCAACATCTTTCAGTCAATGGGCACCCTTCATACTACGATCTCGTGGGCTTCCGGAAAGTGCACTTCAAATCGTCACACTCACGCGGTCCCAGATGAACACCGTGGTGCTAGCAGCAAGGGCGTCAATCAACACCCGCCAGCTAAGCTTATCATACGCAGAAGACTTGCGTGAAGAAGTCAACCCTTCTTTCGAGAAGCTAATATTTCCAACGGAGGGTCTCTTCATGCGTCTCGGAGCATGTTCGCCCAAGGACGGCACCGAGACGACACCAGGCAAAGCGTCGCTACACTCTGTCGACGACATCATGCTACGACTGACCACATCGCAGAGAGCGTGGAGTGCGCTAACCAACATTCTCAATACGGACGCCAATCATGCGTGCATCTATTTCCTGCCGTTTGACAAAAGAATGCGGACCGAGGCAGAGTATCGTGTGTTTTGTATGCCTAGCTCGCTTAGGATTACTGCCGTCAGCCAGTACAAGTGGCATAAACGTTGGATTTTTGCACAAGGAACAAAAGAAGAGATGGAAGAGACGGCGCTCAAGATTCTTGACGGCATTGAGAAAATACACGCGCAGATTGTTGGTCGCTTGCATGACGCTGGCGAGGGGGAGTTGCTCGAGGATCTCCAGCGGCAGGGCTTCACGTTTGATGTGTTGCACATCGATGACAAGAACTTCATGTTGATTGAGCTAAACACTTTTGGTGTGAGGAGCCAGTGTGGCTCGTGTTTGTTTCAGTGGGTGAAGGATCGGGACACGATTTATGGGGTGTCGTCGAAGGAGGTTGAGTTTCGAGTTGCGAGGTAGAGATGGAGATGTTTCGTTTCTGGAGGCAAAAGGCGACAATGGAGACGGACATTGAACTTGGCGACAATCAAACCACGGCAATGCCAACGCAAAAAATGTCAGTCACTGGGAATGTGGTATGGTGGTCCGTCCCATCAGATGGATCATCTTGAGCCACACTCCCCCTTCGGGCCTGACGACTCGGACAGAACGAAACACAATGCTGAATGAACTCCCGACCACACGACGACAAAAATTCCCCACGTCTTCGATCAAAAACATCTGGCAAAACGTTGTTATCTCTCGCGGTTATAAGTGATTGTTGCTATGCACCTAGTACATACGACCATACCTATCAGACAATATGGGATCCCGTCCGCTCTCCCTTAATCAAGCTGGTAAGGGGCAGATTAGTAGTTGGGTCGGTGACGACCAGCGAACACCGGCTGTTGTATGTCTTTTTTTGGCCTTCTTTTTTTTTTGAACTGGCCAGAAGCTAAACTCAAGAAGGTCTGGCTCTCGTACAACTGGATCCACTGGAAGACTTCGATGTTATTTGTCGGGGCTTTTTACCTGCAAATGTAGACATGGAGGGATTTGCTCTATTTTTGGAGGATGTGGTGTCTGGTCTGATTTTGGAGGACAGGAAACGGAGACTTTATGTCGGTGTGGGAGGATTATGGCCAGCTGCTGTACTTGGGTCGGGTGTGGTATTTTACGTGGCCAACATGAAGAACTAATTAGGTGAATTGGTCAATAGATGCCGCCGCCACCAGTGCTACAATTATGTCTCAAGTTCTGCGTAGTAGACACTCCAAATGTCCCCTCAGCCGCCTTGCAATGTTTGGCCCATGACAAAGACAGTGTGGAACAATTGACCACAAAACACAATCTCCCCACGTCTACAACCACAAGCATCAGGCAAAGATACTTATTCTTTGCGACCATAATATATTGCTGCTATGAACCTAGTACATTGAACCGTACTTACCAGACAATATGGGACCCCGTCCAGGTCTTCTTTTTGGATTAGAATCCTCCAGTCTCAGAGGTCCTCGCTTGCAATTGTAGAGGTTACACCCTCACTTCCTGCAGGGACTCTAACCATCTTTCAAGAGAGACATAGACTTATCTTCTCTTCTATCCTGTATTTAATGCCTATAACGGTGGCAGCTGTTAAACAGCAAAGACCTAGAATCGCAACCTACCAATCCAACTATTTACACGCACAGCAGCACATACTCTGAAACCCTAACCCAGTACCTCTACGACGGGTTCCCATCTCTTGCTGCACAAAAACTTCATCGACGGCTACTTCCCCGGTATTGTTGTCACCTAGCCCAACTGGTCAGCGTCACGAGCGCTATCCATTGGACAAAACAGTCAGCAAGAGACGGCTCTGGCATGGTTCTGTGTGGCGCTCGTTCTGGCCATCGGAACAAGTGTGAGCGCATGCTTGTATAGTTCCGATTTGAAACTAGCATTGGGTGCGGGAACAAGAAGGTGCGCCCTCCCTGCACTTTTGAAATGTCAAGTGCTTGCACCACCTCTGCAGGTCTTTGTACCGTGTCTGCACCTCGCTGTACCCTGCCGGCATGGTACGTTGACCACCAGACCAGACCAGACCCCATAAAGTCAACTGGTCTGGTCAATACAACTGGGGCCGGGTCTGGCCGGACCGGGACCCACCAGACCCTCCGTCCCGGAATTAACATTGAGGGGGTTGTCCGTCACTTATACGGAGTACGGACATGGAGCACATGCATTCAATGTTCATGGCACCAGACCTGTCAAGTGGCCAAATGCTTGAACTTGGGCCGAGACCCCAGAAATCTTCATGTGTCCCAGGATCAATTCAATGATTCTTGTTCGGCTGTGTCTTCCCAAGGATTTCTCGGGGGCTTTTTGCTCACTAACTACTACTTCCCGCAGTCAATCACAACATGTATGCTTTACTCTCTGAGTGCAATGATCATGCACGCTCGGGCTCTACCCGACATCGAGCTTCTCACGAAGATTTAAGGGTCCGGCTAAAACTCTGGCCTCAGCGCTGCAATTCTCATTGCCAATCCGGCGGCGCTCACGCTGTCAATGCTACCGGACGCAAGAATTCAACTTTGGTACGAGTTGCCTGGGGAGATGCCCAGGTACTTACGTATGTAGCCACATGCAGGTACCGTCTGGTTGACGTCAACTGGTCTGGTGTTTCGTACCTTCAAGTGTGAAGCCTTAATGGGGAAAAACTGCACCATGTTCCCACGAGCATGCAGCCATGGACCAATTTTGATCAATTGATCGTCACTGTGGCTGCCATGCAGAATTGGAGAACTACGTCTACATTACCACTATGCCATTAAGCGGCACGATACATCGCACCCTATAACTTCAATGTTGCTACTGGATGGATCCGGCTTCGGATGGCTTGGATTGGAAATTATGTGCTCCATTACAGGCAACCTTAAATATTGCAAACACTACACTCGATCTGCGAAATATAATTAAGTCTACTTTCTTAATAGTTTACATGCCAAGTAAGATAACAAAAGGACGGTAAAATACTGTGCGTCTTTGCATGCCGTCAATGTTTCTTAGAGTTGTGGTACAATTCTTCTGGCCAAAAGCCCTTCAATGTTGACAACAACAGAGCAGGCACTGGAACTGTGCCTCACCACGCTACAACTCACAATGACCTCAAAGTGTGAGGGGCGGAATTCAACCCTGCATGATACCTTGTCACAAAACGAGCTTTCCTACTCTTCTACAAATTGCTCAACATCCATTGAGCAGCGGAATGACAGCAGAATAGCCTCATTTTGAGCCCATGCAAGTGGTTTCAGGCCACATCGCTATCCGTCGCCGGAAAATTGGCTCCTCTCTCCTGGAGGAGGTCAACGACGGGAATATGTCCCTCCTTAGATGCCCACATAAGAGCAGTCTGGCCCAAATCATGGTCGCTTGCTCCCAGATTCACCTTTTTGTCAAGGAGCAATCTCACTACCGCGAGATGTCCGTTCTTCGCGGCCCAGATCAGCGGCGTTCGTTTATGTGCAGGATCCTTCCCGTCGGGATTGGCCCCTTTACTCAGGAGGATCTTGACGAACTGTTCGTTACCAATCGATGCCGCATACGTAAGCGGCGTGTGACCTTGGCAGCCTATTTCCAAGTTGTACTTGGCCCCTCGGGCAACTAGCAGATCAGCTATGTCGTCCCATCTCCGCAAGGCCGCCATCAATAGTGGTGTCCAGCCAGTGCTGTCTCTTGAATCGATATCAGCGCCGTTATTAAGCAGAAGCGTGACGAATTCGATGTGACCTTTCTCAACGGCATATAATAATGGTGTTCTGCCCCGGCTGTCTCTGGCATTCAGGCGATTCCTACTGAGTATTTCGGGAGCAATGCTTGTCACGCCAAGTAATGCCACCAGGTGCAGACCAGTGAATCCCCGTGGAACACTTTCACTATACCCATGCTGTCTCGGGTGCTGCAAATCAGTGAAGAGTACCTGGACGGATGCCTCAACTTTTGCGTCGTCTTGGAGGAACCGGGTGATTGCTTGAGAGAGTTGCAAACTGCCGCCGGCACGCTGAGCGTGATAACCCCAGTTTCGGGTAGCATATCCATAGAAACGGTTGGACTCCAATCGCTGCTTGAGCTCCTCATTACTTATACAGTGGCCGCTTTCGAAAGCTGCAAACATCAGGTATGTGAGGCAAGTTTTCGCAATATCCGACTCAGAAGTCGAAAAGCACTGCTTTCTAGACAAATACTGCTGCGCCGTGTAGTGGATGAGACGTATTATAATGCCCCTTGCATCAACCACAACGAGTCCGGCGCACGTGGATATTATGTCTTCCAACGTTGGGAAGTCGCCAATATTCAGCTCGGATTTTCCGGGTTTCGTAGCAAGTGCTTCACAAACTTCCGATATGGCAAGAGGCCGCCTCGCATGCGTGAGCCAAGAAAGTACTTTCATTGCCAAAGTTCTGAGTCCTGGCTTTTGCCGCTCAATTCTATTCATTACTCGGCCGTAGTAGTTGTCGAGCACCTCGGCTTTATCCTCCCCACAATCCCGACCCTGTTCCTCGAAGTCCATGAGCTCAAACTCAATGTCGTTGGCACATATCTTGTCGCTTAACGACCCAAAATACAACTCGGCAAGGAGAAAGCTAGAGCATGCTGTCAGGAGAGAGCGTCCAGAGGGTACATTGACAGTTGACTTACATTCCGTCCGCAGCCTTCGGTATCGTCTGCTTAATCTTCTCTTGCAACTCTGTGTTGTTGTGAACAACCTTCCGAAGATCTCCCATTGCGCTTTCCACATATATACGTAGATCGTCCTCGCTTGCACGGAACTCTAGTGACGCACTTGGGTGGAAAAGACATGAGATCTGCATGAGAGGTCTGGAGGTGGTGAAGAGATTTATATTTCCTCGAGCCTGGATGCTGAATAACTCCGACAATAATGCTTTCAAGGACGTGTTGAACGGCAAGCACTCATCCAAGGCATCAACAACTATGAAAACTCTTGCGAGTAGCTGAACTTCGGCAAGCAGGGTGTCGGAAAGCTCTTGAGGTGTAGGCCGTGTGCGCCACCTGGTATGGTTGTCATAGAGAGATTTAACCGCCTCAGACAGCGGACTTCTGTTAAAAACCAGTTGCTTCAGTAGACATGCGAGCATATCTTCGACCGTTTTCTCTTCTTGAAAACTGCAGTATATGTATGCGATGCCGACATTTGAACTCTCTGCGTATTGGCTGCGCAGGTGATCGACGACCACGGAGCTCAACGTCGTCTTCCCTGCCCCAGGGCTGCCCCAGCAGAATAAAGTTCGTTTCTCCGTACGGAGCCATATCTGGAATCTTGAATCGGCAATAAACCATTCGAAGGTGCGAGGCTTTCGTCGCCGGAGGTGATCATTCTGCCTGCCACTATGATCCAATGTGGTCAGCCAATCGAGTATCAAGTTGCGCTCTTCTTCGGTCTCTCTTTTCGAGGTGTTCAGAAACCCTGTCAGCAGAGTCGTTAAATCCCCTATTCGGCAACCGAAAGAGCTTGGATTACGATGGCCCACTACTAACTTTCGAGAAGATATCTTGAACTTCTGTCCTCACCATCCCCTGTTTGATTCTCCCAAGACGGCAGATCATTCCGCCCATCTGCCCTCAGAACCAAAAGCAGCTGTCTCGCATATGCTGCAGCAACAAGTGCCGCGTACTTGTGCCACTCATCACTCTTGTGCGAGTCACAATAATCCGAAATACCCCGAATGACGAGACATGGAACATTATCCATTAGACCAGCAGCTTCCATCTCAAAACACAGGATGTCGCAGTTTCTTGCATATTCATCCCTCGCTTTTGCATCTCGCATAACTGAGTTTCCGGAGGCAATCCTTCCTTGGTGGACGGTGATTTGCCGCTGACTCTTGCGAGGATCACGCTTTCGCAACCGCTCCCGGTCGCACTTGACGCAACGATCTTCTTCCTCTCCTTGGTGCTCGTAATCACTATCAAACAGCCGATCCACGGCAGGACGCTCGTATCCGTCCATACCGTGTATTCGCCCAAGATGCGCGGAGACCTCATCTGTCTCGCTAGGGTCGTCCAGCGCTTGTTGGATCGTGGTAATAGCACTCAGTAGATTTTTCGGAGGTTTGTTCAAGTGCCCTGCCAGCTGAAAAACTCCTTGCGACAGCCGTTTCCCAACGTCGTATGATACAACGCCCCCATCTAGACCCTCCGGCACACTGACGACAACATCACCGAGACGGATATCTCTTCGTGTTGGAACGCCGCCACCGATCCCTACCATGAGGACGAATTTCAGCCGAGGAAAGGTTCTTCTCATGTCTTGAGCGACCGTCGCAGCTGAGCTGCTTCCTTTAACGCCAGGAGGCAGATGGCCAATGACAACGAAGTGGTTGCGGATGCGACCACATCTGTACTGATTATTGTCGCTATCCGCAATATTCTCAGGGGTTTCGAAAGACTTATCCAGCATACGATATGCGACGCCAACTTCCACTTGTTTGGCACATATCCAACCGGCTGTGTACTTCTCCACCGGAAACATCATAGTTTTGTCCATGAGTGAGATTGATGCAGGCGGACGCAAGATACTCCAAGGTTTTTGACGAGTTTTCAGCTCTTCTCAGGGGAAAACAAACGTATTAATAACTCATTAGTAGAACTTGGTTCGTTGATGTCCACTCGCGTCCATTCTATCGGCTTTCAAGAAGCGAGTAGCTTCAGCAGCGACTCAATCCGCACGATCCAACATAATTGTCTCCGTCTCCAGCACAACTCTTTATCACACAACACCAGGTTGCATCCAAATTCGCAACGCATTGTTCGTTTTGCATGCTCTGGCCCAAAGCACGCTTGTGATAATGCAGCCACGTCTGACGGTATCTTGCTGATTGGCAGCCTTGGCCTCTTCATCGATTCCAGACCACAATTGGAACGTGCTTGGAGCGTGCTTTTGCAGGGCTTTGCTATGGTGGTACTGCAGGGTGACAGGAAGGGATGTGTTGAGCGAATCGAAAGGGAAAGACCAAAGGTGGTCCAAACAAGGCAACCAACATCAGCCATGTGTCTCACATTCAAGCACAACTCTTTTCTTTTGGCATAGCCCCTGGGAGTTTGAAGAGCTGTGCAAAGTTCATGGAAGATTCATCCGAGAATGGCAACCTACTGGATACAGAGAGTGCTGTGGAGGAGTCTAAAACCACACCCTCTCTGCCACGCCTCGGTGTGGACTCGATATTTCAGAGTGCGGAACTGACCGGGAATTGGCTCCCATCTGTATAGCCTCGAATAACCGGACAAAACAAATGGCCCAATTTGAAAAGTGCGCATGACCATGTTCAATGTGCTAGCTGCGATACGAGGTCGACAAGATGAACACTCGCGTGGGCCAACCCCAGGCGAGCATAGTTTTTACAGGTCTGCCCTGTTTTGATGTGAAGTCTATGTACTCAGCATGTCATGGTCCCTTCTGCATCTGATACATTATTTCTCGGGCCTCACTGTGATCCCGAACCGTTCTCATGCGATGGCACCACGTCACACACTTGCGTTGTCCTGTGGCTCCGCCAGCCTCATTTTCTTCATCACTGTCCTTCTCCCGGATCTCCTTTTCCGCCAATGACCCCCCGGAGTTATCAATGTCAAACAGAAACTCTCCGCCAGATTGGAACAAGTTGCCTGATTTGAAGGCCAGTCCAGACGACAGGTCCTTGGCTGCTAGTCGGACGCCGTCCGCGAGCAGCACAACCAGGCTTCTCGTGATATACTCTGGTTTCGGCCCAAGTAAGAGTGTTTTCTTCATTCCAAGACGATCAAAAAGCACACCACTTGGGTCTGTATAGATGGGAAACTGCCAGTAGGTGGTACACCTGTACCCATCAATGAGTCTTGGGTCGCCGCAGCCGACGACAACGATAGATACTTTGGGCCTTAAGTCCTCTAATTTGATGATGTCCAAGGCATTCGAAAGATATTTCAAATAGTCCATACAAGCCTAGCGATACGTGCCATCAGCTTGTGCTCTCAAATTGGATCCAGAGCCTTGGGGAGAGGGGGGAAAGCATACACCACAGTAGAAATGGCGCACAAAAATGGCGAGAACTCTTTGGGTGATTCCTTCACCTTCGTAAAGAGTGTGAAAATGATGTTTTCCCCCAAATTCGTCGAGTACAATGTAGTCACGAATGTCTTGGAGCGTTTCTCCTGAAGGGGGCTCGTCATTGGTGAGCAGGATACCATCCCAGTCTGGGGGCTTTCGAGAGTCAGTCTGGCTTTGTTCAGCTTCTGTCGCTCCTCCACCAGTAGATCGTGAGGAATTCTTGTCGTCCCGTTCCTCGTTGTGTTTGGGTGCATCGTTTGGCGTCCTTGCAGCCGCCACCAAGGTGTCTGAAGACTGCGTCGAGGTAATTGGTTCAGTGGAGCCGGCCATTGTTGTATTGACGGTTGTTTAAGTGCTACCTGGATTTGTACAGTGTAAAAGAATAAAAATGAAAATACAAAAGTTGACAAAAGGTAGGATTGGGAGAGAAGAAAGGAGAAGTTGAGATACGGAGGCAAAATAGCTCAATGCCTCGATTACATAAAACCCCAGACCGGACAGCATCACTTGTTGGCACCAACTGGGTATTTTTGGCATTTACCAGGCTTGTTGAAGCAGGCTGGTGTCAACATTGAATTCAATTCCGCAGCTTTGGCCCCAACTTGGCCGGCCACTTGCGCATTTCGTCGGTGTTGGGGGGCAGTTGAGCAAAACCTGTGCCATGGTTAACCCTGCCCGCCTTGTTTTGCCACCAGACGCAATCGGACCTTATACACTGCGTCTGGTACTGTACTTCTCGGGAGTTTCCGTCAAGGTTGAAGACACGCCAGTGCCAGTCCAGCAAGCATGGTAATCGGAGTTACAGTAGACATACATGCCTGGTGCATGACGAATGGGCCAGACCGGACATGTAAACGCTGGGACGAATCAATTGATACCGAATTTGATGTAACCATGTTCAGAAGTTTGAGCAATGTCAATGGCAACTGAATTGAACCGTCCCTGTGGAACAGGCCACTGCCTAGCTATGGGTCAACATGCGGTTTTAAATGTCAAACTCCCCATGTCCTTTCGGGCAACACTTACTTTTAAAATGGCAGTCATGTATTATTCTGCCAGTGTCAAGGTTGCAAATTTTTCTCGGTCACACGACCTCGGAACCTTCCACCTCACAAACGAAGTCTTAGTGCCTAGATAGTTATGTTGGTTAGCATTAACACAACACTAGCTCTTATGCATAAAGATATACATGCTAGTAGTCTGGTGCTCCCACTTGAATGTATGAGAATGCGTCAAGTCCGTGTCAGACGATCTGTGTCAATCTTCATCCCACCCTTGGTCAAAATTTGAACGTCTTCAACGGGGGCACAGGATATACTTCCCGGTGGACGAGATTGATGATACCATGACAGGTCCTTCAAAAGGGGTGTTTTCAGAAGGACGATACCAAACTCTATCACCCGGATGGAAGCGAGTGGTAATTGACTATAAGTTGACCAAGGAGATCGCCAATGTAACTTTAATCGTGGACACACCTGTTCACATAGCTGGACAATTAGCCTCGGTTCACCAAGCTTTACGATAACTCCTGAACTCTCACTTTGTTTATTTCCAGTTAGTTAGAGCATTAATACCGCGACTTTGTTCGCAATTACACGCTCCTGTTCTGCTTTGAACCCATGGCAACAACTTTTTGATGAGCTGAACAATGCTGAATGGTACAATTGTCATTAGAGGTTCCGTGTACAGTCCCTTCAATTACATTCACTAACACAAGTAGAGTGAGAAGATTTGGGACGAGATGTGATCAGCTGGACTGCCTGGGCAAAAAGTTTACTTGCAGGTCTTCTTTAACGACTGACTGACTGCTCGACTGCTACATCACAACACGCAACTAAGAGCAACGCCGGATTCCAGCACCTCAGACAGCCTTGTAAAAGCTGAGCGCACAGTTGAGTTGCCAGGTGTGCTATTATTGGCACGATTACCCCTTATCCCTCCATAAAGCCAGAAGAGAAGCCAATTGGTCACGCGCACTAATCACCTGCCGCCCTACATGGAGGCTGGTGCAATTGCCTGAGCGGCTAAGCCTTTCCCCCAAGACGCATTGATGCCCGACGGAACTAGCAGTACCCATACAAGGTTAACTGCCTTTGCACCAGACTTGGACGGAGATTCCCTGAATCGATTCATTTGTTAAGATGGTGTGCTGGCTGTGCTGGAGAGGAGTGTAGTAACTGTAACGACCATAGAATGGATACTTCTCTCACAGGGGCAAAAGAGTACAAACCGTAGCGCCGACCATGAATAGTTCTACTGATCTTTGGCGATAGAACGTCAACATGGTCATCATCGGTGTCAGCACCGAGAGCAGTATCAATATCAGGCGAACGGGGATGCTCTGCACCAAGTAGCATGCAGTGATAGGGACTTCCAAAAAAAAGCCGCGAGTACGGCGATGGCGATGTGTGTAAGCCGTCTGAGAAGTGACCCTGAGTATAGATAGACATGTAAGTCGCTGCACCGGTTGTTTCCGGTGAACCTTTGGGCACAAGATCGTCAGTACAAACTCTGAAGCAATAAAAAGGGGGCGGGGTGGTTTGGACGAACATTGGGCTCACGGTTCTGAAACCTGTGTGAAAGCGAATCAAGCAATCCTGAACCATACTTTCCAGGGCATTCGCCGGCGCATCCTAGGAGGTTGACGGGCTCATCCTGTCGCAGTAGCTGGCTTGGACAACGGAAACATGGCCTGGATAGCATCTCTATCTGCCTGTTCAACAGGTACCATGGGTACTTTTCGCCTCGGAGATGAGGTTTTGCACATTTCAGGTGGTTGGGTTTCCCTATGTTGTTGGAACGTTGTGGAAAGTGGAAGACACGGTTGGAGTAAATGTTGCTCAATGGTTTTACCGGAGTCTTATGAACACGGCGTCTCATGCGTTTGCAAACAGCACAATTGCTACCGCTTTGAGAGATGCTGTTCTGCAGGTTAGAGAACAGTCGCCCTCTTCATGGATGGATTGGGCAGCGTGCATTCGCTTTGGAGTTTGAGCTAAAGAGCGAGGAACTACTAACTACTCATTACAAACACTATCGTTTTTTGGACTAACTAGTCTCTTGTAGTACGAGAAAGGCGGAGAGATTTTGTTACAATCGAGATCGAAATTGGAAGCTAGAAGCAGGTGCATCCAGGCTTCAACTTTTGCTCGCTGTGCTGCAGATTGATATGAACTTGCAGATTGGTACTACGTTTAATGAGATTTATGACAAATTCAGATTTTAGGCGTAGGATTGTTGGTTATTGATAAGAAAGTCGTAAGGTGCAAGTCCCAGTCAGGTCGCGATGTGTAGGCGCGGATCACATGAGGCTGGACTCAAGGCTGGCCTGGCCTGATATACGGGCCTAGCTGTTGGCTTCAATGTTTCTTCCTACAACACATCCGTAATTTTAAGGTCTTTACCATAGACTCTTTTGTCAAAATGTCTAGCTCTGTTGATCAATCTCAAGCACAAGCAAAAGCACCAGCTCCCCCTCCACCACCGCCTCCGCTGCCTCCCCCTCTCTCCAAGAATAAACAAACCAAGACGTCCAAATTATTCTTAAAAACGAGGAGCGCACCACCCGGCTGGGCTTATCAGTCGCCGAATCCGCCTCGATATGTCGACTTTTTTGAGCCTCGAACCGGTCCCTACTTTTTGTACGGCACACTAATGGACCCCAAAATGCTTACGGAGATCCTGGAATTACACCACGAGCCGACATTCCGACCCGCAAATGTGGTCGGATATGCGTGTAAACTTTGGGGCCAGTATCCTGCTGTAATCGATGGAGAAATGGACGCTCCTGTTAGTGGTGTTGTATACAACGTTGAAAGTGTTGATCATGCCAGCAAACTTGCTGCTTATGAAACCAAGAATTATCAAACAAAGCCGTGCATAATCAACTACACGGATGGGAAAGAACCCGAGACGGATCATGGTCATCTATTTATGTTTGCAGGAAACCCAAGTGACCTTGAGGTTGGGACCTTTGACTTGTCAGTGTGGCTAAGACGAGTTGGAAGATGAATGAAGAACTATTGCACGCGAAACGTCCGAGGAATGCAATCAACCTCGTGATGGAAGAGGATCATCATAGAGAGCTGTACACTAGCAACAGTCATGATAATTTTACGAGACGTATTTCTTCAGTCAAGGGCACATCTCACAGCTGGCCTGGTTCAAGAAGCGGCAACTGGCGGAGTTCATGGTGGGATTCCCAGCTCCATCTCTACCTACCTAGGGTAGTCTGGACACAGAGAGTCTGGTATTGACATTTCCTTCTCACCAACGGGCAGGAGCTGCCAGTTCTACGTGCGACCAACAAATTCCAGAGTGGATGTCAGATTCCTGGTTCGAATTGACGGTTTAGCGTCACCTGCCTGCATCAGATTGTTGAGTGCGACATCAATTGATGGAGGCAGCAACATTCGAACATTGAAGGCAGGAACAGAAGTGGGGCATCTTCAGAACAAACACAGACCAGTTGACCAAATTGACTTGACGTAACCAGAAGTTCAGAACCACACATGTAGGCAGCTTCCAATCTCGCACCCCGCCCGGAGCAAGCGACTCACTTCAACTCACACACAACAGGCTCGGCACTGCTTCAAGTTCGATTGTCGGACATAGTGCAACCAGTAGAGACAGCAATTCCATTTCGGAAACTCAAGAGCTGCAACCAGTAGAGACAGCAATTCCATTTCGGAAACTCAAGAGCTGCAACCAGTAGAGACAGCAATTCCATTTCGGAAACTCAAGAGCTGCGCAAGCCACTGGTCACTGTACCGGACGAGCCGTTGACATGGCAAGTGTAGGTGCCACCCATCAGTGTTTTAAATTCCCTTCCAACCTTTGCAAGAATAGCCAGAAAATAGTCAGTCCACGGTTGTTTATTGACTTGGGCATGACCTCCACAGCATGGCGTAGCTCGTTCCAGCCGACGGCGTACCGAAAAAGAACGACTCCAAGACCTTAAGAAGATCGAGATATACCACGACCTCGAGAACCAAATACGCACACAGGCAGCCTCGGGAGATTATAACCTCGCGCTCTTTCAACTCACCACCCAAATCCTTCACCTTAATCCCGAGTACTACACGATATGGAATATCCGACGCCAATGTCTGATCTCTAGCGTGCTAGCTGGATCGGCGGACAGACAAACATCGAATAGCCAAGACCAGGCTTCAGACGAGACCTCCTTGCAGTCCGAACTAAGCTTCACGATGCCACTGTTGATCAAGTTTCCCAAGTGTTACTGGATCTGGAAATTCCGATGGTGGATCTTATTACAAGCGATCCGTCGACTGTCGCTTCCCGCTGCATGTGCGATATGGGAGGCCGAACTCGGTCTAACCTCCAAGATGCTGGAGAGGGACCAACGCAACTTCCATGCCTGGGGCTACAGGAGATCGTTGGTGGACAAGCTTGAGAGTCCTGAGCTTCGCGGGAAGAGTCTAGCAGAAGATGAATTTGCCTATACAACTAGGATGATTAATCTTAATTTGTCCAACTTTTCCGCCTGGCACAATCGAAGTCAACTCATTTTGCGAGTCCTCGCGGAGCGGGACGCCGACGACGCGACGCGAGCTGCCTTCCTCGTGAAGGAGCTTGACATGGTGCGGGAGGGTCTGAACGTTGGTCCAGAAGATCAGAGTTTGTGGTACTACCACCAATTCCTGATATCGCAAATCGTCGATGACAGCAATCGACATACTATTGCACCGGCTTTGACAATAACTGAGAGGATCACCTACCTGAAACATGAGATAGAAGAGATCAAGGAGCTGCTGGAGGACTATAGTGACATCAAGTGGATTTACCAGGCTCTACTAGAATACACTTTACAATTGCGGCGGCTGGAACAACATTCGCCTCGGGATGACAGTGAGGCTAGTTGCTCACGGGCATGGGTGGATAAGCTGGTGGCTCTCGACCCTATGCGCAAGGGTAGGTGGGACGAGTTTGCTAGAGATAGTATAACGGACGACTTCAGTTCTACTTAACCCGGTAACTATCGCGCTCTGGATTATTATCCGGGTTATCTGGGAAAACATACTGTCAACAAGCCCGACACTAATATTGACGATGACGTAACTTCGCGCGAGTTGACGTCCACGTATCCCTGCGATGGAATCTTAGCAAAGCAACTAGGAATTGCGATTGCAGGGACCCGTGTTGCAACGCCTCTCACACAAGTTGACTTTGGATGCTGATAACAGTAGCCAGACTAAATACTTCCGCCTCTTTCGGAACCGGAAGCCAAAGTACTTTCATCTATATTTTCGGCGTAAAGTAAAACAAACACCTAAGTTTACAGTTAGTTGCTAAGAAAGTGAGGCTGTTATTTCACCCATGTTCCCTCCCCAAGGAGCTGCCACTCAGCCTCACGTGTTTTGGAACTAATCATGTCTGTCGGCAAGGAAGCATCATGTCAGCGCTGCGCCCGCACCTGCATCCAACACAAACGTGTCTCAATCGGCCATTTTTGCCGCAGACCAATGCTTCAGACTCGACGATGCAGTTAAACAAGGCGCATAGGAGTGCTGGTCATGCGTCTACTTCAACTTCAAGACGGGTTCCTCAGCTTGACAGATGATCTCATACAGAACATCCCACCGTACGCGATATTATCTCATACATGGGGCCAAGACAAAGCCGAAGTCCATTTTGACGACATCAAAAGCGGCGTCCAGCTGCAAGCCGTTGCCAGCCACCATGGAGAGAAGCAACTTGGCTACCGAAAAATCCAATTTTGTGGTCTTCAAGCCGTGGCCAGCGGGCTGCGGTTCTTCTGGGTCGACACATGTTGTATTGACAAGTCGAACAGCGCAGAGCTTTCTGAGGCGATTAATTCCATGTTTCGATGGTACATGAATGCAGAGGAATGTTATGTCTACTTATCTGACGTTTCGACAGAGAATTGTCGCAAAATAGACAAGTTCTCATTACCGTGGATGGAGGCGTTCCGCAAAAGCAGATGGTTCACACGCGGCTGGACCTTGCAGGAGTTGCTCGCTCCATCTTCAGTCACGTTCTTTTCTGTGGAAGGTCACAAGCTCGGCGACAAGAAGTCATTGGAGCGAGAGATACATGAAATTAGTGCGATTGCTATCACAGCTCTCCGTGGCAGGAAGCTGTCCGAGTTCACAATTCTTGAACGGATAAGATGGTCCGACTCGCGTACTACCACGCGCGAGGAAGACTTGGCATACTGCCTACTGGGCTTACTGGACGTTAGCATGCCGCCGATATATGGCGAAGAAAAGAGTAAGGCTTTTGCTCGGCTGTATGAGGCGGTTGAAAATCGGTGGGGCGAACCGTTGCTCACTCCCTACACACACGGAGGTTAGTGATACCTTGCCGTCCTTTCTCCCGTCTACTACTATTTGAAACTGAAGTCGTTTAGTTCGACGAAAGACTCATTTCATAGTACCGCTTGAAAGGAACCAAGGCTTTATTGGTAGAGAGGACACTCTTGCCAAACTGATAGACAAAATTCGCCCAAACTCAAGGACGAACAGCTGCCAGAAGACGGCTCTCGAAGGCCTCGGGGGCATTGGTAAGACGCAGATCGCTCTTGAGGCTGCATATCGTCTCCGTGACATGGACGCCGAGTGCTCAGTTTTCTGGATCCCGGCCGTAACACTGGCCACGTTCGAGAACGCCTGCTTCGATATTGGCAGAGCGCTGGCGCTGCCAGGAGTTGACAACGACAAATTTGACATCAAGACGCTCATCAAGTCTGCGCTAAGCCAGGATGACATGGGCAGTTGGCTACTAGTTGTTGATAACGCCGACAATGCCAATCTTGTAGCTGGCGAAAGCGACGGTCCGTCGTTGGCGGATTACATGCCGTCGAGCCCAAAAGGGTCCATTTTGTTTACCACGCGAAACCACGCTGTTCCGACCCGACTGGGCATTCGGAAGAACGAAATAATGCATTTGTCTGAGATGACTGAAGAAGAAGCCCGACACATGTTGCAAAACGATCTGGACGAGAGTCAATTACTCCATGATGAGAGCACCAAAGCACTGCTGGAACTTTTGACACATCTGCCTTTGGCAATTAAACAAGCGTCCTCGTTTATGGCTGAAAACGGCATATCCACAAAACGGTACCTGGAGCACTGCGTTTCGTCAGACAAGAACCAGATCAAACTCCTTGGTGAAGACTTTGGAGATCAGGGTCGGTACCCAGACATTGCGAATCCAATAGCGACCACTTGGCTCATTTCATTTACCCAAATTGCCGAACGAAACCCCATCGCCGTCCACTATCTCAAGTTCATATGCTTCTTAGCGGAACGCGACATCCCCATATCCCTACTGCCTCCTGCGAATGACGAGGTCGATCGCGACAAGGCAATAGGCGTTTTAAAGGCATACGCATTTGTAACGGAGCGAGAAGATTCGCTGTCCTTGGACATTCATCGCCTTGTTCGTTTGGCAACACGTAACTGGATCAAGGACGAATGGACAGAATTGAGTAACAGCGTCATCCGCCATCTGTCCCGTGTATACCCATTCCCCCGGCACGAGAACAGACACGTATGGCTGAGATACATGCCTCACGCACGAGAAGTATTAAGCATTCATACGTCGACAGCCAAGATGGCCGAATGGCAACTACTTCACAATGTTGCAGAGAGCTATATGATGACGGGAAAGTACAAACAGTCAGAACACATGTACCGGCAGGCATGGGAACTAGGCAGGATGCACTTGGGACACGAGCATCGCACGACCCTAGCCAGCATCAATAATTTGGCCATCGTTTTATACAGCAGGGGTAAATACAGCGAAGCAGAACAGCTACACAGGCAGACACTGAAACTAAGGCGCAAGATCCTGGGACGAGAACACCCAGATACACTAAACAGCATGAACAACCTAGCCCTCGTTCTCGACAACCAGCAGAAGCACATTGAGTCTGAAACCATGCACCGACAGACACTAGACCTCCGCAAAAGGGTTTTAGGCGGCCAGCACCCCAAAACACTTTGCAGTATTAATGGTTTGGCGCTGGCCCTAAACAACCAAGGCAGATACAAGGAGTCGGAACAGTTGCAACGTCACGCGTTACAAGGCTTAAAAACTGTCTTGGGAGATCACGCTTCTTTCACGCTCGACAGCATGAATAACCTGGCGCTTGCGCTTGATAGACAGGGGAAATACGAACAGGCAGAACAACTGAATCAGCAGACGTTGCTGGTAAGACAGGAAGTCCTGGGGAGAGAGCATCCCCGCACCCTTGAGAGCATGCATAATCTGGCAGAGGTGTTTCGACATAAGGGGAATTACTCGCGGGCGGAGGAGTTGCATCGGCGGGCGTTGACTTTGCGGGAGAGGGTGCTTGGGAGGCAGCATCCGAAAACTGTTCAGAGTAGGCGGAATCTTTTGCATTGTTTGGAGTATAGTGGTGCGGAGGGGAAATCCTCGACTGAGGCTGGTGTTGAGAGTGTGGGAGAGTAAAGATATCTGCTATTTGGTTGTTTACATGTATATATGGGCATGTAAAACACTGTTGGGAATGTATAATGACTCACACAGCGTAGTAGATGGTGTATATAACGATCCCATCCATGCTGTTCACATGCTGTAAACGTACATATGGACCTGAAGCTGGTTGGACGAGCCGCCACTGCATGCGAGAGAGTCCGAACACGAAATAAAGGTCGGAAACAGTGGTTCTATCACATAATTCGCTCAGTATTTGAGTAAATGAACAGTCAGAGTACGCAGTCGGCTACAGAAAGGCAGCCCATGTTACCAAGCTATTCCTCCTACAGTTGCCACCTCTGACTTTACACGTCCAGATTTACAAAGCAGCAGAACAGACAACTGAGTTTAACCAACGACCGAAAATACTCAGCATACTATTTATCCGTAATCTTGCAAAGCCGCCCGTCTCTTTGCTCCCGCCAATGCTCACTTCCCACACATGGCGCGCACCAAAATACGTCGGTTGGATCTACTGCTCGCTTGATGCTCAGTAGTCTGGCGTAATTGGCGCCCCAGAATGACTTCTGCCAGTTTTTCTCGAAAAGGAATGCCTGTTGAACCATGGATTAGCGAATAGACCTTGAAATGTTCACATCAGCATCTTTACCTACCTCATTCAAGTATGACCCTGATTTGGGGGAGAGCAGGCGCATCGGCTCGAATGCATCGTCTAATATTTTGATGGCGCTCTGCTCCGCTGTGACGTTGAAAGGGCCGAATTCGGTAGATGTCACTGCAATTAATGTTAATAATACGAGTGTAGCACCTAGGAATAAAAGATTGGCACATACTCGCAAGCACAGTGGCTTTCCGCCAAGCTGGGTTAACAGCATTTTCGCCTCCCCTAGGCTGGGCATCTTTTACTCCCCTACCACCAACCATAAAGATGTCAAACCGCGTATTTGCTTCAAACGCTCTCTTCAAGGCCGCGGTAAAATTGTGGTTGTGTTTCTCTAGGATATCCCTTTCCAGCAACCTTGATGCAACAAAGGTATTGCGACCACCGCGTCCTGCATCATGGTTGTCCTTGTACCACGCGAAAAAGGACGTGTAGTTATTGATCATGGTAATGAACTGGACTTTTCCTGGCCACTTTTCTTGAATAGTGTCGTTTATAGGCTTAAACAGCTTTGACATGGCATCTGGGTCAGAGACATCTTGAAGGATTGCTGTGCCGAATGCGCCAGCTACTTCCGAAGGCATTTCTGGCAATGGAATTGGCAGTGGCATATTGGAAGATAGAAATGTGTAGCCCGACAAACCTGAATCCATAAGTTGTGGAATTTTTGACGAAATGTAGGACATCAAGCTGTATTTCGTACTGTCGTTTTTCGGATCGGTAAACGCGGCCCATTTCGCACTGGTTACTCGTGGTGAGGGATAGGATTTTACTGTCACTGAAACAATGACGCCAAACGTTGAACCGCCGCCCTGTGGTGATTATTAGTATCTCAAGTACACCGCGATTGAGTATGGCTGCTGCTTCTTGGGGACTTACACCTCTCATGGCCCAAAATAAATCGGCGTGCTGGTCCTCGTTGACTGTGATAACCTTGCCTCCGGGAGTCACGACTAACATTTCAAGGACATTATCGGCTGCTAACCCATACATTGGCCCCAGGGGAGAATGTCCTCCTCCGGTGATGTAGCCAACTATTCCAACGGTGCTGCCTTGCCCGCCGACAATGACTTGTCCATGCTTGTCTGCAGCAGCGTATGCTTCTTGCATCTGAATGCCCGCCCCGAATGTAATTGCGTTTCCGTGAATAACTCTGTGGGAACCGGCAAGCCTAAATTCATGAGAATGATACGTGACGTTCTTTAGATTATGGGTCCAGATAGATAGGGATCCTGGCGCGATTGACCGGCCGAGATAGTCGTGGCCTGTGGCCTTGACGACCAGTCTAACATTATTTCGTCGAGCTAGGAAGAGATGAGTACGGATATTCAAAACAAAAGGCATAGAGGAAGCTGACCAAAGTCTATGCCAATCTTAATATGTCGAGTTGCTGTTGCGTTAATGACATAAGCTGGGTATCCATCCGGCGTACACGCATAACGCGGATCCGGCAGGCAGGTAAAGTTTGTGAACTGATCAAAGAGGACTGAAACTGGATTGCTGCAGTGATAGTCGGTGGTATTCCATGCTACCTGTGTCTTTGCACATTCGTTTTTGTTGTACGTTGGCTGTTCTGGATGACAGACCGCTCCGGGTGCTACGGGCTTGATAAGTTGGCCGCCCAAAGTCGTGTTCAAGCTGCGCCAGATATCGGGCGACGGCCAGCCTTGGTGAGATGGGTGAGCTTTGCATGACTTGTCTGGCACACAAGACGCAGTCGCGAGACTTAGGATTAGAAACCAAAAGTACATGATTGCAAGTGCATGAAGCTTGAGGTTTCAACACAAGAAGCACTTTGAAGAGACTCTGGTTTGATGAATTGGTCATTTTTAAAGGAATAATAGCACATTATTATTCACATTCTACACCTAGAAGTCACTATTCAATGCAACAATTGGCAACGTCAACACCAACAGGTGAATCCGACCGCCACGTCATGTAGGGCTCATTCCCACGCTGCCATCAGCAACCTGTAAGTTACCTACCTTACCCATTTATGTACAAGACGATTGCTTTGCAGTGGAGTGATTGTTCAAAGAGTTCCTTGGTGGTAAAGTTCGGCACGCCGGACGTCGGTTTCGTCGGATTGGCTACGATTATATCCTGGTCAAGTGGGATCACGCGTAAGGCGGGATGGCGCAGCATGATGGCAGTGTAAGGGTAGTTGAAGAGGTGGGTAAATACAATGTTTGCTTTGCATCTCATCTTGAAAAGAAAATGAGCAGTACTTTCCGAGGCAATCCTCCAAACTAGGCCTGGTTCAGAGACATGTCGAGTGTTGCAATTGGTCTGGGATAACAGGAGTTGAACAACTTTGAGGGCAACGCTGGTAGCCAAAGAACCATTCATGACCTTAAAGTCAGATAGTATGTCAACTAGCCATATAAACAACTAAAATTCTCGCTATCATAGCCGCATTGCCAATATTCAAAGCAAATTTGGTAAATCAGACCTATGGCAAGCATAAGCAGTCAACCTGACCCATTTTCTGGTCTAGTCAACCCATGCGCCAGGTATCTTGGAGCATCCGTCCTCGATCTTGTAGTATCCGTCCTCGATCATCTGCCAAAACTCACCCGCAAACTCCTCAACTAAATCGTCCCAAAGGAATGTCCAATCTTCGGGTGTCGGCCCATACGAAATTGACACTAGGTATGGCTGCCAATAATAGAGGCTGTGCATGAAGAATGTCCTGCCTTTATTCGAGAAGACACGTTTATGACTTTGAAATGCGGCTACTTCGTCTCTTCCGTACTCTTGGAGATCTATTCCACTCCTTGACACGACATCCAAAAAGGCCCTGACCATATCAAGATGCAGTTTCAAGGTTTTCCGCCGTTTATTACTCGGGAGGCGATGCTTATAGCAGAAGAGGGTTTCCAGTTGAAACATTGCACCGTAGAGCAGTGGTGTCATTCCAGACACTGACAGATTCGTCAGGAAGCTGAGCGGCATGTCTGACAGTACACAGTAAGCGAGTTGGTTCCATTCCTGATGTTTGGAAATAAAGAAGCCTTCGTCTGGCTTGGGATAGGCCAGGGCCATTTGACAAAAATGAGCAAAATAAGCGAAAACAAATTCATGGAGAGAAGAATCAACTGTATTGTTCATGTTAAGTCGTAAGTCATCGAATGTTATATTATTCTCGGTCATTATATTATTCAAGACGCTCACTTCGACAAGCTGCCAACGAAGGTGGGCGAGCTTGAGTCTTGTTGGAAGCTCTCTGAACTTTGTCGTCATTTCGCTATCAATATGCGTTATTAGACCGGGAACGGACCATAAAGATTGCGAGAAGATGCTGTGTGTTGACTCAGCTCGCGGAATTTGGCCATAGAGTAACGCCCAATCTTGTCGAAATTCTCCAACGTTGATGGCGCTGATGAAAAGGTCGAGTGGCTCACCATATGTACGATGTGGACGATGACGGAAAAATGCCAATTGAAATGGTAAAAGACCAAATATAGCCTGTTCGAGCATTGGGATACCCATCTTGATCAAAGACTTGGCCATGTCAAATCTGCCATTATAGGCAGCGATCTAAAGCTACATCAGATGAAAAGTATGCATCTGTGCTGTGGGCATGAAACATACGTGAAGCAATGTCTGGCCACATGGAGTTCGGTCGTACAGAGACCCCCTGCCAGACGATAGCATCTCCATAAGGTTAGAAATCGACCCTGCACTAACAGCATCAAATATGGGGCTGCTCCAGGGGCGGACATTCCAACTGGAAAGCTTCCACATTAATCCGTGTACAGATCGGTGAGCAAAAACATCCCAAATTTTGCTAGAAAGCCATGACGGCAGTATGATACGAGCTTGTGCAACTGCTCAAGTTGGTAAAAATTAGACATATCATGTCAGTGCCACTTAGATGACTTACTCTGTTGGCTGTCGGTGTCAAAATTTGCATCCTGCTGAATTACCGCGTGCCTGCTAACCATGATGCGGCCAAAGGCAGATTGGTATAGCCATGGTAGTGGTCTTTTTGCTTGCAGGATGGTAGAGCTTGCTTCCTGTTTCTTGCCATTGGTGAGTTTTGGAGTTGTTTGACCGCTTGACGCTGGTGCTTTGGACTCGGTCTGCCTCGCGAAGAAGACGGCCGCTGTACGCTCCGGTACACTTTCCGTTAAAGAACTATATCAAAGCATTGTACTAGTTAGCCAATAATTTGCAGTAGTGAAGATGCAAAGAAATAAAAGACTGGCACGAACCAAATGTGCAAAGTTATAGCTAGCTGCATTATCTGCAGTGCTTCCTGCAGACGTCGCTGTGCGCGTGAGATTGACTCTTTCTCCAAAACGACCTTGGCTTTCCCCAACGCTCTCCGTAACGGCCCAGCTGAGTGAATTCGCCGTTCAAGTTCTTGTATCGACTTATCCAGTTCTAGGGCCGCTTGTTTGCAATGCTTTACAGCAAGGACTCCCGTACTAGTTCCTAAACTCGAGTTACTTTCGGCTTGAAGTTCGACTTTTGTCATGACTGCATCCAAGGCTTCAAGCTGGTCAAGCTGGTATTGGATATCGTGAGGCACATCTTGGAACTGTTTCCAGAGGTCTCTTAGCACGCTTATCTTGGTAGCAACCTCGCTAAGTGTAATAACACTTGCCACGAGACCGACAGCTTCAGCCATGCTTGTTTCGTAGATCGCGGATAATGACTTAAGTATTGTGAGAGAGTCTAAATCTCCAGAGAGCCAAGATCAACATAATGAGTGAGGCTGTCACCAACAGCCTCATTTGGTGAAAGGTGTGGTGGCACATGGGCCGACATGGGCCGACATGCAGACATGCCCAAGATAGCCACTGCAGATCCTCAGCCAACAGCGGAGGAGAAAACAACGTGAACTTAGTCTGTGCCTGTCCGAATACTATTATTATACGCATCACGTCCAACAACCAGACAGCATTACGCTATTACCCAGGCACCACGGCTTCAGTCTAACTATGAAAAATGTGCTGGGAAACTAGGAGAATTTCCTCAAGATAACAGCTAGAGTATGGCATTAGCCTCATGGCATAGGTTCACCGCAGCTCAGGTATCCATCGAACTGCTTGCCACCAGCCAGGGATAAGCAGAACAGCTAAAACATGTTGTTATGCTATAATGAACTAGTATCTTCGTTGAAGATGGAGTAGGGTTAGAATGGCTCTAACAACTGCACTTTTTATTAATATTTACATATTTTTTCACAACTGTATCAGGAGCAATAATCTGGGGATTTCTAAACATGGCTTAGAGTCTAAGCCTCAGACTCTAAAGCCAACCCGGCAGGGTTTGCCAGCATAACAAGAGCTAGCCACCATAACAGCTGAATTTGGATGGAGACTATGAATAACAGGGCTACGCAATGCGAGTCGTCATTGCGATTGGCATTGCGCGGGAGCTATCCTCAATCCGACGCCCTGTCGGCAACCACATGTCGTTGTGAAATATCCAGACTCTGTCCCGTGGCGAGAATGACAACATTGAAGATTCATGGCGCCATGTCTGATAATAGCAAATTAGCGGCCAACAATTCCGGGCCCGGGTCTCAGGGACTACAGCGCTCAATTTCCCCAGCAGCACCGGTTCCTCGACGGCGTCCGATCCCGCGCAAAGGCCACACCAAGTCGCGGGCTGGATGCCTCAAATGCAAGAGCCGCAAGGTCAAATGCGATGAATTGACGCCCAGATGCGGATCATGTCAACGGCTGCGTCTGGTGTGCGAGTTTCCGTCCCCCAACCCCAGTGGAATCGAGACAACGCCCAACTCCAACGAAGATGCGGGTGCGTTGGCCCCGACGACCTTAACCAAGGCTCTTGAGACGAAGCCGGGGACTTTTAGCATGACGGACTTGCGCTTCTTCCAGCACTTTTTGGTTTCTGCACATCCTCCATTCCCGATAGGGGGACGGTTGGTGTGGCTAGGCGTCTCTCAAATGACCCATGAGGTGGGTGTAGCATTGCGATGTGATATGTGCCCCATGAGTTATCAACACAATTTCATGTCTTGCTATCATGAAGTTTGGTTATGTGTGATTCTAACTTGGGCTTACTCCTAGTTTGACTTCCTGGCACACTCAATATTAGGACTTGGCGCATCCCATCTCAGCATGTTCTCACCAACTAGCTACACCCAAGAAGCACTCCGGCATCGCATCATTGCCATCAAGTCCCTCAACGAGTTTCTCTCTCGTGGAGATCGATCTCTCGTCGAAGTAGAGGCGGCCTTTGCTGCAACACTTACACTAAGCTATCAGGCTGCCCACATGCCTGATGGCCTGTACGAGTTTCTCACAATTACACGCGGATGTTTGTAGCCTTACTCTCCAAAGATCACGCAGCTTCACAAAGCTGATCATTCCATCGCAGGCTTTCTCGTTGGCGAGCTCTTTGGGTCTGGATTCCTGTCGTGTGCATTCAGATCTTTCGAGCGTGAGACCTACGTCGACAAAGTGATGGAACTGTTTGCGCAGAGACCACATTACTTCCTGGCTTCGGACTTGGCGGTCGGGTTCTGCGACAGTCTAGAAAAGCTCGGCAGAGTGTGTCGAAGCGTGGCCGAGGTTGAATATTTGGCATTGATGCGCAAAATAGCGTCTTCTGTGGTCACTGACATGGCGGAGAGTAAGTACATCTTGCGCTTGTGTTTGTTTTGTTGGTTAATTGTTTGGACAGGCTATCGGCAGTACACATTTCTCTATGAGAATCTTGCCCGTCTCTCGTCGCCCGAGTACGCCTCGTTTATTGATGCCAACAACCACGTCTCGCGTTTGGTTATCATGCACATGCTCGTCTTGGACTACATCATGTCCAGCCGAATTGAGGATGGTGACTGTCACCACCACTCAGGTTTGGGGGAGACTCGGGAGTATTACAACTCGCGTAGTCTTATGATTTGCGTCTGGGTTGTTGACATTGAGGGGACATTGCCCGTGGAACTTGGTGACTATGGTGCTTGGCCGGTGAATTTTGTACGAAATCTCATGAGAAGACGGGACATGGATCAGGGCTTTTGGAAGCGGTTGCTAGGGGAAGCACGGGGGATGGACAGGCTGCTGTCCGAAGAGCAAATGACGGTATAACTAATAAATAGATGGAACTTCAATGTTGGCAGATTTAAAATGGCAGGATTGCAGCTTTTTTTAAGATAAGATTCGTGAATCCATGGAACCAGCGGATCCCAGTGTGTGGTTTCCAAGGGTTAGGGTTACGGATGAAACATTGAAGCTCAACAACCGCGGCATAAGCTCAGTCCACTTTCGCACTCTTCATCAACCTCCACGTTTCTTTCCAACAGCATCACAAGCGTCAAACACCCTTCACCCAAACCATGGCCTTACCATTCTTAGCCAGGGAGTTCGTCGTGGGGTTTGTGGCAGGATGCGCGCTTACCATTGCACTGCTCGTCTTGGTACTGTTCACCTTCTTCCTACCCAACGACATTTACGGACTCGGCCATTGGAAGCTCAATGTCAGGACTCCATTCCGATCTATGTGGATGAATCTTGGATTCTGGTGAGTTTCTTTCCGCTTGTGCCTGCTTTTAGATAAGTAAGCAATGAAATTCAAGTGGTCTAATGTCGCATCCATTGTAGGACAACAAATGATGGCAGCCGTATCGATCAGTTTGATGTGGCAACGCGGGCTTTGCTGGAGAAAATGGTTCGTGCCGCGGGCCTTTTAGCTGAGGATACGGAGATGCCAGGGAAGTCAGCTTCAAAAGGCACACCTTCAGTCGCCGTGTTAGACGTTGGAATTGGATGCGGTGACCAGACAATTGCCCTCGCAGAGCTTTTACAAGCTTGGTCAAGGCCGCAGTTTCGCTATGTTGGGATTACCTTGAATGCGACACAGCTTGAAGCAGCGCAGGGCAGACTCAACGAAGCATTGGCAGGTGAACATGGAGCGAAGAGTGCGACAAAGCTATCGGAAAACTCGTTCAAGCTGTTCCAAGCCGACGCAGCAAAGCCAGAGTCTTGGAGTACCACGATTCAAACATCCGTGGCCAGCCTAGCTGATGGGACCTGCTCAGAGCGATGGCTCATGGGACTAGATTGTCTGTACCACTTCTCGCCCTCTAGGAAACCAATCTTCAAGCATGCAGCACAGACATTGGACGCTAATGTCATGGCTTTTGACTTGGTACTAAACGAGAGTGCATCCATGTGGCAGACCATGGCGGTAAGGCTGATAGGCTTTCTCTTGTCCTGTCCGCTGTATACGTTCTTGACGGTGGAACAATACCGGGACCAGCTTGTCGAGTGTGGCTACGATAGAGCGAGTGTTGACGTTCGGGATATCTCCGACCACGTGTTTGGTGGTTTATCTGGCTATTTGCGGAAACAGGAGGTTGCTTTGAGTCCGTATGGCATCTCGCTTGCTGGGTACAACCTTACTGCGAGGGTGTTTGAGTGGTTCGATCGGACGAGGGTTGTCAAGGCTGTAATAGTCATTGGACGAACAAAAGCAAAGGCTCAGTAATTGTATTAAAGATGTGAGGAGTTAGACTTGGAGTATTAGTTCAATCACGGGAAGTGATAATCTCTTTCATGGACTATCGGCTAGTATTTGGGTGCTCACAGTAGAGAAGGTCAATGCAAAGTCCTCTCATACTGATTCACCGTTTGCTGCGTCTCTTTCTCACGCTCAATCGGGCGATACAACAAAAGGTGTGTGAAAAAGGAAAGGCGCCATGGCCTTGGTCTGAATACGGCGTCAACAAGGGTCAAGTTCAGCACATGGGTTTCTAGCGAAGCCTCCGAAGACCATGGCCCCTGGACGCCGCTCGAAGCCGTCGTCAGAGGGTGTCGTCAATACGATAACACGATGGCCTTGCTAGTAGATGCTCCAAAAAAACACGTTATGAAGGGCCAACACTTGGAGTAACTCAGCACGTGGAATGTTACAAGGGTCTCGTCACCTTGACAAGAGAAGAAGGTGGAAAGTTGTACTGCAATGCTGGCGCTACTAGGCGAGCTGGCTGACTGGTGTATCAAACTGTAAAAAGGCTGCGGAAGAACCAATACAAGCTCTTATTTCGCTTTCCATTCTTTTACGGTATCGGCTTAACGTGCGGCATGCATTGGGAATGACTAACGCAATGCAAGTATTTGGTACGAGAGCATGTACATTGCAGGGTTCTGCAGTTTGTTAGGTACTAAGCATGAATTTACACTAATCTAGGGCTGAACCACTTGCAGCTTACAACACCAGTTGACTTTTCGCCCAAAGAGGAAGTAAGCCACAGATGCGAAAGTACTCGAATGCTGTAAACTACGGTATAGGAGATGCAGATACGAGACAATGTCCATTGCACGGAGACAAACAAAGTGCCCTCATTCTAACTCGTTTGGGTGAACCTGAACCTGTAAGCTTCTCTTTGAAATGCTCTGGTTCAATGTGGCTTTCTAGTTGTTCTTGGGTACTTTTGTAACGAATGTCGATAGTACGCCTTGAATCATGAGGTCGACAACAAATACGATATACGTGTAAGTGTATATATATTTGCAAACCTCAACCCATTCAATGTCTTACGCAGCACCAATTTCATAGGACTATAACAGACAAACTTCTTACCACTTGCTCCCTCGATCGACGACATGAAGTTTCTGGCCTTTATTTTCGGCACTTTGTCCATGACTGCCTCAGTCGCGGCTATAAACGGTCCATGCTCCGGCAGATACAACGACGAAAGCTGCATCTGCCTAGACCACACCGATTGTGTCAAAAAATGGGGTGGTGAGGCTATTCCCGGCAGTCCTGGTGATTGGCCCTGCCCTCACGATGGGAGCAATGTCTGGGGGTGTAAAATACACAATCATTGCCCTCATAAAGACGATTCTACGCTATGTGTTTGGAAAAACAAGTGTTCGGGAAGAGTCCTTAAAGGTATTTTAGCTCTGAAGCTTTGTAAACACATGTTTTTGTGCATGGTATGGCTAACAGCAGGTTTGCAGATGCTGTTTGTCCTGGTGGTAGAGACTATATATGCTGCGACTTTTACTAGCCTGATGATGGTGTCGGTGGCTGGTCTTACTGTCAATGAAGTCAACTTGACTCAAGAGCAGCCTTACCACATATGACTATGCAAGTTATATTGTAAGTGAAGGTATTTTGTATCCTAAGGAGAGTTAGTATTGAAAGTGCATCATATTCTGGGGAGACTCAATTAGTATAATGCAAATCAATCCGGCTTAAAGTTCACTTTATGCTCTGGTAGTATTACTTTAGACTCTGCCAACACTTGACATGGCATTGCAGCTATAGCAGCCCATGTTGCTATCGCAGAGGGCAATCTGGCAGCGTATCACGCCAAGTTTAGGGTCTCGCCATAATGATGATGAGTACCACTGTGTCAATTCCTACCATTTCCTGGTTGTCACCATCACTTCCAATCTTTATGTTATTGTGTCCGACGCGAATAATTAATGAGGGAACGTCTTGTGTAGGTTGACATGATGCAATGTAGCTGTGTGTGTCAGAGAACAAACATGGCACTAGCTCCGGCAGTGTGAAGTCAATATGGCAAATCTGTAGAACAAATACAACGTGGAGTGCCACGTTAGCTACCTAGGTATATAGATCTATGCAACTTAAATACAATTATAATATCTGGGCAGAACATCGAATTGAGCGGGATACCATTCGGTGATGGTCGTAGCATGGGCATGCAGCCTGTACACCAAACCCGAAATACGACAATGCGCTTTGCTGCAGCCTGGGCGGAGTTATTGCAATACGATCCCGTGCCCTTCGACACTTTCGAGGCTGAGTCCTTGATATATCGCTTTATTCTCGAAAGCTCATGGAGGCCTGGGCAAGCCACTTTCCGAACTGGCCTCAGAACATTTGAAGCTAGGACTTACAAGACTTCATTTTCTCTTACTGTAAGAAAGTAGACTCTGAACACGCTAATACGAAACGAGTAATCATAAAACAAAGTTATAATAACAAATATGCGTGCATGATCATATACATAAATCCCGAGCCGCTGAACAACTTATGGACCCCGCTTCAGTCACAAGCCCAGGCAGCCACCTGAATATCGAGGACAAATTGTCAAGTTTTGTCAAGTTTGCGTCTGGCAGGTTGCATAACCAATGCTCGCTTCGCTGCTGAAAAAGGCTCTAACCTTTTCACATAATCATTTCCAAGTGTTGGGATCCCGGCCGTATCTTCTCCGCACCACCAACGTAAAGAGCATGTCACAACGGCTGTGCCCGAGATGATGTCGGCTGGCGAATTCTGTCATCAACCCCTCGAGACCAAATCGCACATCAGGCTCCTTCAAATCGACTGCAATCGTCCAGACCAGAATAATGTGCACTCGAGCCTCAGAGGTACCATACAACACTTCCCTTTGCAGGATTCACCAAGGTTCGCTGCCTTGTCGTACTGTTGGGGATATAAGCCATTTATGCATAACTTGCCCATGCTTAATGGTCAACATATCCGAGTGTCTGCCACCGTCAACGAAGCAATTCTACGGCTCCAATCAATTCTCGATCAGGACGTTCAGTACCTATGGATTGACCAAATATGCATCAACCAAGCCGATATACAGGAGCGTGGTCATCAAGTCTCGCTAATGGCTGAAATATACTCCAAAGCAGATTCTGTTTATGTATGGCTAGGTGAGGATCAGGACGGCCTCGTGGGGAGACTTGAACACATCATCAGCACCTACGTACCCAATGGTCCCAAGGCGCACACTTGTATTTCGAAATCCGACTGCGCTGATATGTTGAAACTTTGCGCTGGTTATGTGAGAACCGACTTGACACGAGCTCTTGACGAGGGATCGCAGCAAAACTCGGCAACTTTTGCACCCTCCGACATGCTGGTAGTCCTCGAACTTCTCCGGCGTCCCTGGTTTAGACGAGCGTGGGTTGTCCAAGAAGTTGCCGTGGCTCAAACAGCCACCATTCTCATCGGCTCGCATGCTTTTTCGCTCACCGATATCGACTACCTAGTCAGCTTGACAGCGCTGGCAGAGCGAGAAGCAGACGAAATCCCCTGTCCCGGCACGCAGTTTCGACAGTCGAAAGGATTCCAATGCTTCCATCAAATGGTTCACCAGCGTGAACGGTATCACGATCCGGGGGCTGACGGACATATATTCGCGTTTCTCTGTCGGGTTGCGGGCTTGTGCGAGGCCACCGACGGCCGGGATATGGTCTACGCCTTTCAAGGGATTTACCAGAGGAGCCAGTCCCTTCTGATAGAGCCAGATTACTCCCTCCCGGTAGAAGTTGTCTTTATGAAGCTAGCAAAGGCTCTCGTTGCCGAGTCCCATGCTCTTGACATCTTCGCAGCCGTCAACGGTCCGGGCTCCTCCAGCACCCGTCACGACGAGAATTTCGACAGTATGAGTATCTCTAGTAGCACAGATTCTTTTACAGAATTTAGCGACCCAAGAGACTCTCAGCATGAGTCCACGTTATTCCCTTCCTGGACCCCAGACTGGCGGTTTCCGTTGGACCACGTACCACTGTACACAGGGCAGCGCTCGCCCAGATTTTGCGCATCAGGGCCTTTTGCTCACCGCACCGTCTCAGACGATCAGATGGATTGTCTTACGGCACGAGGCAAAATCATAGCGCATATCGACGCACTCCATTTCCTTGCCAAACCCCGACGTCCAGGTGACGGTATATTGACTCTCCAACAGCAACTCCCCCTGGACATGCTACTTTCTACCCTGCGAAAGCAGCGCGCAAAGACATCTCCACTCGTAACACTAGAGAGAATCCTGCGGGTGATTGTTGCTGACGGTTCAGACCGAGGGGAGTTTTCATCGAAAATAGAAGCTTCAACGAGACGACTCAGCGACAGACGCATCTCTGAGCTTGTTCTTGCCTGGGAGATGACTGCCTTTCCGATACAAAACGAAAACACGGTGGAACGCATTCACGAAGACGCCAGAGTCCTAGAGCAACACTGCAGAGTCTCTCATGGACGTTGGCTGTTTTCTACGCAAGGCGCAGAAGCACTGGGGTTAGCACCGTTGCGTACTTTGCGGGGCGATGTAGTTGCTATTGTACACGGTTCCAGGACTCCCGTTGTTCTGAGACAAGTGGCCGATAGTAGGTATTGTGTGGTTGGACAATGCTATTTGGAGAGAGCAATGTACGGACAGGCTGTAACTTGGGAGGAGGAGCAGGCTGACTTGTTTGTTCTGGTATGATGTTTGAGGTTGGGACCTGCTATATCAATATTTGCGCAACGATACCATCATCTTGAGAGTGCTGAGCTAGCTTTTGTTGACAGTAGTAGATCAGAGATGAAGCCATTTGATGCTCTCAAGTTGTTGTGTTAATAGCACTCCATTCTCACACCTGTTCACGATATAAGCAAAATACGACGTCTAGCAGGTACATACGACCATAGCCGCTAGCAGAGCTCAGGATCCCGTTCGATCTCCCACGATAAGCTAGCGAGCGCCGGATTAGTAGTTGGGTCGGTGACGACCAGCGAATACCTGGTGTTGTATGTTCTTTTTTTTTTTTTTTAGTTTTTGTCAAACATCACAGATGTCTTCCATTTTGTTGCCTTGTGGCTCAGAGACTTCATTTTCCGCCGGAGAATGCTGCTCCTTGGCAGGAGTAAGCCTCACGTACAAATCTGGCCGATTCCACATAGCATGAACACTAAAGTCTTCGTCAAACGACTTTTCGTGCCCAGAAACTGGTTCCAAATCAAAAGTCCAAAGAACCTCGCCCAGGAATAATCGAGTTTGTGACCAGGTAATCTCCCTGCCTGTGCATTGCCTCGGCCCAGGCTAAAGGGAAAGAAAGCTTTGAGATTATGGTTTGCATAGCAGGTATCATATAGTTGATGATCGGCAGGAAGCCAGTTCTCTGGTCGAAAGTCCAACGGGTCTCTAAAATAGCGCTCATGGTGCATGGCCGTGAAGGAGCTCAGTTGGCAAACGACCTTACCATTTTATCATACGAGTTAGTTCATCCAGCTTAGATGTATCATGTTTGACTCTGGGGCAAAATATCATCTACTTACCCCTCTGGGAACGTATTCTCCACCAACTGTTGCACCAGGGCTAAGTCGCGGCATGCCAGTCGGCACAGCCAGATGCATACAAAGTGTCTCGTGGATAAAGGCTTGAAGATATTTCAGCTGGGCCAGTGCCTCTGGTGTGAGCTCGTCGTAGCTCTGAAAAGAATCCCGAATTTCCCTTCTCAGGATGGCAAGTGTCCTCAGGTACTTTAGCAGGAAAAAGAAGACAGCGTGGAAGATGAGTTGCACGGGCTCGAATCCGGCGCCAAACATTTGGAACGCCACTTGCTCGACATTAGTGAGCTCTTGCTTGGTCTGAGGAGGAGCATCTTTTAAACCTGCCGGGATGGCGCGTAATACTTTCCGTGGTACGAAGTGGTGCTGCTATTGCGATGTTGGGAAGCTTCTTCGAGAGCTGGACCAAGGTACCGGCGAAACTCGTTCCCCGAAGCGTCTCAGTGAAATCGGATGTTTCAGCTGCCCATGGTGAGAAGACTACATGCAACTTGGAAAAGCCCTACGGTTTAGTGAATCAGACTTACCAGTCTCTAAAGGGTGCAAATTTCGCCCGTAGGCGAGATCAGCACCCAACCAGACATTGGATGACATGACATGATTACAATTAGACCCGAAACGCCCAATGACATAGCCCGCTGTTATTGGTCTTGACTCCTGACGTCCATCTCTGGTGTGTGCCTGAATTGAGACCCAATCTGGCTCTGGAGCTCCGAGTCCGACCGACAGTGGCAAGCCACCGGTCCGGCGATGATCTGCTTCTTCGGTGCCCACTTGCCTAATACGGCAGTGCCAACGGAAGAGCAGGTTTCCTTGTCCGGCATCGTTCTTCTCATCCCGACGAGCAATATATTGTCGTGCTAGACCTTGCTGATAATACATAATCCTCTATATTGTGTTATAAGCCTACGGCCCTGATTCCTTATTCCGAATCATGAGTTTTCATGATGGACAAGTGCTTATCTGGAGACTCAACGCTTTTGTCAGAGGGAACCACCACTTAAACCTAGCCTGCTACCGCCCGTCTCGAGTTGTGTTTACATTTACTATTAAACAACAGAGAGACAAGTGACTTGCAGGCACTGTGGCTTTTCAAGAATCAATAGTTTATTGGCAGAAGTCCAAACCACGCAATCTTCCGCACCAAGGACACCCCTACGGGCACCCCTCCTCCCGACCAAACAGAGCTTCGCTGCATATGTCGCGTGAACCACCATCCCCAAAAGATGCCGCAAATACTGAAGCTGAGAATGAAGGTTCCGAAGACTTTCAACGCGGCTTTCGCTTCTGGACTATAATTTTCGGACTCGGAGTCTCCACGCTACTGGCTTCCCTGGCGCATACCGTTGTGACAACCGCAGCTCCATTCAGTCTCCAAGATTTTAACATGAAGGGAGAATTCATTTGGATCACGAATGCCTTTTTGTCTCTAGATAAACCATACATCCCCCGCCTAATTTTCCTTTCCTTTTTCTAAGGGGACAACCAAGGCAATGCTAACTCGTACTCAGCACAGCGTTTACCCGCCTGTTTAGACAACTCTGCGACATCTTTAAAGTGTGATTACATCCGGACAGAATTGCCAATACACCTACAGGGCAGCTAGCAGACCTCGAGAGCCGTCCCAATATCCTTTTCTCCAGAGGTTTCACGTCCATACGTAGATATTTGGAGGAACGTACCTCCAGAAGTAGAATGAACATCACTGAAATAGGGGTTGGTCAATTGCTTCCATCTGCGGCTTGGACTGTTCGACTTTGCATTGTGCGGCCTCCTGGGCCTTTGCACTATCTGCGTCGACCTGTAAAATTCACATTCTACGCAATCCTACCAGCCATCCACACGTATCACCAATGAAACCCCAACAGTAAACATTTGTCTACCAAACAACCTTGAACATGTCCAGCCCATCTCAATTAGAGCATTGAGTCGGCCGAACGGCCTTCAACTGCCTCCCACTGCTTCCCGCTCCCGCCGCCGCCAAACACCGATCAATATTCGGCAAAACCTGCAGACAGCGATCATCTTTAACCGCCTGGATCAACGAGCTGACCTCTTGCTTTGACATTTGGGCCCCGTTATTCGTCAGTTTCTCCAGTCTATCCACGACAAACTGAAACTTCCCTTGCTTGTCCAAGACATTGTCTGCTTGCTGAATCGTCGCATCGGGGTTGCTCGACCCCGCGAGGAACACTTTATCCAGGACTGCCTTGTCGATGAGTTCGTCGTTTTCAGCAGCTAGAGCAACAGAGGCTGCCTTTTGGAGCTGGTCGGGGCTCAATGTTTCGGCGATAGATTAAAACTTGGATACGACGCCAGTGTCTTTTTGCCAGCTACTTGCGGCTTCGTCGATTGCCTGGGGAGATGGTTGGCCTCCTGCGTTTCCTCCTCCTGCTGCTGCTCTGACTGCTCTCCCCCCTCTTACTCCTCCTCCTGCTCCTACTGTCCCTCCTGCTCCTGCTCTTACTCCTCCTGCTCCTGCTCTTACTCCTCCTGCTCCTGCTCTTACTCCTCCTGCTCCTGTTCTTACTCCTCCGCCCTGGACACCATTCGGTTGTCCGAAAATGGGGAGGGCAATGGTCACATGCCCGAAGACTGTGAGAGTGAGAAGGAAGACCAGCTTCTGTAGATGCATATTAAGAGAAAAGTGAGATCAGGATAGCTAAGGTAAAAGTTGGATTGTGCTCGAACGGTAAATATGGGATGAGTGTTGTTCTCAGGTCCAGCTTTTAAATAGCCTGAATATGCTGATAGATCTGTGTAAATTGCTGGTATGGGCAAGGTCAATTTCAATCAAGCAGGGTTTACATGAAATCCATGTTTGTTCCATCTTTTCCACCTGGACAGAAATTGTCCCCACGAAACAGTATCTCCTGGTATCATCTTTGCCAAGATTTCAGAGCGTTGGCGATCGGGGTGTGATCGTGTGGATAATAATAGGGATATTGTTTCACGTTTGTTCGCCCCCAAGGCGCTGAAGGACTGTAAATCATTGTGTGACCGTCCGCGGTCAACCACATCGGTTTGTAGATTGTAGACTTCGAGGACTTTTGCAAGGCTGCTTGAACAGTGACCGGACATTGGCGGTATATCTTGAAGCGGTTTCGGTTTCGAGGGTGATTCAGTGGTGCCATTGAAGAAAAGGTTGGCGGGGGATTATGGTATCATCTGTACATCGGCTTTTGATACGGCCAAGATGTTGTCAAGTGATAATCATTGATCACCCGTGCAGGTGATAACCTTATTGACCTGATACTTCCGTTCATCTCTGTGCAATGTCCAACGAATACAATGTATGCATAAAGTGTCAGGACATCCCTTAATTCCATCCCATCACGTACGCGTAGAGAAGTACAGCATTAGATGAAGGTTTGAGGAGAAAGTCTGACGAGAAGGAGATTCCGCGACTAACCTCTTGCGCCAAATACCCGTGAAATTTAAACTTGGGCTGCCCTGCTGACACTGTTGCAAGCATAGAATACGCGGAAAGCGGATGTCGAGTATAAACTGGGTTGTCATTCTGACAATGATGAAGATTTAGCTGTGAGTTATGATCTCAGAATAGTTTCACGCCTCCATTCATTCGTCAATCCTGGCATGCCCAGTTGTGGCCAACCAGATTAGGTTACAAGTGATGGCCATCAAATGCCACAACAAATTAAGTTCCAACAGCAAGGCTTATGGCAGATGTCATTAAATCCAGCTGCCGTCTGCACCATTATGCTGGGACATGTCGTGGTTGCCTGTTGAAGGGCTACGGGCTGATCTGTCGATCAAGTAAAGATAAAATTAAATGTAGCCGACTTCCGGGTGCGAAACATGTTAGTCCATCCCTGGTAACTTAAGGAGAATGGCGCCAGGCTTCTCGTGCTGTCGACGTCGCCAAGAGCTTCGCGATCAAATGGTCAGGGAGCAGAGCTGGAGCTGGAGGCGTCTGGTCCCCTTGTCCAAGGCGACATCGGAACGTTTCCAAGGAACAAGACGGCCAACAGGCCTGGTCTCGAGGTTTCCATGTCAAGTTCGATTTCCATGGGACGCGTTGCCAAAAACCCTCGCGAGTGTAGATCATTGACTCGTAGTCCGCGGGGTGTTGAATTGAAACATGGCATACAACGGAAGATATCACATCAGACCATTCATGGACTGGCCGAGAATGGCAATCGCCTGCGAGTATTCCAGCAAGACAGGTACAATGACGCTGCTTGTATTAATTCCGATGCAAATCAGCTCTGTCGGTAAGTCGGTCGGCACCGGAACAAACCGAGGATTAGTGGACTAGATTTGATCAATGGTGAATCAATGGATGCAGCCAAGGGAACATTGAAAGGCGGCAAAGTGGATATCCTTCTGCAGTGGCGGCCGGATGGCTCGGTTGGCGCCTTGACAATTTCTAGAAAAAACCCAGGCACGGGCACCAATCGATTCGCAAGATAGCCAGGCAGGGTTTAACAACTGTGCGGACTAAAAGGGCATCAGCATTGATTCATGGAGACGAAACGGCCCCGTGGTGAAGGCAGATGCCAAAAGAACTACCTCAACATTGAATGCTGCCTCCTATCCGAGGGGTGAACATGGGATTACTGGTGGAAGCTGGAAATCGTCTGGTCTAGTCTGGTCTGGTCTGAACTGGTCCAACTTGAACTGACTTGACTTGACCAGAGAGCTTGGATGACCGTCATTGACTCGGTGGTGTCAATCGTTGCCATCAGACAAAGTGCTGGAGAAGTCTGGTGTCTCGTCAATGAGTTCAACGTGTCCATGCAAGTGTGCGGCCAAAACCAGACTGCATAAAGTCTGGTATCAAATGCACACGGAGGTGGACGGCACTTGACTGCCTCGGGGGACACTCGACATGCCAGGCATTTGCTCCACTATATGCACCCAGTGCCACCAGACTGGTCAAGTCTGGTCAACTGGTCTGTTCTGGTTAGCCCGGAACATTAAGTACCTATGTACATTGTATGGTCTTCCCCATTCAGGCTTAGGTGGCATGGAAGTCACGGATGTGAAGGCAAAGCGATTGGAGAAAAAAAAAAAGTCGCTCGTCACTGGCCAATTGCTCATCACGGAATGTCCGAGCATCCTTCCCATGCATTCAATGTTCCCAGTTGACGGATTTAATTCTCTCACTCTCTCCTCTTACATCCTCACTCTTCACCTCTGATTGTCCGTCGAATGTTGCAGGTGTAGGCGATACAGCACGGGAGCGGGAAAACATTCTTTTCGTGTTTGCTGCATCAAGCCACTTGTGATCCAAACGCAACCTGTTCGGGCGCGTTCGCTTCCTTGCCTTCCTCCTCCTTCTCTCCCTGTCTCCCTTCTTCAGACATCACCACAGCTTCACCCACCACCATGCACGCTTCAATCGTCCTGGGCGCAGCCCTCGCCATCCGCGCCGCTACCGCCGTCGCCGTCCCAGCTCCCAGCGAGCCAGCCATCCTCCCTCGCGACTACGACAACGACGATAACTTGCCCACCGCGCCCTGGGTCACAGTCGACGACGAGGGCAATCCGAGCAAAACCTTCACGCCTTCATTTGCAACCGTCGCCGGCACAGCATCTGGCATTGACACCGCGCCTCACGACCTCACGGCCTCGTTGTACACCATCACCAAGTATGGCCACATTTCCACCAGCACTGGCCTGCCGCCCAATCCGACGCCCACCAACGACAAGACCAAGCAGGGCGCCTTTTCGCGATGCTACAACAAGAACGGGCCGTATGCGCCCTTCTGCCGTCCTTCATATAATTCTAGCATCTACACCGGCAGCACATACTACGGTACGCTTCCCTTAACGCTCACCCACATCTCACAAATTCAAAACTAATTCGACTCACAGTAACTTGGGACCCCGACTACTACAACAACACCCAGACCGCGCGCCTCAACACGACCTACTCCGTCACCCTGCGCGTCGACTACCTCAACACAACCACCAACAAGTACGAGCACCTCGAAACGCTGGAGAACAGCGTCCCCGCAAAATGGGGCTACTTCTCCTTCTTCGTCGACGGCAAATACCTCCACGGCCAAAAGCGCAGCAACAACATCACCATCACCCTCATGGGCCACGTCCAAGGCAGCCTCGACTACAACAACCGAACAACGCCTCTCCCCGTCGTCGTCTCCAACCCGCCCCTGGATCCCACCGCGCCCAGCAACGCTCCCAAGGGCAAAACCCTCACCATTGCCCTCCCAGTCACCTTTGGCGTCATTGCCCTCCTCCTCGTGGGCGGGTGTCTGTGGAACCGCAAGACCCGCCACATCAAGCTCGGCAACATCATGAGCCGCTCTCGTCACGGATACACCGGCCGCAAGACGCGCAATGTCTTCAGCCGCAGCCGCAAGGACAACGGCATCCAGCTTGATACTGCGCCGCTGTCCCCTCCGCCGATTGACTACCGCGATGTTCCGGAACGGCCGAGACGTGACAGCGAGGCATTGGGCAGCTTGACGGGGAGTCCTGTGCGCGGCACTTTCGAGGAGCCTGGTAGCACGGGCGGGCGAAATGCCTTCCGTGACGAGGTGAGACGACAGGAGCGGGAGAGACGGGGCGACTTTTAGGCGCTGGTGGTGTAGAATTGGATAATACACACGGGCATGTTTTGCTGGATGATGGAACGGGGGAATTGCATGGCTCTTATGTATCATGTAGATCATGAAAGACTCTGTACTTTGTATGCCTAATTACTCATGAAGAATATATAATTCATCACGACATTACTTTTGACAGTTGATTCACTGTGACTCACTTGTCCTTGGAAGCCATACCCTAATGTATTCGACGTTACATCACAATTGTACTCATACACCTCCCAATTGTCAACCAGACGACAACCCTATCAACGTCATCTCATTCTCATACAGCGTGCCACATATAAATACTTGGCCCATCATTCTAGCATACAATTCCACAGGGGTATATAATCAGACACAAAACATATTCGCAGCCATCCGACCCAAGCCCAAGTAACGCCAGTGTTCCCGTTCCCACCTATTCATACACCCTCACCCGCTTAGCCTCCTGTTCCTCAACCCCATTTGTCGCTACTCCATGAGCATCCACCTCTTCATGATCCCGCTTCTTTGGCGCTTCGGCAGGCACAGGAATCGATAAGCCATCGCCATACGCAGCGCATAAATCGAGACGCTGCTCGCCCTCACCAAGAGGGCGCATAAATGCCGCAGGGATGGCCGTGGCTAATCTACAGCTCGCTTGGCACGGCTGGTACGAGTCCGTCGTCCACGCGGGATCAGCGTAGTTCTTCGCCTCGGCAATGGTGTATCCGCAGCTGAAGCCTTCGTGATATGCGTCGGGGAGAATGACGATTGTCTCGCCGGGACGTTGATCGACGATCCTGTATGGTATGCCGAGCTTTTCAAGCTTATCGGGGAAGAAGAATTCAGCTCGGTGGCGCATGAATTGCGAACAGCTCGAGCCTCGGCCCAAAGCTCGCTCTGCTACATCGACATCTGTGGCGGGGATGACGATCCAGATCTTTCGTCCTTTATAGAGGTGGTTTAGTGATGCGAGGCGAAAGTCTTCGGCGTGGATTTGAAATGTCGCCCCAAAGGATGATGATGATTCATATACGTAGGGGGTGTGTATGCCGGGAATGACGGCTTTGGTGTGGTCGAGCTTGTCGCCTTTTAGGGGGTAGATTGGGCTTCTCTCCGGAACGCCGGCAAGGCGTCTTTGGGTTTTAGTCCAGGCGGGCACGTCGACTCGGTATCGAATGTTGCGCAGTTGCCTATTTTGATGTTTTCTGAAGAGGTGCTTCAGATGCTTGAGGGCGACATCCACTGAATCGGAGAATTCGGAGCCGGGTTCTTGGGATGATGCGAAAACACCTTCTGACGGCACCGTGCTTACTTGCCAGAAAGTCGTCCGTCTTATCAACTTGACCTTGTATGCGTTGGCCGGTAGACTCTGTGCAGGCTTCTCCGGTGGCGCATCCTGTAAGTCATCCGGGATAATGACCTTGAAGCAGCCATCCCCCTCGGCACCAAGACTTCTGGCATAGGCCAAAACGGCGGGGAAGTCATCCCACTGCTCTGTGGTAGGTTTGAAACGCAGAATACGATGGCCCTCGACGTAGTCATAATCGTATTTGATGGCTAGTCCGTCATTGTTGAGCTCCCTGGGCTGTGTTGTTTGATGTCCCGTGTCACCAGCTTTGGGTGTTATGTGTGGCTCTGGTGATAAGGGTGCAGTTTGTGTTTCGTCGTTGCTCAACACAGTCGGAGTAACCGTTGTACTGTCTTCCTCGGTGTGTCTATCATCGCCGGCGATGGGTGGTGTTCTTTGAATAGATGCTGCTATATCCTCGTTGGCGCTTATGGTATCTTCGGCGTTCGGTGGTTTTTGAAGAGGTCCGGTCTCTTCGATGATTATGTCGTCTCTGGGTGCCGTTTCGAGTCTGTTGGCACTGTCTTCATCGGCCGGCCTAACCTCATCTTCTATTAACAGAGGCGGCTGCGGAACGAAATCAGTCGTTTGAAGGCTCATCGGCTCTGGCACCACCCCAGCAACCTCATCAGTCGGCTCCTGTTCACTCGTCGGCCCACCTGACACCAACTCATCCGTCTCTTCTCGAGCATCAGTGCCCTGTACACCCAGACCATCAACACCAGCCATGCCAACTTCCTCAACAGAAGCCACATATCGATGCGCATCTCCAGTCGCAAACGCCACAGAAACCCGACCATCATCATCACCACGCAGCTCGTTCGTCGTCGGCCCCATCACCAGCGATGTCAAAACACTGCTCCGATCCCCAACAGTGTCCATCTCGTACCCTGTCGCGTATCCTCGTACCGAGCCCCAAACTTCAAGAAAGCCTCAAATAGTCGATGCGAAAGTTCAAACGAGCGGGGTGGGAACAGGACGCCTATGCGGAAGAAAGTCGGTCACGCTCCTGCCCAAATCGAACCGGTCGTTCCTGCCAGTAACTGCCAACAATTGTCGTTTCAACGATCGTCTGATGGGAAAAAAATCCGCGCAGTAAAGTAAATTTTCGAATGCGATGCGAGTGGAATGGAAGGTCGATTTTCGCGCACCAGTCGGGTTGAAATCGGTTTTGCGACAACGAGCGCAAGATGTCTTCTGCTCTTGCTTTTTGTGCTCTACCGGCGTTGTTTGTCCCGTCGCACCCAACAAACAAAGCGTCTTTGCAAACTGTCAAGTTTGAATAAAGGACGTTGAACTGGTTGTTTCTCTCTCAGACAATGGCAGTTGCGTGAAAGATCGTCAGGCGGTCAATGTATGTCGTCACAGAGTACAGGCCAAAGCGTCAGGATGAAGTTATTCATTACGTCGGAGTCTCCGAGCAGAGACCCCATCGCTAGTGAGGGCCTGAAAAAAGCCAGAAACTACTTGACTTTAGACAAGAGGCGTCAGAAGGAGAAACATGTGCACCAAACCAGACCATTTTAAGCCAGGCCGCATTTAGTTTGATGTCAATCTGGTCTCAAATCCGGGTGCCGATGGTGGTGCTGGTGGTGCTTGTCTGCACGAGTCGCTCACTCGTCGCACCGCCTTGACCAGACCAGACCTGCCTTGCCTTGCCGCCTTGCCTTGACAAGAATCAAATGGCACGAGTCGCAAGCGCAACGCCGCTTGACACTTTGGGGCGCCATCGTTTTGGTGCAAATGTCACTGGGCTGGTTCCACAGCACACCTGCAGGGCTGCCAAAGAGCATTGACAGACCTTGGCATTTACGAGCCGCTCCTATGGCTCTGGTTCATCGCGTATGGTATTTAAAAATCAATTGATGCCTTGAATCACATCGTCTAATTTGAATCAAATGCTTCAATCCCTTCAATGTTTCATTGTCCCAACCAGACTCTCTATTCAATTCAATGCAAGAAACAAGGTGGGGGCGGGGCATGACTTGAACCTTGACTCGTCAGGCCGGCATTTTCACTCTTTTTTTTTTCTCTCTTTTTTCCTTTTTCATCACTCACACTCACTGTGCAGCCCTTGTCTGCCACGCCGCTTCCCGGCCGGCACCAGCTGACCCTGGTCGCCTTCACCCTGTCCCTGTCCAGTCCGTCAAACGGCTTCTTGCATTCTCATCTTCATCTTGCATCACCATCGAGGCTTTATTTGCGGCTGGGAAATTCTCCGATCAATAGTTTATTTAGCACTCATTTTATGTACTACCTCGGTGTACCCAGGTAGTTGGCCACCATGTATGTGTATGTTCAACAGCCCTCGTACAATGCATAATCCTCTCCCGGTCATTCATTAGATTACTTACGAACAAACGTCAACCATGCCCTTCCCCTTTGTACAACCCAAGCCCCTTTACACATTCTCACACATTCACAAATTGTTCCAATTGTAGCTGCCCGCCTCAAGCGAGTTTTGTCATGTATTCATTGCTGCCCAAAAGCCAGTCGTCTTATACTACTAGAAGCAATGATCCGCCAACTGTCTGCCAATGCCCGCCGACTCCAACTACCAAGTAGGTATAAAAGTACCCAATGTACTGGCTGTACTCTACTTTCACAAGGAATCTACCCATGACGAGGAACTTACTTCCTCCTCTCAACCCTTCTCCTTCTTTTCCCTTCCCCATGACCATGCTTTTTAACCCTCTCACCCGTATCCCCTCTCCTGGCCAAAATCCACCCTAATAGTTAATAAGAATTATTTAACGAGAAAAAGTGCCTTAGCAGCCATGCAAACTCGGGGTATCAAACAGTTCGTTCCCATTCAAAGAGTTTCCAAGTAGGGCCAGCAACGCTGCGCTAGCCTAACAAATCCATTCCCAATGATGTGAAACCTTCAAGGTACTTTAAGCATCTTGTTTTCCGCTCCTCCGTCCTTTCTTCATCTTTGCGTTAAACATCATATTCGTGTCGCCATTGACGCCTTTTTCAATTCCATCAGGAAAACTCATCGGCACCTCTGGATGAGGTGAGCCCGCTAATTCTTTGAACAAGCTCCTTGGTTTCGCGAGCAATCTCAAACGCAATGGGAGGCAACGTTTGTGTCCACATTCGCCATGATCTCTCGTCTTGATCGCCATTCCCGGGCTGTGCCAATCCTCGACCAGTTTCATTCGCTTCCATAAGTCGGTCGCGAGCAGCTTCTAGCCTGGTGACCATGTTGCCATAGCCTTGTGTCTGTGTCTCGCCCAGGATCTTGCCAACAATCGCATTAATGGATAAAATTTCAGTCGTGATTTGCCGAATGTCCGCATCGCTCCGAACACAGCTCACAAGATTTTGTATGTCTGAAACCAGGAGGGCTGTTTGGTCATCCAAGTAGACCTAAACTACCGTCAGCTGGGCGATGATGCAGAATTAGAGACCACCGTATGTGCCGTAGGAGTGTACCTTGAGGTCGTCGGCTCGACTGTCGTGATATCCATTGGGACCCCTGTCGAACCCAGCATATCCTCCACCATTCATCATCATGCCATTCAGGCCATTTGTGGGATACGGGTCAACTGATTCTCTTGGAGAGCTGATTGGACTGTACGCTGATGATTCAGCACTTGCACGAGCCCCTGCGCCGCCCAGTCCCTGGAACGGTGGTGGTGGCGGCAGACTCCCTTGAGTAGAAGCTTGCGTAGTGCTTCGGGGTGAAAAGAAACTGGCAGAGTCGACTGGAGTAATAGTTCCATCGTCGTCATCCTCAAGTTCACCAGGCGGGCTCGGCCGAATCTTTGCCACACGGAGAAGCTCAACAATAGCGGCTGTGAGATTGGACGCCGCTGCATCCAACAGTGACACTGGAGACAGACCAGCTCCGGCTGCAAAGTTCTTGGATGCCGTGATGAGCCCATTTGCGGTCGAGGAGACTCTGGCTTTCAGTTTTCCCTGTTTCTGAATTAAATCGTCTTCCTGGGGCGTGGACTCGTCCAAGTCTTTCGTAATCCGACGGACACTGACAACGACCCTCTTCATAGAATCAACCACTTTGTCAGGTGTCTCATTGCGTGCAGTCCGTAGCAGCTCGTCAATGGAGATCTGGAATTTAGTCACATGGACATCTTTAATGGCGCCGTTATCCTCCATGAACCCCTTCTCCCTTATATGTTTACCAGCATCGTATTCTAGGGGTACGCCGTGCATTGAAGCCCGCATACCGCCCTGCTGGGTCTTGGAGCGGGCGTATCGATTTCGCCAGTCTCGTACCTCGCGTTCTAATTCCTCGATTGTCTTTTCCAGCTCCAGCTGCTTGTCATATGTTGCCGCACTTTGCTGCGAAAGCACTCTCATCTCTTGCAGGAACTCTTGTGCTTCCCGGCGAACGTCCTCGGTTACTTGCTCCTGCTGCCGTAGTGATTCTCGCAGCTCGTCGTTTTCTCGCTGTACCACAGAATCTGATTTAACAGACGTCTGGTGCTCCTGTTCGGCTCGCATGCGCTCCAATTCCGACTTCATTGACTTATTCAAATCCTGCGCCTCTGCAAGTTTGTTCTCGAGATCCAGTCTGAGGTCTCCCCACTCTTTCTTCTCCAAGTTTGTTGCCGTGGCTCGTGAGCGTTCGCTATCAAGTGCAACGTTCATCTCGTCTTCCTTTTTCTTCATAGAATCCTCCATGTCGGCCAATTTATCTTGGAGTTCTCGTATCTGGGCTTGATAGTCATCCATAAGCTTCTTATCCGCCTGTAAACCAGTCAGCCACTATAGTTAATTGGAATATTTGCGAGCCTTTACAAACAACTCACTTCAGATGTTGCCCCGCCGTCATCGTCTTCCTCCAGCATGGTGCTCTTGTTTGGAACTATTGTGTTGTTTTGATTAAGTTGCTTTTGCATCGGTCGTCCATAATCGCCGTTGGGTAAGCTTGGAGACGGTGGGATTCCATACAGATCTGGAGCCGCAGGCGCTCCACGAATTGAACTAGCATCTGAAGGCCTTCGCATACGGCTTTGGCCTCTAGGAGGATACATGCCATTGGGAGGGGGCCCATTTCGATTCATCGGGCCACCACGCATCGACATGGAGCTACCTCCTCGGGGAATGTCTCGCCCGACAAAGGATGGGAAACGTCTCTCCAGCTCGTGGTAAACATCAGCTGCAAGATCTCGGAATCGTGGCGGGCCCAAGGATGAGAGTCTTTGGCGTGCCTGGTTTCTCTTGGGATGGAACGTCTTTTCTGCCAAAAGGTACTGAGGAGGGCCGTTGGGCGCATTAGGGCCGCCGGCCCTGGCCATTGCCTGGCGCCGCATCAACTCGTCAAATACATCTGTGCTAAGTTCGTAAAATTGTACCGGTGATAACCGTAGTAGTTTATCGCGTGCCTTGTTCGGTTGTTGTCGTGCGTTGTTGTCTCTGGCGTTGAGGAAGGCCCTCAGGGCCATATAATGCTCGCCCAATACCGACTCATCCAGTTCAGCTCCTCGTGTGCTATTGCGGCCGCCATCGCTACCTCCAGAGAAGAGGTTTGTACCGGTGCTCGATCGACCAACTGACGGCGGTGGCGAGGGACCTCCTGTGCTTCGCGGTGCAGAGGGGAAGCCATTCATACTCATGGTGCCGTTGGAGCCTCCCGAGTTAGGGGGCGACGCCAGGTTACCACGACTGTGGGAATAAGGACCGCCTTCTTCGCGAGAAGGATACTTGGATAATGACCACTCGCTTCCGCCTACAGATATAGGAGATAGCGGCGCATTGCGGCCAACAGGGCTCATGGTCAAGAAAAGAAGGGTAGGGAGGGTGTTGCGCGAGGCAAGATTTGAAGGCACTGCGAGACTGTCTTACACCAAGGAGACGCCGCGAAGCACCGGTCCCAGATGGGCTCGTCTTGGAACACAGCGTCCCCACACTGCACTGCCCCTGGTGGCTCGGGGTCAGGGCGGCTTGACTCCGGGATTGCGCGACCAAGTTCCAAGGTTTTGTCGAGGGCAGATGGCCTGTAATTGCAGTGCCAACCGGTCGAAACTGGTCCAAGAGAGCAGTTGACAATGCTGGATATGTCGATTGCGATGCGGCCGTCGATGGAATAAAGATGTATGTGTGGGTAAGAGAAATGAACAGAGCAAGACAACAAGAAGAAGTCAAAATAGGGAGGATCGGCGCTTAATCCGTAAATGTCAATGTGGTCCGTCGTGCCTGGATTTGTGCCCAGTTGTACGTCGGTGCGGAGCAGTAATACCTGCCACCCTTTAGACTTTCGGTATGGTGAGGGTATGGTGTGGCCGTTGCTATGAATGGCGTTGCGATGGCTGCCTCTGGATACCAAACATGTCAAGTACCACCGAAACCACCCAGGGAGTACTCCGTACGTGGCGTCTAGTGCTTTCCGGTCTTGTAGAGCGTCAACTCCTCCCGCCAGGCTGCAAATTGGCTGTCAGCATACGCCGTTGTTCCCGAAGGAATACAAATTTTGCGGACTAACAGTATGAAACGGCAGTGCGGGAAACAGGGATAATTGATAACCCCCAAAGTGGTGACCGCCAATTCAATGCGGGCTCCAGTCTCCCATCCCAAGTCACCCACTCCAACAGTGTTGGTCAGGGGGACCACACGTTTGCACCCTAGGGCAATCAAAAAGGGGGCGGAAGCAAATATGATATCTGTCTCCGTCCCTTTGTGCTGTCCATCCAACAGCAAGTAAGCTTGCTTGGTACCCGACCGGAAATGAGCCCGCGATCCCTGTTAGGTGGTGATGGGATTGTAATATCAGAGTTGCAATCTTAGGTACAAATGCTTGTGTATGGTAAGCGGAACTCAGAGTTCGAGAAGACGAGTCGAACCAAAGGATGGCAGGGGGGGATGCGACAAAGAACTGTCTCTGAGTAGCAGTATGAGGATTGACCTGGTGATGGTGATGATGTTGGTGTTGGTGGCTGCAATGGAAGGAAATTTATGCAGATGAAGCCACGACGAAACAAAAAAGATGGGAATGTCAAGGACACATATGTGTGCGTCTATTGTGGTAAATAAGGCAAGCCGGAATGTAGGCAGCAAGACAACATTGAACATCGGAACACCAGCACATAACAATGCAGAATCACGCCGATGAGAAGAGTCAAATGTGGTTTGTGTGATTTGGGAAGGCGCGGCCCAACGATTGCTCCCACTGTCAACTGGTTGGTTTTGTCCGCGGAGCATCAATATGAGGGCACTGGGGCTTTCAAGTGCTACAAGAATAAGTGCTTGCTTCTACAGTCTGTGGTAAAAAGTACCTAGGTATTTGCCCACATCCAGGTATACACCAACACATCTCAATGTGCCTCAGCACACAAAGTGATATGGGATACGTTTCCGTGTTCAAATACTTTTGACCCCCCACCGTAAATATGCATCCTTCGATTCTCATTCATCTCTGCCTTTCTACAACTCAATAGGCTCAACCTCGAAGTACCTTTTCGGCCACCATTTCATCGCCCTCGCCCAATGTCCGTGGGCAGCCGTCGTAAGCAACATTGAGGTTGGAATATTGGTGGATGGATCCTGGCCGAACGTCAACCACTCACGGCTTTAGCTGCATCCTGTTCCTGGACCTCTCCTCTTCGGCACTGGATCGTTGGCGCAATGGTGGATCGGTGGGCTCGAGCTAAACGTTCACGGTGGTGCTTTTGGTGTTGTTGGTGGACAAGTTGTGCAACATCCCGCAGTGAAAGAGATGTCGACCCTGGTTTTATCATTTGGTGTCTTCAAGCCCCCAGAACCCGCTGGAGCAACGGTTGTGCATTTTGGCTGTTTTGCCGCTGGACCTAGGGATGCTTTGGGATTCTTGGTGCGCCTCATTGCGCCACTGGTTTTCATGCCCCTGAATGCCCTCTGAAAGGGCAGCAAATTGATTTGCTGGCGATGGCTGGGTTCATGCGCCTCTTAGCGCCCGCTGTGAAATGCGCCAGGCTTGCTCCCCTCGAGGGCTTTTCGAGCAACTTGTCAGGCGGCATTGTTCCATTCCGGAAATCTGGTGGGCTGCAGATGGTGTTTGGAGTGCTGTCGTGTGTTGTCGTCGAGTCGTTTCGATTTGTCTGGTGTGTGAAAGCTGGAGCAGATGCAGGCTGGGAGCTCAATCTGGCCAGCGGCCTGCAGGAAATCCTCATGGCTTTAGCTCCGTGTTTGGTTACGGAACCAGCATGTCAGTCTCACATTCGTCCCATGATATGCAACCAAACTCGATCGATCCAGCGGTTTTATCGATTACCATGACTAGGGCCGCCAATACCTTCCTCAAGCAACCCGGACGCATGCGATAGAAGACATGTTTCTCAGTTGTCGCCTTCATACGGCGTATCAAAGTATTTGCTTCCGCAACTCCGAGCGAAATTGCAGGGTACGGAGTATCTGGTACAAGTTCTATAGCAGGTTCCCTGATCAATACTCCGTAGAGTTGGATCCATTGGCCGCAGGACGAACAAACAAGAGGAGAAGCCCTGGGGCAACCATAAATTGTCTTTCAGGGCCCGATACCATGCTCAGCTGCGCTCCCCTTTGCCCATTGCACAAGGGGCAACTTACCATTCTCACCACCCCTAGGGCAAGGGAGTCATGTTGGACGAATGGTCATTTTACAAAGTCCCCTTCAGTATCCAACCACAGCGTTTAATGTCTTATGGCATCCCTGCTTGGAATTGGTCCCATCTGGGTCCAGACCGCCAAGCCTTCTAGCATCTGCCATTCTAAATTAAGTTTGCTCTCCCATTGTTTGGCGTTTAAATGGCTACGAATGGGGTGCCGTGGCATCATTGTAACGAATACTCCAAAAAGGCATCTGAATTCTCGTATGGACCTATACAGCTGGACTTGAAATCAATCTCGGCATATTAAGATGGCACGGCACAATCAGAACTCGCCAGATATGCCGAATCTGAGCAAGGGACAGTTCCAAATTATGTAACCATGTTGCTCTGCGCAGGGAGCCGAGCGAGTTGTTCTTGGCAAGGGCAGACTCAACAATACCAGGCCAAGGCACAGTAATTGCATTTGACGCAAGCTCACTGACCGCAAACAGACATTGTCTGTCATTTCCCTGATTTACTCCATGCGGACATCTTTGATTACGTTCGGCGCCATAGCCGCTTGACTCTCGGCTCGACCGTCCCACTTTCTTACAGTCCAACACAGCCTACCTGCAAGACATCCAAAACAGACATCCAAGCGAAATGTGACCTTGGTATTCTTCGAAACCACGATGGTCTGAAACGCAACTCACAATATGGAATTCTAAAGCTCTTCCACTCGTTTATACGTCCCGGATTCAGTATATCGCGGGGGAAATGGAGAAATAAAAACAAGCTCCCGGCCAAGCTTTTGCGGAACGCCAGATCTGTGCGATCTTGGCGTTGGGGAGATTTTAGCTTGACCTCGTATATGCGTCTTGCCGTGACTAGTAGCTGCGGGAGCAAGAAAAGCATGAACTATATCCCGACTAACAGTATGAGAGTCCATAGCTTCTCTTCATTCTCCTATTGTTGTATTGTATTGGGGTTTATTGACAGCAGGTGTGCCTTCGGTTGCAGGCGCACGACGCGTTCTTGAGGCATAGGGTAGGCATTTGGCCACCCTGTTGAAAGGGATCTACTGCACTAGTCAGACCATAGTCTCGTAAAAGTCAACGTATTTGGGCTATGCTATCACACTAATGTCTGTCTGAGTAGAGTTTGTACCTATTTGTGAGTGTTTGTGCAAGTTTCGTCCATCTCGGACAGTATCCCACCCTACATTCATGCCGGTGCTTCGTGGTGCCAGCGAAGTCGCATACTAGCAGCCGGCTCAATAACAGTTCACAAATTTAGGAGTGCTTTCTACCTGCCTCACATAACATGGTAAGAGAGATATTACCGATCTTTGCACAGTGTCTATGTATCGCCTTACGATAGCGCAAGATGGAGGTAGGAGACGCCTAATAAGGTTCCTCTGGGGCAAAAACTTTGCCTGCGTCTTGAGGTACTCAGGGGGACACATAGACACAATTTGGATGGCATGTCCACCTTGGAAGAACTGTGAGATACCAATTCACCGCAAATCAGGATAATATCACAACAAAAGCACATTAAACGAACCTGATATACGTGTTTATCTCGAAACGCTCAAACGCCAGTCGTGTAGACGTCCAAGTCATAGTATTATACATCATGGTTGAAAACAGTGTGTTAACTAGGTGGTATCTAATTGGGTCTGAAAACTGGCAACCAGCATCCAGGGCTGCGTAATCGATAATCGCCGTGCTATATGACGCCGGGCAGTAAAGGCATGCCAATACTTGTCTCCCAACCATCGTAACGCATAGACAAAATTCGTGCCTTCAATTTAGTAAAAGGTAGCACTCGTTCTGAGTCTGCCGGGTTATTTAGAACCAAGCCAATGTCCATGTAGACGGCAAATTTGGCCATCTCTCTTGCCAGGCACCCACGATGTCGGGCACTCTCTCATCAAAACTGGCTCGGCTGGCAGCACTTCCACTATCGAAAGCAGCTGCACCGACAGCTTCTCGCTCCTCTTTGGCAGCCGCATTGAGCGAGTTGGCTAGGTCCAAAATTCCCTGACCACCAATGTGTGCTTCTTCATGGTTATCCTTGATATCGACGTTTATCACGTGCACAGGTCGGTTCATTGGTGACCCTCTGCTGAGAAGATCGTCAATGACTGCGTCCCAACAGCGCTCTTCGCAAGTAAAGACGACATCTACGACACCGCCTTCTACTCCCTCGCTGCCCTTGTCAGTGGAGTGCTGGAGCCTGGGGATGCCCACGGCCCAGTCTTGCCAGCGCTCTGGTCCCCATTTCACGGCGCGATTTCTGTCGAGCATATTCAGAATGCCGTTGGCCTTGTACAGACGACCGTCCTTTGATTCGAGTTCCTTGTACATGCTATCGTAGGAGGTCTTGTTGAATTGGTACACGTTGGGCTGCGTGATAGTCGGTCCAGGTAGTCGGACGAGTGATCCCGTGCCGAAAGAAATGACTGGGTATTCAGCCTGAGATAATCGCAAATGAGCTTCCATGGATCTGGAGGAGACATGTTAGGTCCTGAGTTTGGCTTGTGATGATGGACTTGAGGAGTACCGACCTGTTTTGATTGCTTGCGCAGACGGTGCAAAATTTCAATTTGTACCCGACCGTACCGTCTCCGGAGCCGTTTTGGGCTACAGCTTCCGCCGCGCCATTAGCAACTTCCATGTTGCCTTGATGATAGCAAGTCGTAGTCGTGTGTAAAAGAGCTCAATTGCTCCTCTGGCGCATGTTCCAGTGCCTAGAGTACGATATTGCAAACACTGTCAGCCTCGGAGTCTCAAACCGCGCATGATGCAAAATGTCGAGAGTACTGAGGGTGTATGAAGTATAATCAGATGTGTAAAGTTGCGTATAAAGTGTCTTTCAACATTGGAGTTCAGACAGCTCCAATAATTTGGGATCATCATAAACAGGTAGCTAGAGCTTGAAGGGAGCTTCGTCGACTTACCAAGCCTTTCCCCCGACCTGTACGCGGCAGGTTCACGTATAGTCGTATTTGGCGCGTGGCCGAGGAGCTTCTCGGTAGCCTAGCAGGTGCTGCATGGGCATCATCTGCATCCGACTCTTGCTCCGGGATGGTCGTCGATCACGGCGTGGGTGATGACGGCGTGTCGTGATTTGTGTGGAAAGGGCAGCCGACCCGAGCAATTGGACAAAAAAGCTTACATATGCACGTGGTTGTGCGAGGGCTACCCGGCCAGCCGGCTGAATACCGGTTCAAAATGGGAACCGAAGCCGTGGGTCATTCAGCTTGTCCAGAAAGGTGAAGGTTGGGGGGCAGCAAAAGAGACTTCTTGGCTGGAGGTGACACTGAGGAGAAAAGCGCGAAATGGGTGGAGATGAGCCGTGATTGGCTTGCGGCCATGTGCATGACCTGAAACAAATCGATGCTCAGGGTGGACCAATCAGCAAATTGCCTCCCGTCCTTCTGATCTGGGGTCCAAAAATAGATCACCAGTCTGTTCCAGTCAAGTTTGCTGCAGGCAGAATGGGATGCTGAAGACGTGTTCAAGTTTAGGTCGGCATGCGCAGTTGTGTTGGAGGCTCATGTACCCAACCAGGACGTAAACACGACAAAAAGGAATAAAAATCAGGAATGGCTTAATAATTTGCTGGAGTCATCCATTTTTGTTGAAACTCAATAACATCCCATTGGCTTGAACCGTCGGCTTCATTTTCAGCATTGTGGAGGATATAGGACGCAACATCCACATCATTTCAGCTACGTTGGTATCTAGCAAAGGACAAAAAAGAAAAGAAAAGAAATACCAAAGCAATTCGGCAATGCATGCCAACTCACACCAATATTCTCCGCTGATTCTTGGCCGAGTCTTTCTCACCGTTTCTTCGTCCCAATATGCTTTGAAATTGGAACCCACCTCACGTGGTTGTAGTCCAGGATTGACAGGATTGTCAGGCTCTTTGTTCATCCCGAACCCTGGCGTTTCAGCGCCTTCTCTCTGCCCCGGTGGCAATCTCTCATCATGACACGTCTTGAAGGCTTGATCAACTTTTCTTTTTCGCAGCCGAGTTGATAGATGCGAGGCATGGCCGAGGTCAATAGGAGTGGACTTAAATCAGGACCTGCCGAGCACAAGCCTTGAGAGTTTCATCAGTCTTCGTGCAACGTAGGCAACAGTCGTCAGTCTACTTGGCTCCAGGGAGCACAATCCCACATTCCACAACAGAATGAAGCTAAAGAAAGAATCAACAGGCCACCATCTGACCAGCTCCCCCTATCCCCCGTACTTCCATCTCAACCGCCTTGACGCCATCGCAGCGGGGGTCCGTGAGGTCGGTTCTGTTGCGAGATGTCTGGTGTAGCTTTCGGTAAAGATGGTTGCTGAAAGCGTGTCAGCAAGGGGGGGGCGACTGCTGCTTGTATGATGATGTTAGATGTTATCCAGCTGTTTTTTTTTTTTTTTTTTTGCTTCAATGGCGCATGCCCATCTCCAAGATGTGCTTTTGATACACACCGCAACAGGCTAATGTCGCGCTATCATCTGCAAGAGATCTCTGTAGCTGAACAAGGTGCAGCCACAGACGATCCATCATGGTTGAGATGAGTCCAAGCAGAAAACAGGGCATGGTTGGCCGGAAGTAGGGCGAAGCAGCACAATCCTTTCCTGAGCCCTAACATTGCCTACCTGCAATTTCATCCCAAACCAGGACCGATGCCATTCTGTTTCTCTGGGCATGTTATGGGAAAATGAGGGAGGCAGGCATTCAGGCGAGAGACCATGTCCAAGTGAGAGGGTAAAACAACACAAAACGAGACAGAATGAGATGGAATCACAGTTGGTTGCTGTTACAGAGCTCCGAGGCATGAGTTATTGATGGGAATGACCATGGCATCCAGTTCATCGTAGTTGGTGACGCCTGGATCAGAACATGCATGATCCAGATCGCCTGTCAGTTTTGAAGATCGGACAGGGTTGCACCGCCTTCTTGCAAGTCGATGAGGCATACTCCGTACGTCTCGTTGAGCGGCCAACAGTTGTATCAAGGTGCCAGACTTGATGTAAATTCCAGCCCAGCCCAATCCAGTCCAGTCCAGTCCAACGCCCGTGCGACCCTGGCGATGTTGAAAGCCCAGTCAGATACTCCGTAGTCAGACTGGATGGTCTGGTTGATCAGTCCTGTGCCACCAGACGTCAAAGTCGACGCGCTTATTTGCACTTACGGCCTTGAGAGGCCGGCTCGCTGAGTGACCGCACAGTGACGATGAAATCAACTGCTACTAGATGTACAGAGGCCATTGAGACCAGTTGAGACCAGTTGAGACCCATGCCATCCATGCCTGTGGTCTGGTGTGGTCCAGGCTTCAGATTCGGGCCAACCGTCAAGTGTCAAGGTCACATCATTGTTCAAGGCAATTCAATTTCATCAGTCAAATGGCACGCACCAGACCAGAATTGCTGGTCTCAAATTGGAGAATTGATTGATGAAATGTCAAGTCTGGTCCTTGGACTCAACTTTATGCACTTCATGTACTTCATGTCGTCTGATGCCGCCGGGACCAGATCAAATCCTCTGGGACCTTCAAGGTTCAATGTTGAACATTGAATCATTCAGCCACTGAAGCCAAGCCAAATTGACCCCAGTCTGGTGTCCTGGAGCCCCCAGCGCCAGGCCCATGTACAGTGCCTGTTTGGCGCCTGTGCAATGCTGGGTCCTCCATGCCAGTTGAATGTTTGGTTCCACCCAGCCAGACAATCCACCAGACTAGACACCAAACATGGACTAGCCTGGTCCCTGTTCAGTGAGCCCAGTCCCCAGCCGTTTGATGTTTGACGCCTGGGCCTAGCCCGCATCGCACCAGACTCTTGTACGGTTGAGTCTAGTCTGGTGGCACTCACTGGCTCAATGTCCCAGCGCCTGGCACCAGACTTCTACCAGGCGCTCTGCTCTCAAGCTGTCGTCCCATTTGATGTCAACGCACCAGAACCAGTTAATGGCCATCCATGCATGTATGTGTCCATGCTTCCATGTCCCTTCGTCTCTCAAATCAAATCAATCAGACCCAGTGCCAAACCTCATCCACTTCCGCTCTTCTCTCACCCCCAAATCCTTGAATCTGTCAACCCGCGACCGACCAGACCCTTTCCCCGACCAGGCATTTTCGTCGCAAATACTCGCCTTGCGCTGCGCCATCCATCAAATGCGCGCTTCCAATCTCACGCTCGAAATATCCGACAAGAGACCTTCTTCGAGTGCCTTTTAAACATCAAGTGGGATTAGCCAGCTGGCGCCATCCTCAGCCAGCCCTTGGTTCGGCGCTTTACTACCCACCCCCTTCTTGAGTCTGGTACTGGCAACTTTCGTCTACAACACGACCATTGTCCAGAGCCCAACAGCTTCTCTGCCCTTCATTCGACGCACTTCGGTTGCCATAACCTTCAACTACCACCCCGAGACAATTCCTGTCGCTTTGCCTGTCTTCACTGACGTGCAAGAACGTCGCTTGGGCCCCGCCTGCGGGGTCTCCTCTCGCGCGGCTCTGCGATCCATCTCGACTGGCGTATCGTATAATCCAACATCTCTGAGGACCAGTTGACCTGAAGGCCATCTTCCCTTCGGGCCTTATTGCGATTCTAAATTCCTTCGGCAGCTGGTTCTCGTCCGCCCACACTCTACTACTACCACTTCTCCTGCTGCTACTGCTGTGAGGAATGACTGCGACCGCTACAATGACGGATGCCTCATCCTCACCAGTCTCGCCGCCGCAGGGCTCGTCCCCTCCAGCAAACACAAACCGCACCTCGCTACCCCCATTGACAACTTCGACTCCTTCGCGCCGAAGCAATCTACCTCGACCAATGTCTCATGCCTCCAAAAGCCGGCTGTCGCAGTACTCAGCGGGATCCGTCCCCTCGAGATCACGACCCGGCTCTCACATGTTTCCTTTGTTTCCTTCTACCCTCTCCTACACGCTGGTGAGGGACTTCGCCTATCCCTACGCTCATCCTATGCACTATGGCCCGCCTCCAGAACCTTCCGGGCCACCATCTGGTCTGACCACACCCGCTAGCGAGACCCGGAGACTGTCCGACCCGCCTGCATCTTGGGATCAGCGAATGCCCTGGGACTCATGGACTTCCGATGGCTTCAACCGCGGCCATGATATACCGCCAATTCAGTTTGGAGATGGACCGCCATATAGCGAAGACGAAGACCTGCAGAGCCCAGTCGTCGCAACTCGCCACCGCAAGCATAAGTCGACATCAGCTGCACTGGGGCACAGCAGAGGTAGGGCTGGCCGAGAAGGAGACATTATGAACGTGTCCAATTACGACAGCGAGAGAGGCTATTACGTTGGAACAGGCGGAGATGGAAGCGAACGGTACTACGTAACCCACGGGGGAGAGGCCAATGGCCCTGGCGGCGAGTATGTCACTTACCCGCCTGATCAGGCGCGACACAGCCATGGGTACCATTATCATCAACACGGCCATCAACGGGAGAGCTATCGATCCGGTTCGGAGAACTCTAGTTCTCCATCTTCACCGGGATACCATGACGCAGACGAATCTCGCTATTCCCGAGACTATCAGTTCACCATTACTTCACCCGACGAAGAGTTTCACGGTAAGGCCGTGGCATTATTCGATTTTGTCCGCGAAAATGAGAACGAACTACCATTAGTGGAGGGCCAGATCATTTGGGTTTCATACAGGCACGGACAAGGTTGGCTTGTGGCCGAAGACCCAAAGACCCAGGAGAGTGGACTGGTCCCAGAAGAATATGTTCGACTGCTTCGAGATATTGAAGGTGGTATGAACAGTTTGACGGGCAACCTTGGCGACGGATGTACATCCCCCAACGAGGCTGATACGCCTACGCAGGCGGAACATACCGGCAAAGAGAGGCAATCATCAATCACTTCAACCAACGGATACCACCAACCGGTTGTATCCGTCTTTTCAACGTCCAGCAAGGATTTGAATCCCTATCCAACCGAACAGTTGGGTATTCAAGCCGGACAGACGCCTCCCCAGGTGATCCACTACCACGGGCAACGGGGTGGCAGCCAGACGAACACTCCTACCATCTCGCAACATCACGAGCCGGGAATGACTCGCAGGGCAAGTCAGGATTCAACCAATGACGGCGATGCTAGTTCCACGCCGGTTCAAGAGCACCCAACATCTGTTGCTGATCAGTGAAAGAAAGTCGTCGACTCTATCTACCTGCACGGAAAATCCATTGAAGGCGCTTCGATGGACCCGAATAATTCGGAGATTGAAGATAATGGCAAGGTTAAGACGACCTTGTCTATGAGATCATGTTATTTTGCACATCTGTTTGATATCACGATGCACGTGCTCTCTGTCTGGCACTATACATAACAGCGACATATACGTACGACTTTCAGTCGTCGAGGCGGTAAATGGACGACTTACAACTTCTCGTATGAAATGAGACCGAATGCCTAAATCTAGAGGAACAGAGATGACGGAGCCGAGAGAAGGAAGGGGATATAGCCATGAATTGGCCAGGAGCGTGGTGGCTTAAAAGGTGGGAAGTGGTAGCTGCGAGGTGCTTCAAATCATGTTTTAAGCGAGAGAAGGGCGGATTTGTATAATTCAGGAATACATGCATTTTGTCTGTCACTATTCGAGTGCAGACAATGACTTGGCGTCACTAATACCTTGTTGATTCGTCAAATGCCTCGTGTCAAATGGACTATGTTTTGCAACGTTGGCTAACAATATGGCATGACTTATGAGGTGGATCCCCTCGAAGGGATGAACTTGTAACACCGCTTATCAATCCATATGCCGATGATGTGCTTGGCAGTTTGTGTCCGCACCGTTGCACCAACGTTTTTGCGGGCCAACCTGAGCCATCGCAGTGGCCATCCCGGTGGGTAGTCACGTGGTTGGCGTCATCAGCTCGCTGGAGCCCATTGAGCTTGCCCGAATTACGCCGGCAGCTGCGACCGCACGGAAGCTTGGGGTCCGAGTCCCTCTCTTGCATCATCACCTGGGAAGACGATTCTGTGTTTTGACCAAATCTCGTCAATTGAACGGATACGTTTAAGACGCATTTGAAAATGTTTTCCAGATCTGTTTCCCGCGTGGCTCAGCCACTCAAGACTGTATGTGTCAAGCTGACAATTGATCCTTGCCTTTGAACTTACCCAAGTCTTCTTGCTCCTGCGGAAACCACGGGATGTTGATGCTGGAATTTGCTGCTAATTGGACTGTAGCAAGCTCGCCGATATGCGACAGAGTCAGGATCACAGGGCGGATCCAACACTTTCCTCTACCTTGCGGGTGGTGCTGCTGTCGCCGGCGCTGGTTACTACTACTTCAGCGGAAGCTCCTCTGTCGCCGCAAAGGTGAAGGAGGCTGTCCCTGCCAAGCCAGCGTTTACTGGCGGCGACCAGGGATTCGTTTCCCTGAAGCTGGCTGATATCGAAATCGTCAACCACAACACCAAGCGTCTCCGTTTCGAGCTCCCAGAGAGCGACATGGTTTCCGGACTTCAGATTGCCAGTGCCATCCTGACCAAGTACAAGGGTCCCAACGACGAGAAGGCTACTCTTCGACCTTATACTCCCATCAGCGACGAAGGTAAAACCTGGCATACCTTAAAAAGAATGTACAATATACTAATACCCAAGTGTGGTAGGCGAAAAGGGCTATCTTGATCTCTTGATCAAAAAGTACCCCAACGGCCCTATGAGCACGCACATCCACGACTTGGTTCCCGGACAGCGCCTGGACTTCAAGGGCCCTCTGCCCAAGTACTCCTGGGCTGAGAACAAGCACAACCACATTGCCCTCATTGCTGGCGGCACCGGCATCACGCCCATGTACCAGCTCTGCCGATCCATCTTCAGCAACCCCAACGACAAGACCAAGGTCACCCTTGTGTTCGGCAACGTCACTGAGGAGGACATTCTTCTCCGTCGTGAGCTTGCTGAGCTGGAAAACACATACCCTCAGCGGTTCCGTGCTTTCTATGTCCTGGACAAGGCACCCAAGGGCTGGCAGGGCGGCAGTGGATTCATCTCCAAGGATTTGCTCAAGACTGTGTTGCCTGAGCCCAAGGAGGAGAACATCAAGTTGTTTGTTTGTGGGCCTCCGGGGTTGATGAAGGCCATTTCTGGCCCCAAGGTTAGCCCCAAGGATCAGGGTGACCTGTCTGGCTCGCTGAAGGATCTTGGCTATACCAAGGAACAGGTCTACAAGTTCTAAGTGAATTGCAGTGATGGATGGATTGCTTGCTGTACGATAGCAACATAGACTCAAGACATAAATATAGATATTTCTCTGGTCGGCATGATTCTGTTATTATAGAGTGACTGGTTGTCGTGAACAGGTGTGTAGGCCATCTGCGCTTTGCTGGTTAGTTGGAAGAATAGGACAGGACCGGACCGGACAATATTTGTAATATTCAGCTGGTATGAGGACGGGCTGATGTATTGACATCTGGTATTTTCGTCGTGCTCGTTGCGCTCATCGATTAGAGTGATAACCTTGCGGAAGGTGTGATGCAGCGTGACAAGCGAGGAAGGGACGTTCAGCGTCAGCTTGACTTTGCCTCGTCTCAGAGCTTGCATTCTCCCTTTCCAAGGTATTGTCCCGTGGCTTCATTCATCAAATTGACCACCCGGAGGTTTCCTTCAAATCTGCGGCCGCCATCCGTCAATGACATGCTTCGTCAAGCTTCGCTATAGGGATATGTATCTCGAGGGCTCTACATTTCGAATCTGGGGACTAATCCCTTGTTTCGGCTCGTGAGTACCTGTTCAATTCGCACCAAGTTGGCATCTTGAGGTCATTAAGAATTCCACGAATGACAAAGGTGAGGACTGAGAAAGGAACATGCCAGACAGACACATGCTTCGTCTCCCAAGACTGGCACATGCAAGTTTAAGAGCCCCGAAACCGGGATGCATCGCATGTCTTTGGCGTGCCCCATGCATGAACCCACGTCTTCAGCTTCACACGCGACTCGACGCCATGGCGCAGCATGAACCGAATCAAATCACCACAGCGTTCATGACCACAGCCTCTTTTGGTAGTTGCGATTATCTCTCTTCCTGTCAAATTAGGGTTATCTATTCTTAGAGGTCCGAGGCTGTGCGACTGTTGTTCGCTTTGACGCCTCTGCCGCCGCTAGTTTCGCAGTGTTGCCCGTGCCGCTGATTCATCGAGCAAAAGTTTCTCTCGCGAGGCAGGATTCGGAACAGTGTGATGGCTGTTTGAGCCTCACGTTGGGCTTCTGCCGTATAAAATCAAGCAAACCGAGATTAACGACTGGGGTGGGCTGCCAAGGCTTGTGGATGGTTTAACCTTGACTCAGAACGGTAAAACGTTAACCAGGGCCTGTCCAACAACAGGCAGACAAGTGGAAATGCTGGAGGATGGCAATGGGCTGGAGACACGCTAACTGGGCGATCGTTATCATGGGAGTTTTTGCTCTCAAGGACGTGGTCAAAGTCCAGCCCTGCCACCTTCACAGAAGAGGAGGACATCTCTGTAGGGCTGAGGCTGTGCCTTGGACACCACGAGGTTTCGAGAAATATTTGCAGTTGATGAAGACGAAAGGAGAATGCTGATTATACGACGGCCACGTTGAAAACGCCTGTTATGGAATTCTCTTATCGCCCAAAGAGCATTGACTCAGAGGCTAAACACCTTTTGAACTCTGCGGTCTTCTGGCAAAACGAATGTGACGACCCGAGAAATACGGAGCATTCAGGTCGTGTCCCGCAATCTTAATTGCAGAAACTCAGTCGGCCTCATGATGACCCGACTGGTTCTCCCAAGCAGCCACCAGAGTTACCCCTGTCAGCCGCAACTCCTAGTGCAACCCAACTCGCGCGGGTCTTTGGTGGCAGTCTCTCCTTTTCGTCAAGGTCGATTAGGCCCTGGAGGCCAGTAGAGGCCTGCCATTTCACTAACAAGACCCACAAGGCAGATTTATCTTTGTTCAGTTTGAGGTTTTCAAGTGGCACGAAAAAGTCGTGATGAGACTGAGATGGGGCTGGAAGATGAGCTTTCTCGTGTGGCTTATTCCAAAAGGTCGGCGCCTTCCCGTAGTCCTGGGTATATCAGTGTCGGTCCTGAAACCCCCCTTCTCAGCTCGCGTTTCTGTTTTCTGGTGTTCTTTTCCGATTTCTTCATCTCTTTGTTTTATTCATCTTCTCCTTCGAAGCGCCTCCTTGCTTGAGAGTGCTGAGGCATAGTCTTTTGTAATCGTGGAAATATTGGGCAAACACATCGTCAATCATGGTTCTCCAACGTAAACCCGGCAGGGAACACATTCCCAACTATCCTCCTGGATGGGTTACCATTCGATACCTCCAGCTTTTCCTCGCCATTGCCATTCTTGGTCTGTCGGCTTACACAATCTACGCGACCCGAGCAGCGGCTGCTACCAACGGCCTGGGACTGTTCTCTGTAGGTGTCATTCCTTGGATTTGACCGATATTCATCTCAGAGGGATCACTAACACAAGCTCGTTTTTCACGACAGGCTCTTGTCACAGTCATCATTAGCATCTGGCTGATTTGTGCGCACACGTGCTCTCCCGGCGCGTACAACTACTGGGCCAACTTGTTCTGGGATCTCTACCTCTACATCTTCTGGCTCACTACCTTCTCCCTGGCCGCTGTCTGGGCTGGTCTTATTTTTGCCGCTGACAGCATTTACCACACCAAGCGGAAATCATACAGCTTTTGCGACAACTACTTCGATAACTATGACGATGTCGGCTACTACAACAAGTACTGCAAGGGCAACGGCGGCTACTTCTATGGAGTGGACTACAAGGTCTTTGGCGGTGTTGTCGCTGGTATTGCTGGCCTTGGTGCCATCGAGTTGTATGTGCCACCTCTCACTGCCTCCTCTCTTCCGTAGACCATGAACTAACTAGACCTCTCCAGCCTTTTGTTCTTCATCGCCTGGGTGACGGACGCCGTCGTCATCTACCGACACCGCCGCGACGGTGGCCATGCTCGAAAGGGCCGCGCCATTGCTGGATCAGCTGCTGCTCCTTACCAGGTCCAGATGCAGCCCCAGGTCAAGTCGGACTATCACGCCGTTCCTCAGCAGGGCATCCCATTCACCCAGCAGGAGACCGCCTACCACCCCCAGGGAATGTACAACCCTCCTCAGCAGCAGCCATTCTACCCGCCTACTCAACCTATCGCCCCTCAGCACACTGGCAACACGTTCGTCCAGACGCACACCCCTCCTCCCGGAGGTTATCCTGCTCCTCAGTATCCTCCTCAGCAGCCTGCTGCTCCATACCACCCGAATTACTAAATCGGCGGCGTTGAGGATGCGTTCTAAGTCAAGGCTGTTGTCGGTACAAATCGGGGAGCAAAGGGTGTGATACAATGGAAACATGGGTGGTCTTGGCTTCAAACAGATTGGTATATGGTCTTAATCTAAAGTGTGGGTTTGCATTGTTGTCATAATTGCGACGACGGGTAATCAGACGGGTGAGGGAGTTTTAGGCGTCCATATCATTGCTTAGTGGTATCATGGTAGACATGAGATTAATGCAAAGGAAAAGATGATTATTTCCAACGTTGCCGTCATATCCTGAATATATTGGTCGCTTCATCTTGAGTTGCGGCCTATAGAAAGTATCATGACGGCCAAATATGTACCAATCTATCGTGTGTAAACCTACGGGCTAAATATGTTGCCATAGATAACATTAAATACTCTTTGCGGCCCTGACAACACATCGATCAATGATACCCGCCCATTTAAGACCGTTGGTATAATCTTTGGCGTCGATACTCTCCATGAGACCGGGGTACACGGCTACAAGACAGTGTTAGTATCAGACGTGAAGACTTGCGTGCAGGATCCTTACCTCCAGAGTAGCCCGTCCACAGACCAGGCGCAAAAACGACGTGCTTAAACCAGCTGCGGTTGTCCAGGCCTCCTTCAAAAAGGAAGTGTCTCTCAAAGAACTTGTACTGAATATTGAGTTTGGCGATGGTGGTCCACAGCTTGATCTTGCCGATAATGTTCCACCAGGGAAGACCGTCCTCTAGCTTTTGGTTGGCCCACGCAGCACGCTCATCTAGCTTGGCGGCCTTGGCGCGGAGATCACTGAGAGATACGCGGATCTTCTTTAGACTGGCTTCAAAGGCATCGGCACTGCCCTTGACGTCCTTGGAGTGGGCGGCTCCTCGCATGGCGAAAATGGCTTCTTCTGAGGCTGGGTCCTCGCCTGTCTTGAGCTTGTCTTCTACCTTGCCGAGGTATGTGCCTAACGCGTCGGCATATTCTGTCGCGCCAAAGGGGATGACAATGGTGTCGGCCAGCTCTGACAGCAAAATGCCTAGGACCCTTGACATGGCCAAGTGGTACTTGAAACCAGGGTCGCCATACTTGTTCATCCAGTGGAAGCTGTCGTAGTTGCTGTGGTACTGGTATACAGGACCATTTGGATCGGCTTTGAAGCCCATGTCGATAGAGGGAATTCCGGCAAAATCTTGGAATGCCGTAAAGTCACTGCCACTCCCCATGGTTCTGATCTTGCCATCCCAAACATCTCCAACCGTTTGACCGGGGACAGTCTGGTTCGGGGATGGTACTTTTTGCGTTGCTTCTCGTAACACTTGGTTGAGGAGAGGAGCTGCGGCGGCTCCAAAGTTAGGTCCAGAAGCACCGACATCAACGTTAATGTAGGCGACGTTGGCTTCAGTGAGCCAGGGGAGATACTCCTCCACCCATTCGGTGCTTCCAACCAGTCCATATTCCTCACCATCCCAGCTGCCAAAGACAATGGTTCGCAGAGGCTTCCATCCAGCTTCCACTGCCTTACCAACGCTACGGACAACTTCATTCAGAACTGCAGAGCCACTGTTGGGGTCGGCAGCGCCGCCAGCAATCCACGCATCTCGATGGTTTCCGACAACGATAACCTCGTGGGGGATGGTTCCATTGACGATTCCGATTACGTCCCATTGAGGAGTGGTGACGTACTCCTGCTCGTTATACAAATTCAGTACCAAGTTGTCCGGGGAGGGCCCTATATTGTATTCCACGCCCTTATAGCCAAGACCAAGGTTACTTGTCCAGTAGCTACTGAAATCGGATGCCTTTGGCCCATGTCCATTCAGCGCCTTCAGGATAGGAAGAGCATCTGCATACGAAATGGGTATGGATGGAATGGATGGAGTAGAGTCGTCGGCGGGTGCTCGCGGAACACCCGGTTTCGATGGATAGCCTGGGGTAGTGCTAATAGAGAACACTATTAGTTTTTGCTGCCACACTGTCGAATTTGTTGCAAGGGACTTACGGATCACCTGGGCGGGTGCTCAAAAACTGGACGCTTCCACGCTGAACGCTGCCCTCATTCCGGGCAGGGCCCTTGGGATACTGCTCGTATCCATTCGCCTCCGTTTTATCACCATCATCACCGGGATCGCTGTAAATCAAGGCGCCGACCATGCCCAGTTCTTGAGCACGCTTGACTTTGAGACCACGGAAGATGCCTCCATATTTGGCAATGGCAATTTTGCCCTTAAGATCAATGCCGGCGTCGACAAGATCTTGGTAATCTTGATAAGTTCCGTAATTCACATACACGAACTGACCAGTGACGTTGCCGCTGGCAGAGTAACCGTGAAAGGTAGGAATACGATCCTCGAGTGCCGAGGTAGCGTCCTCCTCCAGAACTGGCTCGGTCAAAGAAGCATTAAATTCGAGCTTCCACGAGTCGCCCTTGTCAGACTTCTTCAGAAGCGATAGACCGTGATCAACGGGATAGTTGATATAGACATCATATTCGGCAATACTGGCATCCACACCCCAGCTCTGCCACTTCTCCCTGGTCCAATCTGCCTTGAGGAATGTAAGCTGCCGGTTGACGGAAACGCACGGGGAATTTCGACTTGACTCACTTGCGAAAAATTCTTGCCGGCCAAATGAGGGCCAGAGGTGTAATACCGACTCCATTCTTGTGCGTGGTCTGCAGTTGGGGTCTCTAATAGAATCTTCTGGAGGTCTTCGTGAGACAGGCGTTTGCCGTGCTGATGCGACTGCGAATAGTGGCTATGACGGCCATGATGGTGGTGATAAGGCCAGATAAGAAAAACGTGGGTAAGGAAGGAAGCGAATCCCAATATGAGGATACACGTGCAGGCGATGGTGCAGAATCGTCGACAAGTGTGATGACGATATCTCCTCCGCGGCGGCGCAACGCGAACCGTCTGGATCAACGGTGTCGACTCGTTCACCATCTTTTCAGGTTCGGCCGAGAATCTGGAAACGATGATGTAGTCAGTGAGCGATCATGATGTGAGTATTGAAGAAGGCGTGAAATGAGGTCAAGGTGTGCTGCGTGGCTGGGCGTCTGATGGTGTCATGGGGTCGGTTGTGGTGGTACCAGGTTGACGTTTATTACCCCACGCAGTTGAAGTGTTGGACTTGACTCTTGAGAGCAGACAGCGCCGTTGTTGGTGGGCTTAGCCTTGAACTTACAATTTAACCATGTCTTTCCAAAATGCCCCAATTGAAGTATTCCAAAGGGAAGGAATGAATCGTGGATTAGGTAGAGTGACCAGATTGCAGCCTCTGGTGATGCTGCATAGCAAAACTATCTCAGATCATAAATGCTGTTGCAATTAAGTCAAGTTGCTGATGAGCTCCATGGGCTCGATGACGAATTAGAGGGGAGCTTGGTTTATTCAGCAGATGGCGACGTCTGGTTGGGTGACCAGACTGCTTCTGTGGACGACAGCAGATCGCGCCGGGTAGGTCCAATGGGTCACTCCTGCCTGTTTCGTGGGGATGGAGTCACTGTACCGTGTCTGGGTTGGTGACAAAGCCCATCAGCAGGCGGGCCGGTGGGTACGGTACCCAACCAGACGTTGAACATTGAACTGACATTCTGCATGTGGGCTTGAAGTTGTCAAGTGGTTCGCGCTTGGGCCTAGCCGACATGTACAAAGAGCCAAAGTCAGAGCAATTTGGAACACCTTGTAAGAAATAATTGCACCATAGTTACAGCGTAGGATTCTATGCAAGACTTCGAACATGACGACAGAGAAACATGAGACCAAACGCAACGCGCCAGCAGGGCATTCGTTGCAGTTTGAGCTGGACACAAGGATGATCAGCAGCAACTCCAGTTTCCTTGAGTTTGCCATGGGATTCAATATGTTACTTGTCACAGCACTCTCACTGCCTAAAGTGCGTTGACTCTTTCTTACTGCTCCCCATTCAGACACTCAACACAATCACTAAACATATGTCCGCCACGCATATCTCAGCCTTCATGCCTACGTGGGGGCCAATGGTGCCTTTTTGGGTATTCACCTGGCGTCTTCGGCCATCTGCTCTCTATTTTCATTTCGGACGGTGCTCCCCCGAAGTGAAGAAGTGAAGTGGACACGGCCGTTGGCTCAACCCCGACAACGGCCGGCCGGTGTTTGTCCCACTCGACAAGTCGACCACCAAGTTTTCTTGCCTTTGACAAGCCTCTCTGCGAAATCACCGCAATGCGTAGCCAGTATTGTCTTGCAATTTGTCATGGAGAGGAACGAACCGTCTAGGGTTATCTGTATTGCTAGCGTTTTATTTTGCTAGCAATCCTCGTGAATCATCAATATTCTTTTTGTGCTGGTCTTACAAACCTGGTCTGCACAACTGCCATCAAGAGAGACGCACCGATTTCGCTCCCGGCGCCGAACCGGCACTGCGTGAAACATCAGCTGGCTGCTCACGGACTCACTCCCGAAGGGCGTAGTTCTACTTCTGGGTGAACAGTGGATGATGAGAAGCCGAGTTCGTACTTCGTACCCAGACTGGTGTTTTGTTGGTCCTAACAGGCTTCCTGACGCCCGGCTATCTTTGTGCTTGGTGGCACAGTTTGGTCACGATGCCACAATTGCACAGGCCCCAGCCCACATTTCCTCCAGTTTGCCGGGGTAAAGACGTGACACATATTGCCACATTCTGTAGTTTGATGCAGCCGGTTCTATGCAAAACTCCCCCGGAAAATGTCCGCAACAGGCACCAAAAGTATCCCAAAGACGGCAGGTTGATTTGTCGAACTGTACTCCGTACCTCGGTTGGTCTCCTCACGCAAGAGGCTGTTTGCTACTTCTGCAGGTTTGATGTGCCGTGTGAACATCCTGGTCTTGTAATGTAGCTCCTGCTGAAAGACATGAAGTTTGCTGCAAGCTGATATGCATTACAAGCTGCCGCACACCGCATTCCAACAAGAAAGAATGAGAATTAGACACAGCTGTTTCGAGGACTTGTGGGGGAGAATTCGTCACCTGGATCAGCATCCAGTTTCTCAATTACCGGCCATCGTAAATCTTTGTCGATCCGGTGCTATAATAGGACGTACATAAGTCTCATGCCGATGAATGCAAGCAAGTATCCCGCTCCCGTCCCGCGACCATGCCACCACCGGTTTGCAAGCCGTAAGCCCTTCATCGCTGTTCCAACAAGGGTTCGGAATTGGCGCCGCAAGCCTTACGAATGACCTGAACGTCCGGTGGGGATTGAGGCCCCAAGTGCTGTTTATTATCCGCTAGGTGTTTGTGGCCTAATTTGACAGACATGGATCATCCCCGTCACTGTTCTTGGATACCTTGGGTTGGTTCGCCCCTCGGGTTCTCAACTTCACTCACGATTTTTCTCCTTCACTGGATTCTGGATTTGTTAAATGGTTTTGCAGTAATGCCTATATCTCATGCTGTGCTGTGCTGTCGTCAGATTTAATGCTCTGCGTAACACCTTGTGCTAGCTATTGTTGATCCAGACTTCGTTTCCCAACTCACCGTTACTTTGGCCAAGGCGGACGCACCTCTGGCGGCCACAAAAATTGTTTCGGGCGCCCAACAACGCCACCGTGAGGACCTCACATTGATTTCACTGTGGTCGTCCAAGAACATGAGCGATGATGATTCACAAGCGCGACCGCGGCCACAGCTGCCGTTGCAACAGCTGACTATTTTAGGTAAGGAACATTTGAAGGCATAATGTGATGAGACGATATCGAGGTCGGAACTGCGATTTATTTACATATTTCCCGTAAACCAAGCCGAGCAGAATGGGAAGGAGCAGCTGGTGCGCCTTCCGGAAGCTTGCCTTCCACTCGTACCTCACAATCTTCAACCAGACTACAAACAATTTTCTACTCTCCTGAATTCTCTTCTCCTGCTGACACTTAATTTAGCCGTCGCGAGATTCGCAGAGCCCATTGCCACAACATCCATCTTTCCTTACCTTCCTCAAATGGTTCGGGACTTTGGTGTTGAGGAAACCGAAGTCGCAAAATGGGCTGGACTTACTTCTGCAGTTTTCTCAATATTCCAGAGCTTTGCTGCAGTACCTTGGGGGAAAATAGCTGACAGCTGGGGACGAAAGCCAAGTCTCATCACTGGCTTATTTTGTACGATGGTCTGCTTTATTGTTTGGGGAATGTCGACAAGCCTACCTATGGCTATCACTGTGCGGGCTATCCAGGGCGCTAGTAATGGAAATGGTCCGTTGACTCTCCCTTTTAACCCATGATAATTGTCCTGGATGGAGCTGACCGTGCTGGCAGTCGGAATTATTCGAACTATGGTGGCTGAGCTTGTACCTGAAAAGGAGCTTCAACCCAGAGCCTTTTCTATCATGCCTCTTGTCTGGTCGTTGGGATCTGTAGTTGGACCGGCCTTTGGCGGGTTCTTTGCTGACCCTGCCAAGCAATATCCTTCGATTTTCGGAGGTGTATGGTTTTTCGAAAAATTTCCGTATGCTCTTCCAAATTTGATTGCAACGTTTTTCTTCCTCGTATCCTTGATGAGTGCAACCCTCTTCCTCCGGGTACGTTTCTAAATTCTGTTTGCCATGCAAATGTTGCTCTTCTCTGACATCCCCTAACAGGAGACGCTGGCTTCCAAACAAGATGACCAAGACTGGGGCCTTTTGTTCGGCAAGCGCCTCAGTAGAGCACTCAAATGGAATCGTCAACAAGACAAGAGACGGAGATCCTTTGTAGACGGCGAGGCCACAGCCCCCTTAGTACCTAGCAAGATTCGACCTAGGAAGAAGGAACGCGACTCGCCGGCCCCGGGGTTCGTTGAGATCTTTACGCAGCAAAGTGTACTCATTATGCTGGCATACTTCTTCCTTGCCTTTCACTCTGTCGCATATGATCAAAACGTCACAGTATTTCTGAATTATCCTGTCATGAAACATACTCCGGAAAATACGAAGCTGCCCTTCTACTTTAATGGCGGATTCGGTTTGGAGTCAGGGCGTATTGGCACCATTTTCATGCTGTATGGAATCACATGTGGCCTTGTCCAATTCATTCTATTTTCTCCCATGGTCACTCGGTGGGGTGTTTTGAAATGCTATAAAGCTTGCTGTAAGTAACGAAATACCGTAGACGCTCTTGCGACTAACTGTCCGATCTTTTTAGGTGTCGTCATGCCACTGGTATACCTCCTCACACCGTATACGTCGTTATTTCCAACGTACGAGACACGGCTGATGGCTCTTGCGTTTGTGCTCATGCTCAAAGCATTCTCCATCATTGTCGCTTTCCCCGCCGTTACAATTCTTTTGACCAATTCGGCCACATCACTTAAAATTTTGGGCACCCTCAATGGATTCGTCACCATGTTCAGTGGCTTTGGCAGAGCCATTGGTCCGGCCAGCACTGGACTTGCATTCAGTTGGGGAGCCAAGAATGGATACGTTGTTACGGCCTACTTCTTCTTGGCACTCATTGCCGTGCTGGGTGCCATCCCAGTTTTCTGGGTTGTGGAAGGCGACGGTCCCACAGCATCTGTTGAAAACAGTGATACTGAGGATAATGAGACGCTTGTTGGGAGCCACGTTTTCGTGGATGAGTCTGCAATTGACGACTCTGATGATGATTCTCAGGAGACACAACCTCTGCTTTCAGATTCCAGGAGTGGAACAGCCTATGAAGCTGTACGGTCTAGGGCAGAGAACTGACCTAGACGACGTGCGGTCCGGAGAGAACTTGAATTGTCCTCGGGAACTCACATAGGCCGGGAGGGTAGAAAAATTACTTGCGGTCGAGTGTGAACAACGTGTCCCTCGTCCGAATGGGGAGAAGAGGTAAAGGGGGATTTGACGTCTTCTTGGAGGATATCTAATGAATGTACCAAGAATTGCATATATGGCGCTGGGAACTTATATATTGCTTGGATAGACTAGCCTATTCTAGGTTGTTAAACAATACATAAATAATTTTCAGGATTGAATGCCTAGGGGTTTAAATGGTGTGTTGTACGCCGCCACAAATGCTACAAAACTGGATGCCAATGATCTATACACATCAACACGGAAATTCCCAAGACCAAAAGTAGACAAACTCCGTAGCCATGCCTATTACAAAATACAACCCGTCGACATACAGGGGGACGAATATGCTCATGTTTGATCATTTCTGCAGCAACCTTTTGAGCAAGAAAGGAAAAAGAGCGGAAGGGAAATAGAGGGGTTAAGAGACACACAGAGATTACAGAAGAATTGGTGGACTCAAGCCCATGCAGAAGAGCTCTGCTCAGATCCATATTGCAAGTTGGCAACGACCTGCGCATGGTCTCCAAAATCTTCTCTGTTGCACAATTGCCATTCTTCTGGGGGAGCATGTCTCCTCGGGAGAGGAGGTTGCAAGTAGTCTTCATGCTTATACGCGTGATTACTGCTCCAACCAGTTTGCTCAAAACTCGACGCACCATGGATGTCGTCCAAGCCATGGCTGTACTCAGTAGAGGAAAAGTCGTCACCACGCCATCGAGATAGGTCAGCCTCCATATCTCGCAAGCGGAGGCAATCATTGCCAGCCCAATCATCGATAATGCCAGCAATTTGCCGAAATCCGCTTGTGTGTCCCCCATCCTGCTGGGCTTTCAGCCCACAAGTAACAAACATGAAGCTGTGAATCATTTCATGCAGGAATGTGGAGATGAGCAAGCGTCGATTGTACTGTGTATCTCTGAGGATAGGCGAAGAAAGCACGATTAAAGTTTCCCATCCACCAAGGCAAGCACTTCGCCGAATTGCCGTTGTACCAACAATGTGGTTCTTGTATTGGCCCGACAGGGAATGGCTCCAGTCCCAGATGACCCTTTGTGTAAGACGATTGGCAAAGAAAAGCTCATTCGATGCGGAAAATATGCTCTTTAAGGCGTCATTATCTAGTGCGAATTCTGCACCCCGAAACCTCGGCTTGATGAGGGCTTTCAGGATTCGTTCTGGTTGCGAGTCTGGAAATCTGCGTTGATAGGTCGCAAGGTGTTTGCGAACGAAGCGCGCGGCTTCAGAATCTCCAAGATACGACCCATACCGGTCATCCTCTGTGGAGTTGGCGTGTTGGTGTGCTGTTGTGTCAGAGGATATGGACAAGCCGGATTCGGTTCGTTCCAAGGGCACGGGGATGCTACTTCTGGAGTGAAAACTAGCAGAAGTTTCGTCAAAATTGGGCGGTTTTGGTGATGGAGATGGTGATGGAGCGCTGTCGTGGGCATGGGCCTCTCGTATAACAAGAAATGCTAAGTTCTGAATCGGAACCGACTGAATTGCCTGATCGTTTGGTGAATATCGAGGGTTATAATCGTACGTTGCATATGCATCCGAATGGTGGCTGTCGAGTTCTCCTTGAGTGTTGAAATAGTCACTACTGTTGCCGCTTTGCCTAGTAATGACATCTTGGTTGTTGGCGTGACGGCGAGTGGCATATTCCCCGTCTTGAAGCGGCCTGCCGTGGCCACCTCCAACAACCCAAAAGGCCATCGGTCATGCTATTGCGTAGACCACAGGATGCGTTCCGATAAAATCAGGATCGGGAGGCAGAAGATTCCGCCGGGATTCTCCAAATGAAAGAGGGAATATGGAAACTTTGAAGTTGAAAAAAAAGAAAAGATCTAAGGTATGTCTTAATTAGGTGGAGGATGACGGCGTCTTTTGAGCGGTGTACATCCAAGCGAATGTGAACGGGCGTAACCAATGCAGCAATCGGCGGTACACTGAAGCAGACAATCAGACCAGTTGACCAGACCAGACTTTACTCCGTACACCAGCAGCTCAAATGCTCTGGAGCTGAGCGCCGAGGACAGTGGACCAAGCCACTGGAACGGGCCAAGACGATCTAGGTCTGTGCAATGGGCGACCAGCGAGCGAAGGAAGTCGGGAAAGCTGAACAAACAACCAAGTCACGATGATGGAGAACAGTTGCAAAACATGTTGGGGGCAAAGGTGGAGGAACCAGATTATTCAAAAGAGACATAGAAGAATGACATGGAGGTGTCAGTGCGAGCTTAAGAGCAGAAAAAACGGACCTCGAGTCGAAGCTTCCGAAGTCCAGTTCAATGCATGTTTCTCATTTGGCAGGAGCGTCGTGGTCATGCCTTCCCTTCCCTGGATGCATCAGCACTTGCTCCGTCGTCGTCGTCTGGTCGCCTGGTCGTCTGGTCGTTGTCGTACCGACGTCTGACTATGACTCTGGCTCTGGCTCTGGCTCTGGCTCTACATCTGTTTCTGCCTCGACCAGCTGGAGCTGCATGCGCGGAGATGCATGCAGCCTGGCACTTCTCCATTACTTTTTGCCCGTCTTCACCTTGTCTCTGTCTCTGCGAGATTATGGATACGATCAATCAATCAATCAATCCCTCCATGTCGCCACCTGCCTCCTCTGGTGCTGTCAAATCAGCGTTGGCCATGACTTGTTTAGGTCCAACATCGAAGTCGCTAGACTCAGCCAGACGTGACGTTCAGGTAGGACCATGGGCATACGGCAGCCTCCAATCCTTGCAGCTTGCATGAAGCCAACCAGACCAGACACTAATAATTGCCAGAACCCAAACCGGCCGTCTCCAACTGGTGGGTGATCCAGCGTGAACGCCTGCCTTCATCCTTTTGAACAGCTAATCAGTTCACGCACACGACGACTATTGACAGCTCTCCATACCCTGAGACATTGGATATCACCATGCCAGCCTATGGGAACAATCCGGCCTGCTCGCCACCACAGTGACAGCCTTCCAGCATGATCGGATCCCCCTACGATGCTCCATCCGGACCTTGATATCCAAAAAAATTTGCATCATGCGTGCTTGCACGGCAAATCACACTCCCTGCTGCATCTCCCATCACCTTGCATCAACATCGAGCCCCACAATGTCCAGCAATGTCTATCTGGCACACTGGTGTTGGCCGCCATCTGTCTTTGTCGACTTGGGTGTTCCTTGGCTGCCATGGCACAGCATCTGATGGGGTTCTCCTTGCAGTTGTTGAAGCCCATATTGGCTAATTCGCTGATCTTCACAATCTAAAATTTTCTGATATATCTTGAAACGAGGAATTAGACAACGCATCATTAGCCCGTGTTATCGTGCCTAATGGCCGAACATGTCTGCCCAATCCAGTCTCAGAAACAAGAAAAACCGCCCTCATGTCATAAACCAAAAATGGGGCATTGGGCTCCAGTTGCCTGCCGTCTTCCTCAGCCTGGCTGGCTCAGCCTCACATCACAGCACAAACAACACACTCTGCCCTTCTACGCCTCCCACTAACGAATTCACACAACTTGAAAGCCGCTGTTGATTTGCTTCCGTGTTGTTGGTATAGCGGAGCGGCGAAGCCATACGAGCATCAAAATATGAGGGATGCTTGATTTTCCCTACGTGCGTGTTTCTGTGTACACACCGTGGGTATTCTGAAAAGGAGTTATTTGACTCAGCTGTTTGACTCCTCAATTGGCAATTACGGATTGGCTAATGTGTTGTTGCCATCAAAGGCTGTTGCTCAACCGCAAGGCTTCATTGGGCAGCGAACAATCAAGGTTGCCCAACCAGGTAGGTAGGTATGTTGACGTCAATTCCCACCACGGGTTGAACAACCCATTTTTGCCTTGGGCATCACGCAAACAAGAGACGCATCATGCACTGGTGTCCTGCATTCGAATGCAATCGGAACTTTACTATACGTGCTTGCTAGTCATGCATCAATTGGGCTTCCCTGACCTGCAACTGATATATCATCTTTGATATTCCTTGGACCCTTTGTCTGTTCATACCCTGGCCATCAACTTCGACTGATGTCAACTGGACGGCTGTGCAAACTATTCCAGGTTTGAACAAAAGCCACAGCATTTGAATGGGCTGTAAGTACCTAAATATAACAGCGAATACGCGTCGGGTTCCCATGGTCCTTCTCAAACAGGGGCTCATGATACGAACCTGGCTGCGCTTATCCTTCCAGAGCCACGACTACCCGAAGCCCTGGTGATACTGTCGGGCTGGATGAAGCACTGCACAGTTTTGATCAAAACAAGAATGCAACCTGTCGTCATTAAGTGTCTTTATTATATGTATGATGCTAGATAAAATCGCTGAGCATGATTTCAAACCACTGTTTGGTGGCAGTTACGTATCTCATCACGCTGCCAAAATGTCTCATAAGTAATCGAGTCGTCTTTGGACATGCATTCAGCATCGTCCACATCGCCCGTTTCTGCAAATTTCTTCTTTTGGTACGCCAAACACCAAACACCAAACACCGAATCCAAAACCCACCCTCTTTACCGTGGCCCATACGTCGGATCGCCTAAGCTGCCTATGAACTTGACCTCATCGGCTTGTCGCTCCAGCGCACGTCGCATTCTATGCGCGTACTGCTGCCTCTTTTCGTTCTCTGCGTCCAGTTCAAGGCCCTGAGCCTCGAAGTCTTTTTCTTCGAAAATCGGCGATTTCGTGAAGCTCACAAGACCTAATTTTTCTCCAGTCCATAGAAGAACATTGTCGTTGTTGGGCCGATCGTTTCCTTGCCGACATTTGGTCGAAATAAGCTTGCGGGCCATGTCATCTGATGCGGGCATCGAAGCAAACAACGACGACTGCTCCTCAGTATCACTATGCCCAATTCGCATTCTCCGACACTCGGTCGAGCCATCCCGCTCAAACCATTTGATGAAACCTGATCCATCCGAGAACACAATTTTCGAGCCGTGGTTCTCTACTGAGAGAATTGTGGATGAAGCAGCTGTTTGTCGATTTTTCGTGACGGAGTTTTGCAGCGTTGAATCACCCCCAGTGCCTGCTGCTGAGCTTAGACCGTATATTTCGAGGGACCCCTTCGACTTGTAGCCGCCCCCGGCAATTAAGGTCCTACCTTCGCCTTCAGACTTTAGTTTGGTTACTTGCTCGGCCGTCAGCTCAGCTTGGCGGCGGACTTCGGTATCGACGGCGGAGAAGGGGTATGGAAGGGCAGCCAAACTCTTGACCAGCGCGCCAGAGTAGATTGACCCTACAATTGCTGGAAATTTGCGCCGATCGTAGTGTAGAATGTTGGAAAATCGCCCAGAAACGTATATGTCGTCCGATACCTGATCATGTGAACCTGGCCGGGGAAGGTGCAGAATGCTTATTGGGGTGGGTTGGGACAAGGAAGCGTAGGGGGGAAGCGGTTTGGTGTCAAAGATGGCTCTAAATACGTCTGCTTCATCTCTCTGGTACCCGTCCAGTCGATCAACTACATCGCGAGATGCCATTGCTCTCATACGAAAGTCGTGCAGATGAATGCCCAGGGAAGTACCCACGGTCAATGGAACGCCTTGGTGCACTTTGGATAGGGTCGTGATAGACCATTCGAATGATTCCCGGCTTACAACCTCCAAACGGTTCAGATCCACTTCGATAAGGTCTGGAAACATAATTAGCTCCATTCATACAAGCTGTATAGTCGGAAGGCTGTAGGCTTACGACTTTGGACAGCGAAGAATGCCCTGTGGTTGTCATTGTTCACGCTGACACATTCCGTGACACCGGTGTCTATCTTCTTTGATCTTCTGCTGTTTTGGTCACCAGGGCCATCAATGAAGAGTATGCCCGGATCGCTGGATGCAAGTATGCTACCTTGCTGACCTCGTGTTCCTCTGACATCCCACAGACAGACTGATCCATCGTCCAGCGGCGAAACTGCGAGCATGGTGCCGGCACCATCGTTTCCATCGTATGGACTGTACAACGCCATGCCTCGTGCCTCTATGGTAGCCTCAACACCACGGTCATGCATTCGCGGAGTCTGAAGCCAGTTGACACATGTAGGGCCATGTCTATGAATGTACTCGTCGTACCACGATACTCGTTCGCCGGGGAAGACAGGGTCCCAATTGGCCATATCCTGGAGCTTACGCGAGCGACCGGTGAGGGTGGATGCCGTCAAGAAGTCGTCTCGATATACTGGACGGGTAGGAGAGGATTCGGGATCGCTATCCAATTGCATTGGGTCATGGTGGGAGGATTCACCATGGCGTTCTGCGAGGGGCCGAAAAATGTTGCGACGGCTCTTGAGTGATTGGTACCATTGTGAATTTTCAAAGGCCAACCGTTTCCATAGCTCATCGTCGAGGCAAAGCTCACGGAGCCTTCGACAGACAAGCTGCAAGCTGGTGACGTGATGGGGCTCGAGGTCTGGAATGTGAGACCAAATGCTTTTGATTAGCGTACTGCTATTTTGATGTTACACGAATTGTGCAGGGAGCAGGAACATGGAGCAGAGCAGGTCCAAGGCTGTTGTTGGCCTGCACAGCCAGATAGATGCCATTGCTGGAGGGGCAGTGGGGAGGGGCTGCAAGCTTACAGCTTAATATTTGGAGGAGAAGTTCATCCGGGAGCTCGTCCCATCGCGATGGACTCTCTGATAAAGCCATGGCGCATGGTGACGAGCCAGAAGAAAAGAGAATGGGAGTAGCAATATTAAGGAGTGATATTGGATGGATGAAAGGGAATTCGAAGGAAGGGGAAAAGAGAAAAGAGAAGCCGTCTGCAATGGGTTGAGGTTGCAGCCAAACCAGACCAACGACTCGACTTGCAGAACAGTGCGGAAGTGGACATGGCATGACATGGACATGGACATGGACTTGAGGGTGGATGTGGATTTGAAGTGGATGTAGGTACCTGGGTAGATAGACAGGTGTCTGCTTGCCCGCTTGCCTGCTTGACTTGACTAGCCAGAGTTGGGATGGACAGGCAGATGGAGCACTAGGGAAGGAGCATTCACGCTCATGCCCTGAGCTTGTATTGGCCGAGACGAATTTACGGACATACGTGGAGACGTGGATGCGGCTTGTGAAATGTGGAAAGAGCGATCAATGATGGTTGCGGCAAACTTGGGGGGAACGGAACCAAGTCTGGCGTGAGAGTTACTGCAGATTGTACCAGGCATGATGGCTGGGCCAACAATTGCACACGCTGCTTTAATCCGGCTTCCTCTCCGCCACCATCACACGAGCAAACCCATGGCCGAGCATACACGTGGTCCAAACCTCCTGTTGAGCCTCTTTGTGCCTGTTGTAGGTTGGTCTGGCGAACCAGTGGCTTGCCGACTCGTTATCGAAGATTGATGCATGGGGTTCACTGCTCACAGATTCCGATGGGATGACAACGATGCCGCCCATGCACGAGATAGTAGGCGCCCCATTCCACCTACAAGGCAACCCGTTTCAGGAGCCCTGGCCCTTGTCTCTGGCATTTCGTTTGTTCTGTTGGCAGAAGTCCGACAGGCAGTCTCACTGCACATGCCTTCAGCAGTCTTTCGCAGGGGAGCTGGATCGGCTGAGCCGAAACACCAGACACCTATCAAACGCCATCCAACGTGGAGGGTGGGCCGGACAGGGGACGGGAATCTAGTGCGGCACTCATCCGGGATTACCTTGTCTCTGGTGTTCCTTCAGATTCTGAATCATCTCCATTCTCTTTGTTGGTACTCTGTGTGGTTTCCATCATTTTGAAACGACCTGCATTTCCAGCCCGTGGAGAGTATGCCTCGGAGGGGGCGAAGGAGATTCACGCACTCGGCAGTATTAACAGTCTCTTCAGCCAGACGATTTGATCTTTGCGGTGCAGCCAATCAAACCTGTTCTCCATAGACTCGGAGACCGTTGAGGGCCAGCCGAATTTTGCGTGCCTAGTGGTTGGATGTTGAATCCTACCCATATAGAAGCAAGAAAGCCTACACGCAAGGTAAATGGTTCAGCCACAACAACACAAGCTACCTGGTCACGCGAAGTAGGAATGGTTTGTTGGCTTCGCGAGTCTGCTCAAAACGCCAGAGACAGACACTCTGCTGGCCACAACTTCTGTGACATCCTTGCTGCGAAGAGTCGCTTCCACAAAAGATGAAACTGGAAACGCCAAATCCACAAAACACTTTATTCGCTTTTGATCATTCTACAAATTTCCGGCCACGCCACTGCCCATTCAGGCAAACGCAAGATCTTGCTGGTTCCACAGGTAACACAGGGTCATGGTGTTTCGATCCAAAAAAATACACGAGGAAGTGGTCCATCTCCACTAACCCCACGAGCCACTCCGAACCACTATATTGAAGAATCAGTTTGGTAAGATGCTTGAATTTGACGAGAAGCTCAAGTTGCCAGTCCACGATGCGCTTTGCACGCGTTGAGGGAGAAGGAAAGCGGTAAAGTCCATCCCCCAAGCACTGAGACGCCAGACTTCACCAAGCATCAGCATGTTATAACTTTGAGCTCTAGTTCCAGTCGCTCCTTGGCTTGTTTTTCATGTTGTGTCATCTATTCATCAGTCCAAACCCATCCATCCATCTCCACGGCTCCACCTTAGGGCCAGAGGCGTTCGGTGGATACAGTTGCACTAAAACGCCGTTTCCACCGGCAAAGCTGTGGGGTTCGAGCTGTTCTGCACTTATCTTGCCTCTTGTTTTGAGGTTTGAGGTGCAGAGGAAATGTTCTGAAACGAGTGATTTATTTCATTCAGTTGCAGGCCTTGGGTTTGACCAGTGGCGTCAACATGGCGATCTGAGCAGTTACCAACATCGGCAAATAAAATGCGTGTTTTCTGTACATGCAAATAAATCCCTTGCTCTCGAGAGCAAATATTTGTGCAGGTTGTGATCTTGGGTTGGAACCTGAACTTCAGATGACAACAAGGTAAACTCACATTCGCTCGGCTCAAACGCGTCGTGTACGCGTCGTGCTTGCGAGGTTTCCAGAAAATTATGCAGTTTAATTTAAGCTGTGAACTTCTTGTTTGATCTGAATCGTCCGCAGTTATAAGGGGCTAAAACGTTAGGAGTTTGCCAAGTTATATGGAAGAATGGTTTCTTCTTGAGCCCTGGATAATTGCTCTACTCTATAGGCTGAAACTGCGGTGTCTACTACCATTTTATAATACAGCCATTTCTAAAGTGCCATGCTGCAAGAAGTGATATTTTCTAGCTTTTAGAAATCTCCTCTGCTGTAAATAAAATCGACCTCGAGGTCATTCTCGCTTACTCGGTCCTATCATGTTTTAGACTTATTATGGGTCACACCGCGGTGTCACAGTGAATTCCATTTTCACAAGTCCTCGCAGTTCACTGCCCAGATATGTCGAGTGCTATTCCTTTCTCGCTCCTCGCTCGAGCTTGAGCATAGTATTATTGCATCGCCAAGCATTCACTCCCCTAGTAGATTCTTACTTTCCTGCCTTCGCTCCAGCTCGCCACTATCTCGTCAAGCGCCGTTGCAAATTCGACATTGCGCTGCTGAGGATCGCCTGCTCTTCCTTCCCATCTACCGAGAAACAGAATTTGGCTGTGTTGAAACGAGAACCATCACCAGTGGCTCTCATTCTCGGGCCCGCGGTGCTGGGCTCTCTCGAAAAATGCACCCAGACAATGACGAGGTATGTGTTTAGACAATTGCCACTGAGTTTCCCTCCATTTCCTTCCATTCGTGCATTCTCTGATCACACAGTCGCCTGACCAGTGGACCGACATAACTGGGACCAACCTTGGTGCCAAACGGATGGGACACAGCAAGACATTGCCAAAGGAGCTTGCGAGTCCCTTCAATGATCCGATCCGTGAAGACGAAGTAGCCGAACCTCAAGAGTTTGAAATCTGGGAAGACGCAAAGTCCATACCGGGTAGTTTTGTGTCAGACCTCCCTGCTTGGAAAGAACCACAATCGACCGTACGAACTGTTTCTCCATATCCTAAACCCATTCTCCAAGGAGGAGATGACCCAAACTCGGAATGGGAAACCATCGCAATAGACGAGGAAACCATCCTGAAGCCAAGCACCAGACTGAGACAACGAGTCGAACATGGCCGTCTAGCATTTCCAGTGCAAGATATCATGGGTCGTGTTCGTCAAGCCACGGAAAGAGCACAACGAAGAAACACCGATCTCATAGCACCAACCTCAGCCCGTAAACTGGCCATTTTGCCGACGTTCAGCACCAGCAACATTCCCAATGATGGTTTGCAGCGTGCCTCGAGCGTTTATGAAGACGACAAGGAGACCTGCAAACCCAGTTTCAGCAGCAAGCAGGAGGCGTACACGCCCGAAATGTCTCGTGCTCTGAGCAAAAAACGCCCCTTCACATTTAATTTCGACCGTAATGTATATGGTGAACTCGTATCCAGCTACTCCAAGTCCTCGAGCCGTGCGAGCAACGACCCGTTTCGATATGACGGCGAAGGCTACTCTCTATTTCTGAACCCTTCGGCCGAAAAGGAGGTCAGTAGGGCTCTCTACCGCACTAATAGCAGGAGCGAAGCTGCAAGTACCGCCATTTACTCTCCGAAGAAGAATTTCCCAAACAGCATGGGAAGACGGCTCCAAGCAGGGTCGTTTTATGACAACGCCGTCATACAATCAACTTAGAAAGTCGATGATACGGTTAAAGTTCCTGTCATTAAACACGTCCATCTCAGCCCTACCAGCGACGAGCACCCATTATCAAAGCTCGGTGAGATGGTTGAGGCTACCTCGGGCAAGAAGGATACAGACGGCGACTGGCAGACAGTCACTACGGAACAGGCTCCTCATCGAGCCTTGGAATTAACCCTTCGACTGAATAGAGATGTGGGTAGCAGTCTTGCCGACGTATCGGACGCTTCTGAAGACGAGACATTCGACCAATTCATCGATGCCAGCGCAAATTCTCAGAAGGTGCGTCACACTCACCACGGTAGAAAAGGGTACGACGACATATCAAAAACCCAAACAACCTCTACAGGATTCCCACGCCAGTCTCACTCTGTGAATCGGGCTCAGTCCCGTGCTGCGGCTGCGGTCCGGCACCTGAACCGCCTCTCGACTGATACATCTAACATGCCCAAGCTGTCGAGCAAGTTATCTGGGTTGCGAAAACCGGTAATGAGCTACAACAGCCTGGACTCCGATCCAGAGCAAGATGAATTTGAGACAGCACTCCCCGTTTCTCCAAACGCCGTCGTGGAAACCGTTTCGTGTAGACACAAACAGTGGTCCGGCTCGATACAGCGCCGAGACTCACAAGAGATCCTTGGCCTTGGAACACGGGACGGAGATACTCCATACAAGAGCAGAGACTTTGCTCACCAGAGCAGCCTACTTGACTATAGTATCCCTCAGCTTCCATTCCCGCTTATAAGTCTACCAGAAGCAGCCCTCCTGCAATCCGAGCGCCGCAAGCGCGGAGAGGAGGATCACACCGAAGTTGGCTCAATGTTTGCCGCCAAAGCACGCTCCTTCACTATCAGCACAGTGTCTTCATACGGGCCAAAAACACCAAATACACCAGTTTATGACGCCCATTACACAAGTGGTTTGCCCAAACCACAAAAGGCATACCAACGACACACGCCGTTGCGAACTCTCCGTAAGTCTTCTCCGCAAAAAGCAACTCGCCAGACTGCATCTGATAATGTGAATACAGCATACGAACCAACTCAGGGACAGCTCAACTCCTCTGGCATCCTCGACACCAACTCTGGGTCCTTCTTCCGCACTTCCCTGCCAACGAATACGTCCCTGCTCTCAGCGCGCTTCTTTCGCCTAAGCGGCTTCTCTGCACGAACTCGCCAGCGCAGAGACACTCTCAAGCACACTTCTGACGCTGCCAATCTCGAATACAGCTTTTTCAGTCCTTCGGAGACGGAGTTGATTCGTTCCGCGAGGGAGGACATCTTGTACCGACGCCGGCAGTGTCCAGAGGAGGATGGGCCTCAGAGCCGGGTGTTTATGGTCATTGTTGTGATTACCTTGCTTTTTCCATTGATTGGGCTGTTGGCGCTGTATGGAAAGTTTGATGCGACAATTGCATGGTATGGAAAGGGACAGAGGGGGTATTTGACGGCCGAGCAGAGAGGAATCTTGAAGCGGCAGCTTTTCGTGGAGGCTGTTGTGTATTTGGGGCTGATTGTTTCGCTGTCTGTGTACTATTCTGTTCATGGATGATGTGGCGGGAGGAATGGCAGGGATTGGAATTTTGTAGGATTGACGGATCGTGAGAGGTTGTGATGGATATGTGAGTAGGTAAGATGATGGATTTTGGGAAGAGAAGCTCGTCATGTTTGAGAACTTTTAACGATGTATGGAAAATTTGTTTATATCATGAACATGGATAGAAGAATTGCGCAGGCCGGTAATGACGGTGATGCAGTGATAGTTACATTGATGGTTTGTAGCTGGCATTCTCACACGTCCCATGGTGGAAGCCGCATATACTCTGTATTCTGTGCAATCCGATGGTATCAATAAACAACTCTTCCATCCCTCCAATTCTGTCGTCCCGTATCACTTCTTGCTGTCCTGCCTACTACCCTCACCACATCCCGAGTAATACCTCAATCCCCCAGGCGAAGTATAAACCGAACTGCCTTGACCATTGTTGTAGTAGGTGCTACCATTCGGATTCGAGTAGTAGTAGGAGCCGTCGCTACGTGGGATTAGTTTTGTCTCTAGGTCCGGTCGTTTGATAGACATACGCGTTGGAATAGTGATACGAATTCGTGTTTCGTACGTCATTTCCGTAATCACGAGCACAGTAGTGATTGCCCTGGTTTGACAGATTTAGTAGCCTTTGTGGTTATTTATACTCGTAATACTTACGTCCCTGTTGACTCCACAAGACTTGTATGTAAATTCAGGCATCTTGTCAATCGGACACGATGGGCAAAGAAAGCGACCAAGATTACTGCACGATGCTGTAGTGATTGAAGGTCCAAACTTATGAAGGAGAGAGGGAGGGTGATGAATGACGTGGGTATGGGGTAGATAGGGAGGCTGCCCAACAGGCGTTACGAGGCGTGCGATATCACTTTGGCGGGCAGAGTGGCGCGAATCAAACGTGATCAATTTACATGGCATAAATTGGGCTGTCGCAGGAAAGAGCAAGGGCTCGCTGTGATTTGATATGGAAGGTGAATAGACGAGATGAGCTACATCCGGTGGTGAAGGTAGGCGAAGATATCGCCCACATTCGAGTATACACCAACACAGCGCAATATGCCCTAGCACACGCCGCGATATGCGATACCTCCTACGTTTGAACCCCAGTTGTGATTCGGCGGGCAAGGAATTCATGATGGCAAGGGGGTTGAGGTCCGTCGTTGATTTAAATTCTCCAGATGTCTTGACTGAGCATATCATTGCTACTGGTACGTATTCTATGTTGTATCGCCTCTGAGATTGGGACAGTAGTCAACGTGGCACTGGTTCAGTGCGGGGGTTAACTCATGAGATCGTACAGACGGAAGCGTGGGCGTTACTGGATACCTAGATATTCATCAGCAATGCGTTGAGAACCATGGCATGTACCAGTGCTCTGTTGGTTGGCCGCAATTCGCTTGAAACAAGCTATTTTCTCAGTATAGAAAGCTGGAGAATCGCTGTTGCCATTGCCTCACAACTCAGGTCATTGAAGCAGACGGGGAAAGTGAGCATCCACTTGGGCGAAGTGAAGACTTGGACAAGACGAACTAAGCTCCAAGTCCAAGATGGTGCTATAAATAAGCAGCTTGAAGAATAAATCGCATCATGTCGTCGGAATTGCTGGCATGGACACATGCTTGGTACGCCAACACCAGCACCATCTAGGGACATATTGACAGGACCACGTCTGCAGCAGTGAATCGAGCCAATCGGAGTTAATATCTATGCCTCCAACGGCAATGCAGCATGGCGGCCCTGACTTGCAGATAAACAGGCAACATTGGATGGATGTCGGCTCCAGGGGCAAAGGAAACAGCCCGTCGTACGGGGTTGACCGAAAGTTGTGGGTTCAGCGACGAAAAGGTCTCCCGGGTCATCCAACGGAGAACGCAGGAACCAAGACCTATTGACAGCCAGTTATCAGTGAATCCACCACCTGCATGTGCTGGCACTTGAAGTCATGAGTGGCGCTCGAGGCGAGTAAGAAGTGGCCGCCAGGTGGTTCAACTGGTGAGTCGCGAAGTAGACATTTTCATGACAGGAAGATAGAGAGGCAGATTTTGATGAACAGAGGGTGCAATTGCAGTACAAGAGCATCATCTAGATGATACAAGATTAGATGCGGGAAATTGATCAACGGGCGAAATATCACACTGCCAGTATGTAAATACGGACGGAGTATGCCATTTGTTGATATTCGCACTGGCAACATTGGTCATGTTAGATGTGCTCCTGAAATATTAGGCCATACGCTTGTCAAAACAGGACTAGCGCACCTTCGAGGACCCTTCTCGGTGGTTGTCTGGCTCGGTTACCCCACCTCAAGCGGGTACACAGCAAAGGCGAACAAGAAAAAAAAAAGTGTTTGGGGTGGCCCGAAAAAAAAAATCACAAAAATTTTGGCTGGTGGGAGAGAAAGAATTTCTACACCGATATACCCCACTGCTATCGTCCGCGCAAAACTCTCCTCCCTCTTAATCTCTCTTCCTCTCCATCCTCTTTCAGTCGTTATCGACGTCCGACAATTTCTCTCCTCCTCCCCTTTCAGACATAATCCAAGATGGCTGACGAAGTTTACGACGGTGCCATTGGTATCGATTTGGGTGCGTAATAGCCTTCCTGACGCTTGTTGAGATTCTGGTGTTCAAACCGAGGTGTTGTTGTGGGTGAAGTTTTTAAACGGTCACGTTTTCTTCGTCACTGCAAGGCTTTGGTGGTCTCTACAGAAATTTTCCCAACATCAGATTGACAGAGACTTGATGGACTGACAACACATCCAGGTACCACCTATTCCTGCGTGGCCACCTACGAGGGTACCAATGTCGAAATCATTGCCAACGAGCAGGGTTCCTTCACCACCCCTTCATTCGTCTCCTTCACCGACAAGGAGCGTTTGATTGGTGATGCTGCCAAGAACAATGCTGCCATGAACCCCAAGAACACCGTCTTCGATGCCAAGTGAGTGTTTGACGCAACGACCCTCTGGATGAATGCGGCTGCGCCGATTCTATCCCGCGTTGCCTACATGTTCAAAACGCTAACATGATCACCCTTAGGCGTCTGATCGGTCGCCGTTTCGATGACCCTACCGTCAAGAAGGACATCGAGTCTTGGCCTTTCACCATCATTGACGATGCTGGTCAGCCCAAGATCCAGGTCGAGTACCTCGGCGAGACCAAGACTTTCTCCGCCCAGGAGATCTCTGCCATGGTCCTCCTCAAGGTGCGTTCTCCTCCACTGTCCCGGATGCGGGGTATTCTTTTCAATGTTCAGAAGAAATAATTGAACTAACAATTCCCACAGATGAAGGAGATTGCTGAGACCAAGCTCGGCAAGAAGGTCGAGAAGGCCGTCATCACTGTCCCCGCCTACTTCAACGACAACCAGCGTCAGGCTACCAAGGACGCCGGTGCCATTTCCGGCCTGAATGTCCTCCGTATCATCAACGAGCCTACTGCTGCCGCCATTGCCTATGGCCTGGGCTCTGGCAAGACCGACAAGGAGCGCAACGTCCTGATCTACGATCTTGGTGGCGGTACCTTCGATGTCTCCCTTCTTAACATCCAGGGTGGTGTTTTCACCGTCAAGGCCACCGCTGGTGACACCCATCTTGGTGGTCAGGACTTCGACACCAACCTTCTCGAATTCTGCAGAAATGCCTTCACCCGCAAGTCCAAGAAGGACTTGAGCGGTGATGCTCGTGCTCTGCGAAGACTCCGTACTGCTTGCGAGCGTGCCAAGCGTACTCTCTCTAGCGGTGCCCAGGCTACCATTGAGATTGACTCTCTTTTCGATGGCGAGGACTTCACCTTGACCATCACCCGTGCTCGTTTCGAGGACCTGAACGCCAAGGCTTTCGCTGGCACCCTCGAGCCTGTTGCCCAGGTTCTCAAGGACGCCGCCATTGAGAAGTCTGCTGTTGACGAGATCGTCCTTGTCGGTGGCTCTACCCGTATCCCCAAGATCCAGAAGCTCCTGTCCGAGTTCTTCGACGGTAAGAAGCTCGAGAAGAGCATCAACCCCGACGAGGCCGTTGCCTACGGTGCCGCCGTCCAGGCCGGTATCCTCTCCGGCAAGGCCACCTCCGCTGAGACCTCCGACCTTCTCCTTCTCGATGTCATTCCATTGTCCCTTGGTGTTGCCATGGAGGGCAATATCTTCGCCCCAGTTGTTCCAAGATCCACGACGGTCCCCTGTATCAAGAAGAGGTGAGAATACGCTTTTTTTATTGGTGTTGCGTGTGCCGTTTCGCCCACACCTGTTGGACATCGCGAACTTTTTTTTGGTGTTTTACCACCAGGGGCAAGTGTGCCTGCCACTCCTTCCCCAATATTGCACAAGTGTGCTGCACTTTCACAAACAGGAAACCAGCTTGCTGGCAGCTCCTTCCAAACTATGGTGCCAGCTGCACAAACGCTGCCAGCTACACAAACGCTGCCAGCTGCACAAACGCAGCCAGCTGCACAAACGCTGCCAGCTGCACAAACGCTGCCAGCTGCACAAACGCTACCAGCTGCCAGCCCTTAACCTTTTTTTTTTGAGCGATTTCCCGAGTTTCATTCATATATCACGAAACAGCCGCTGACTGACTTGTATCAGAACTTTCACCACTGTTGCCGACAACCAGCAGACTGTTCAGTTCCCCGTCTACCAGGGTGAGCGTGTCAACTGCGAGGACAACACCTCCCTCGGAGAGTTCACTCTTGCTCCTATCCCTCCCATGCGTGCTGGTGAGGCTGTCCTCGAGTGTGTTTTCGAGGTCGATGTCAACGGTATCCTCAAGGTCACCGCCTCTGAGAAGACCTCTGGTCGCAGCGCCAACATCACCATTGCCAACTCTGTTGGTAAGCTCTCCAGCGGTGAGATCGAGAAGATGATCTCCGACGCCGAGGCTTTCAAGAGCAACGACGAGGCCTTCAGCAAGCGATTCGAGGCTAAGCAGCAGCTCGAGTCCTACATTGGCCGCGTTGAGGAAATTGTCACCGACCCTACTCTGTCCCTGAAGCTTAAGCGTGGCCAGAAGGAGAAGATCGAGCAGACCATCTCCGAGGCCATGGCCACTCTTGAGATCACCGACTCCTCTGCTGAGGACCTCAAGAAGCAGGAGCTTGCCCTTAAGCGCCTTGTCACCAAGGCCATGTCTTCCCGATAAATGCAGTCATCCCAATACCCGGCGTCGGGGTGACAGGGAAAAGGGTGAATCGGCGATGTGACGAAAAAGAGAATAAGTTAACGTTGGAGAAAGTTCCAAAGGCGTTGTTATTTAAGTGGTGGCACCTTTTTGTCTTGCAGGAAATGGACGGAGGGACGCACCGATCGTGGAGCAATCGATCTACTGGGTCTCGGAATGAGAAGGCATGTTTCGAGAGCCCAGGGGGATGGGCTTTATAAATTATTTCCCTTTGTTCTGGTTTTTTCTACTTTTTCACATTTTCCCGGATCTGTGTGGATTCATGTAACGGAGATAACGAAGGCACTCTAAAAGTTCTGCAAACCAAAAAGTTTTCTGTTTCATCGGGTGCTCAATGTCGGGAGAAGCCACGATGGATGATGATGCTGCATAGTTTGAGGGTGCCCTGGGCCGATAAAGGCCGGATGGCCTGATGATGTGCGAGGAACGAACGGCCTATGAATTTATAGACTCGGTAGAATGGAAAATACGGATTGAAATTGTCAAATAATGCACTGTTTGCTTGAAATGGAGTTGTGTGTTAGACGATGAGTGACGTGTTGTCGTGTACTTGTCTTGTTGCCTGCATATGCGCTGCCGGATTAGCAATTATAATCGCAGCGCCGCAGGCAAGGACAGAGTTTTAGTCCCTAAATTTACTGGGAAGTGAGGGCAAGGCCCGAGCAAACATGATAATTGCACTCAGAGGATAAAGAATATAGTGATATCTGGAAGTGGTAGTTAGTATGGCACACCGCCCCCCGAGCAACAATGAGCCGCCCCCCTTAGCAATCCTCCTCATTGATTGCGTTAAGGCACCTTTTTCTTTTTGCTGCACCTTTGGCCTCTGGCTGCAAAAATACACCACAACTAAGAGCAAAAAAAAGTAGTGCATATTTATCGCGTGCCTCTGGTTACTATATTTACTATAACTCTTTTTCTATAGAATGCGCCGCCAACCAAGAACGCGGCCACCCGCTGCCTTTGAGCGCATTTTGCGATTTTTGCAAACTCAATTTGGCAGCAAACGGACATGGGGATGCACGAATTGATGCGGAAGCGCCCTAGTCCGCATTTTTCAACAGCTTGCGACGTTGCCAAATCTGGTTCACAGTTTCCTTCTTTTACATCCATCATTATTTCTTTCTCTTGGAGGTTATCAGGGAATACCTCTTTCTTCTTGCTATTCATCACTGATTTCAACTACAGCTAAATACATCCTCGCTCTTCAGGATGTCGTTTCAACCCTATGACAGCGACTATAACATGAAAATTCATGATCTCACCGCTTACACAGACGATGATTTCATCGGGCGTCTGATCCCACGATGCCATTCGGAGGTCTGGGCCAGAATGTTCAACTACAGCTAAACACATCCTCGCTCTTCAGGATATCGTTTCAACCCTATGACAGCGACAGTGACAGCGACTATGACATGGAAATTCATGATCTCACCGCTTACACAGACGATGATTTCATCGAGTATGCGTTCGGAGGTCTGGGCCAGAAGGTTCAACCAAGTGATAATGGCATCACTGCAGGCCCAGCAGCAGATTAGACTGATCAGAACGAAGAAGCGGATGACGCAAATAATGCAGACTCAGGACCATCAGATGAAATGGATGTGGACAACCGATCAGATGATGACGCATCCCAGAACAGTACAAACTCTTCCAGCACAGTTTATTCCAGCGACAGTCCACTACAGGTAAATACAAATCAGTAAAAATGGGGAGCTCGCCGGCTGAGTCTACTCCAGAAAAAGCCGGAAATAACCAATTCGAAGCATCCCTAGAGGGAGACACGGAACAGATCCAAATGGAAGAAGAAAGCGGCTATAATGAACCCCAACCGCGGGATGATGATGTTAACTCGGAGGAGGAGGATAGTGACCCCGGCCCCGACGAAGAAACTGACGTTGACCTGGGTAGCTATGATCGTGGAGAGGATCTCGTATCGCAGTGCATGCTAATATATATTGAGATGGATTGGTATATACTTGAATGTGGGCAAATACCCTTTACCACAGACTGTATGTGTGAGCACAACTGCGATATGCGCAAACCTTCCCACTGATGACTAACCAGTCACCCAACTCAGCTCACATCCCATCCAACCTCAACTTCCAACTACACACACATCCCAGCAACCACCATGGCTCCCTACCACCAAAACCAATGTCTCTCAACATACTAGACCTCCCCGTCGACATCCTTGCCCTCGTCTTGTCTCCGCTCCTCACGCAAGACCAGCCCATCCCCCTGTGCCCATGCGGCTCAACCGACTCCCCAGAGCGCAGCATCAAAATCAACCCTCTGCCCATCCTGCTCATCCACCCCGCCATCTACGCAATTGCCGTACCGCTATTCTACCAATGCAACAACTTCGTGCTAGATCTCAGACTGAAGCACGGCCCTCATGTCCGCCGGTGTCTGGACGACCAAGCCGAGGAAGATGCCTTCGACGCCAAAGACCAGCACTTCCACGATGACAGCCAGATAATCCGCCTAAAGAAGGATGTTCTTGTGCTGCAGTGCTCACTGAGAAGGATTCGCTCCTTGGAGATTAAAATCCTCAAGTTACGAGGCTGGATAGATGTGCACGTCGTCCCGCTGGTACGGGACATGACCGTCAACGGAACCCTTAGCGACGTAACCATCAAGATATACAGCTCCTCAACAACATCAAACGCAGATCCAACACCCAGCATCTTCACCCGTCCCCCCCTCGCGGGCATCCTCTCCCTCCTCTCGGATCCGTACCTACGAACGGCCCGTCTGTGGGTCTCTCCCGCCGCCAACGCCGCCTGGCTCCCGTTCTGGCACTCAACCTCAAATTCTGACGAGAATCTCATGGAAATCAACTGGGCGAGTATCCTGCGGCAGGTCGATCCGGAGGGCAGAAGAATTGCTATCTTGGCAGACGACAGGAAGTAGCATCAGGCACCGAGACAATGATTTTCGGGGAACGGTCTTCGGAGGATCTTGGCACAGGATTCGGGGATCTTTTCCTATTCGCAGCATCACCGAGTCGGTGTTGTATCACCTACCAAGACATGGACATGTTACCGCGACAATAGCGAAATGCAACTGCAATGTCAACCGCCAAGAAAGGATCTTCGGCAGCAATTTACACACGGCCCCCCGCAAGGACCATGTCTGACAAAAAATTCGCATTGCAATCCAGTCCAGAACACCGGTGTGACCTTTGTCTCACTCCAAATGATAACCTTATCCGCTTCCCCGGCGTGTCTTATTCAGTTTGCTACGAGTACAGGATTGCTGCCTACAAACTACGAGGCAGGTCTTGTGCACGGAGAGTCATAAAGCTTGGCTGTCTCAGGCGCAGAAGGAATCTTGGTCAGATGAGATGGCCCCCAAATCTAGAAAGCGACAGGGGTTTGTGATTCCCTTGACTTTTCTTTTTACGGAGTACAGCTCTCGCATTAACGCTTGAAGAGCAGGGCGTGAGAGGTGACGTTTCAGAGGAGTTGATGCGCTGTGACGTGATGCGTCGGACTTTGCCAATCAGGCCGGATGTTCAGGACTCTGCAGATAAAGGTTGGCATTGGCACAAAGCGCACCGACCATTCTGCAGGAAAAAGTCAACCAAAGTGAGTTCGGAGGCTGTCCATGACACCATGAATTTCTCACTAGTTCAGAGACGCGTGTTTATCCTCGTACGTAACCTAAATGAACGACGATAGCACGTCAAACACAAAAGGGTGTGCTGTCATAGGCTCGTTCCGCCATGTGCGTGTCAAGAGTCTGGTTCTTTTTTTGGGCACTTTGGGTCCTGTCAACCCACCGCCCGCGTCTTGCGCATCAAAAATCCTCGAATGCTCGTCCTTGTTCGGTGATGAATGGACTAGTGGGAAAATGGGGGCCAGAGCTTTTCCCATTCTTCCAGTAAAATCTGCAGAAACGTGAGTGTGTGTGAAGCGAGAAGCTGTGCCTATTCGTTTGGAGCTTCCACTTCCGTCACGGCACGTTGCCGTTGTGCCGCTTTTTCTTTGGTTTACTGTTCTGCACCATGTTGTTGTTGGCTGCTGGTGCTAGTTCACTGGTGCAAGGGAAAACGGAGGTCTGGTGTTTAGAAAATTGCCCTTGATTGGCTTTTCTTATCTTGTTCAAACTATACTGTTACCAACTCCAAAACAAATCCCAGTCTTGTCCCAAAATCCCATCATGCTGCATTTGCTTTTTGTGCGTTTTGCGTCGCATTGCTCTGGTGAGAAAAAAGCAGACGATAAAAAAAGAAAACGTCATTGTAGCCAAGCCTGCTTGTGCATTCTATGCCATAGTCCCGGCGCCGTAGATGGAAACCAAATACAAAACAATAATGTACCCGGTTCAGTTACACCATCGTAGTCTCGACAAAGTCTCCCTTGTGCTCATCGGGGTGCTCGCCCCAGTGGACAGGGCCGAGTTTCAAGACTCTGTACCCGGTGCTGCTGGAGCTTGATGATCGTCGACGGAGCGGCTCTGGGGCACCAGCAGTTTCGGCCGCACCCACGGGAGGAGAGGCACGTCTAACTGGGGCTCGGGGATAGGAGTCAGAGGTGGCAGGAGCCAGAGGAAGAAAGAATGAGTTGGAAGACATGTTTGCTTTGGTAGTTGGTAGTGGTGTTGTGTCAAAGTGTATGACTCTTGTTATTGGTAAGTGATTGGTAGTATTTTGGAGTTGTTGTTGAGCAAAGTCAAGGTCTGAAGCGTATTGGACTTGGGAAGAAGATGAAGACAAGTATTAACCTTTCTCGACTGGGAGGTGCCAGAAGATGCCCTCTTTATACATCTCTGGGAGGTTTGCCATGTCTCCAACTCGGTGGCATGGCCCAACGCTTTGCAAGCCAAGCCAAGAATTCACTTTTGTCAACTTGAACAGGCCCATAGCACACAGTGTCTCACACAGAACACCAGGTAATCCCTCCGAACGGAGTACTATTGTACCACAATGCTGACGACATGTCGCAGGCTCAAGCATTCCGAACACAATGCCCCAGCCTTCAACCATACATGACAGCACATGGAGCCACCCCTGGTAGGTGCGCACGGCCCGGTACAGACTGTGGTACGGATCCCGGAGGATACTTGCCTCTAAGTTTCCTGCAAAGGAGTCAGCTGATCCGCAGAGATCTCTATTAATTACAGCTCCTGCCACCGCCGAACAGTGGCACGTGCGATATCGTATTTGGTTAGCGCTGATCGCAAAAGAGATGAGCAGATTGTGGAATGGCAGATTGACGACAGAACCGCAAGTTTATTGGTAGAAAAGCATGTGCTGTTGGAGGCTTTGCGCACAAAACGAGCGGCATTGTGGTCTCGCCATCTAGCCGAGCCAATCTTGCATGGCCGCGGCTTTCCGTCTGCTGGAGCCATATGAGGGGCACAGACCAGGCTCATTCAGTACTTCGTGTCTGGGCTGGGCCTTGTCGATTTTCAATCCGTCTGGTATCTCTAGTGAGCCTCACAATCATATGCAACAACACAATAAGTATCATTGTCCTATTGTCACGCTGCAGGGATGGAGCATCCCGGATAAGGCATCAGCGAAAGGCTTCTAAAATGAAAAAGTCCCGGACTCACATCTATGTACAAGGCCCCTTTGATTGAGACGATGAATTCGTGATTGGACATCACGTCCATGAACAATGGGATTTCCCGGAGTCGGTTCCCATTCCGTTTGCCATGTGCTGAGTGGAGTTGCAATATCTTCCCGAAGCCGAGTGCGGGGATATCTCGTCAACCCACTCCCCGACAGAAGTCCCTATTGACGTGGTGGACTTATTTAACTTTTCCTGTCCCGGTTTCTTCAGTACTAGCCGTTGTAGTGGCGTGCTTTTCACTTACATTCATGAAATCAAGCGTTTCAGTTCCGTGAGTAACCGGCTGCCGTGACCACAACGACAATGCCAGGGAGAGGCGAGCCCAGGAAAGGCACCGAACACGCCAAACTCGTGGCTGAACTTGAGTGTCGTGATACTAGTGGCCAAAATATTGCTATAAACTGAAGAAAGAAAAGAGGGAGGGAAGGAAATCCCACCGTAAGTCATCAAAGGTATACGGAAACCATGACGAGCCTATTGACGGCAGGTTGAAAGTCGACGGTGGCACCATGATGGACATGGCGAAGGAGAAAAATGCTGCTAACTAGGTTTTGGCAAGTCGAGTTGTATAATGGGAACGGTGTATTCTCCTGGACGGCAGCATCAGACGGCAGCATCCTCAACACAACACCAATCATGGCGCCGCTTGTAACCATGATACCAGTCAGAAATCAGCTGACTTACGCCCTTGCCTAGATCGTCGAGGTCACCGAGCATGTTACAAGTGAGATGACCTTTTGTGAATCACTATATACTTGTTAGAAAGGCCAATTATTCTAATCGTTGACAGTGTTACCTTCTTCTTCTTGATCTGACGACAACTGCGGTATGCAAGCCTCTGTTGGTGATGACAACCTTGCTCATGCTTCACCATCATTTGACCGTTTACGTCCCTTCGTCTCCATCTCCAGCTCATGAGACCAAGGCTGGTCAAAGTCAAGACATAACGGCAATACGCCAAGATCTCAACGTTGCTGGTTTATGTACTGCACACCCCAAGTTGTGGCGTGGACTAGCGCCATGTGTGACGATCTTTGATATCACACCGAACTTACAAATGCTCTTCTGTCGACAACAGTGAAATGAGTTAGACTTGTGTTGGCTGGCGGGCTTGTTAGCTGAAGTGCAATCTCGCATCAACTTCAAAACCCCTGCAAATGAACCAATCGCCATGTGTTATGCCCCCTTGTAAGTCTTTATTGCTTTACGAATTAGCATCTTTCAAGAGCAGACTACTTCGATTTATTAATTCACCGTACCATTGTTTCTGAAAGCCGGATATACCTCAACGATACTAAACTTGAATCTGTGTTTCGTCACCGGGGCAGGCCAAACTTGAGCCTCAACAAACCCCATACTCGAATCAACATTAATGTAGAAAAGGGTGTTGGCAGCTCATATGATATGCGTCAAAAGAAAATAACAGCACCATCACAACCCCTGTGGTCAAAACCGGAATAGAGGATGGTGATCAAGTTTGCATCGCTGTATGTATCCCAACATGGTAATGTCGATGCAGTTCGCACTCCACGAAACTCGTTTTCACGGCGTTGGTGATTGAATTGCCTGACTTGCAGAGCATCTGACACCACAATCTCTTTCCGGTATAGGCTTTGAACTTTTGACCGCACAATTTGTCCCGCAATCAATAAACTCGCCGAAATTCGTATCTGTTGGCTCAGTAGCGGCGTGCGTCGATGTTTTGATGCAGAAACCAGTTCATAGATCACCCGGCTCGGGCTACCCATGCAAGCCTTCATACGCAATAGCTTCTACTAGCTCGTAAACCAACATGAGCTACATCTTCGAAGCCGATCTTTGTCCTTGCTGAGAGAGCTTGTCGTTCGCGTCTGCTGTTGGTACCAGGTCACGGCCACCCTTGTCGGAATCGAGCCTTACTAGGCCTAGCCGGTCAAGTCTTGCCAAGTGCAGCAACAACAGCGCTTACGGTGTGCTTTGATTGGCAGAAGCAAAAAACACCACATCTTGCCATCCATCATTCGCGCCTGGGCGTCAATTTTGATGCCAGGATGTTAGAAGCCAGGTCCCAAATGCTTGTGTTCTGAGAGCACCCTTTGCATCCGCGACATCATGCCATTCTCTTAGATCGTCAATGTCCGCAGCCTAGGCATGGGCAGAAGAACTTCCCACCATGCTGATGTGACTTTTGCGGCCCAAGGTGTCACACAAGGACTTTGCTCTGATATGTCACGCAACGCAGCACAAGGTAGTTTCCTGAGTAAAAAATGCCTGGTCGGGGTAATGGGAGGCGTGTGAGAAGAGTACGTGCATGTATCGAAACGTCATCCTTGCCTAACGTGCCTAGGTAATTCTTGTGCAGACGTCATAGCCGAAACACCCCAAACCGCATATTTGAGCGATTCCTTGTCGAAGTGACCGAAATGTGCTGGTAGATGCCTCACGGAGGCTCTGTGAACATCCGTCTGAGGCTCACACTACTGACAACCGGGTAGCTCAAAGCCGGGACGCATCTGCTGCTTTCGCCTTCTTCTTTGTTCCGCATATGAATTTCGAAACCGTAGTCAAAGACACTAGCTCCGAGTGAGGGGAGTCCTGTAAATCCCATAGTGGGTTGGGAGAGAGTCTGGCAACTAAGCGAGGCAAGGTTCTTTTTTTTGTGGTGGCGCATGTATCTACCATCGCGAATTAGACCAACTCAAGGTCCCTTTCACTAGCCATATGAGTACCTGTGATCACTTGACTGTTGACTGATGTGCCTGTGCCAGGTGGTTGGATCGGTATCGCCCCAAGAAGTGGATCGATGCAGGTTACACATCGAGATTCTTATAGCTGAAGTCACCGTGTCAAGTACCGTCGGATGTTGCCAAGGGTCGCATGTATGCAGCCACAAAGAAGACCGCAAGATATCTCGCATTGCCGTTGACTGCGGTTGTGTGCCTTGCCTTCGCTATACCTGGCTTGTACGGGAAGAGGTGGTCGCACATATGGTCGCAGTTGTAGACGCGCTCGGCGAAGCAGTCCACCAGGCAGGGACCATGCCCGACTCCCTGCTTTAGGAGACAACAGAATATTGTTGAGTCCTGACAAGTTTAATTTTACAGGCAGACCCTGACGCTGATTCTTACATCAACCTGCAAAGAGTGGAACGCATTGGGGGTTATGTGACATGGCGATGTCCTCTGTGGTTAAAAGGAAATAGGTACCTCCTGTGACTGATAATCAAAGAAGCTTAGATTAGATACTCGGGTAAGTTTAGGCACTCTTGGCGACCTGAACCCGTCTTTAATGGTGAGATCCCGAAGGTCAAGTTGGAAAAGGTGCCATGGGTCAGGTGCAGGGTGGTGCGGCCTGGCTCATTTCAGATATCCAACCGTCCACCTTTGCGTTCCTCGCGTCCTACTTCCAAATCACTTGGACTTATCCGGTCATGAAGTGAGGGGAAGTAGCCTATGATCCAGGAAACAGAACACATGGGTCATAGCATAAAAAGTCAGTCAGTTGGAGATTGAACCCAGTGTCGGTGATGTACCATCGCATTTTGCCAACAAAAGCTCCGAAAACCACGCCGCTTCGCGGCTATCCCTGGAGGTGTCTGACCAGTGACGAATCACTGTAATGGGGCGTCTAAAACCCCCGTTCCTAGGCAAGGTTAAACGAGGCGTTGAAGACAGCCGCGGAAACATGGAAATATGCGAGGGAAAAGAAAAGGGGATATTCGGTTGACCGCCCCCACGAGGTGACCACGATGCAGGACATTTCCTGCAGTTGCGCATGTGCCTGTCACAGCCGCTTTCCGTATAACGCCGACCCCCTTGATGATCAAGGCAACATTGGATGAAATGGAGACCTTGAGTTGCTCCCAACAGTGGGCGGCTGTACAATCGAGTAGAGAAAGCAATCTGACAGTGCTGAGTTTGCCTGGGAATTTTATAATTCGATGATACAGGCCTTCCGGAATCCTGACCAGTTCGGGGGTAAGGTGAACTTGGCGTTGACAGTCTCGGCTTGGCTACCAACAACCTCAGCTTTGTCGCATTTGACAGGGCCAGCATACCATCACCCCTTCCTATGACGAATTATTAGTTTTCCCATTGATTCCCATAGCTGAATCACAGAAAAATGGCGAGTGTTTGAGGCATCGACAGCACCTCTTGCAGCTCTCCATAACAGTAATGCCACTATTGTGGCGTTTGTGGTCTCTCCACAGTGTGTTGGTGTGGTGTGAAAGGAACCTTCGCCGTTGGCCCGCCAGGCTGACAGAACAGACTGCTCATGCTGCACGCTTAGCGGGCCGACCCTGCATGAGCATCGGTGTTGTCAAGCCACGAACCAAGTCCAACAACATGTTGGTGTTGAGAACTCTTTCAGCCAATCCACCAACCGCCTGGTGCGCCATGGTTTGGGTGTAAGCGCCGAAGGAGAATCAATCCATGTTTTGGGGTCGGTGACCTTTCCCACTCCATCAGACACACGACGACAGAGCAGAGGTAGCGTCGTAGTGTTTGCCATTTCTTGGCCCGACTTATCGTCACCAACATTAATTGTTTCCAAGAGGTGTGGAGTGTGTACCCGTGTTCTAGACTCATTGCCTGTGAATTACGGGGAGCTGCAACTCAAATTTGTGTACAGACACGATGCGATACTCGGAGAGCCTCCTCTCAGATATGGGGTACCGAGCTCTCTTTCAGATGGTGGTTAGTACTCGAGTTGATCGTCGCACAAGACTGATACTGTGAATATTGGTTTTGCCGGCGAAGGTGGCATTGAACCCCCCATGTACGCTGGTCCAAGTCAGCTTCCTAGGGACAAGCTCGTTTTGATGACCAGATGGAATACGAGGCCACTGCCGCATACTCAGACTGTGATCTTGGTTGTATTGATACCTCTGTGGGAGAGTTAGATTTTGACATTTTGGTAATAAGCCCCAAACATTCAAGGTGTATCATGTGTGTCCATTCGATCCAGATGTATTTTGAAGACAGTACAGATCGTCCACTGTATAGGTAGACGTATGGAACACCAGGTCCTGCGCGTCGCTTATGCTCGCCTGTCGCGGGTGAGAGTCTCTTGGACAGTACTCCTGCTTTTGGCTCAATCTGTGCAATTGCGACTAGACCCGTTGTCCCAAATGGTTTTGAACGTTGGGCCATGGCGAGGAGCTCCTTACCCATCTTGTGCGACTTTCGGCATGGCACTCCAGCCGGTGAGCGGCTAAGTTTGCGAGGCAGATCCGCGAGACAAGAAATGAGAAGGGCAAATTTACCCATTAGAAAGAAAACTACCTGCTAGGTTGAGGTCTGCCAACATTTTTCGAGGGGTTGACGAATGCCTGATTCTGCATATGCGTGTAGAGTGCCCAGTCAATGGGTGTGCCGAATCACAGTCGGACCATCGCGCGTTCTCACCAATTATATGAGAGCGGATCTCTTCAAACTGGACCCAAATCATTGCGGAGAGGAATTGCAGGCCATGTGCGTAGCGTCGGCCAGATCGGATTATCTTGAAAGCTGGCCTTGTAGTAGCTGCTTCACTTCTGGTTGGTGCCGGCTTTCAGCTGCTGTTGCATCGCTGAAAGGTGTTGCGATTGAATTCGGTGGGGAAGAACTAATAGTTAAAATGAATGAAGGACAAATGAGATATGGAATAGACCGCAGGCTGCGTACAACGTTAGCACTTACGTGAAAATTGCACTAGCTTGTCAATGCGATTACCGTCATATCCGCGCAAGAGTCAAAGTAAGAATCTCGCCTGGCAAAGGAGTGTATGTTCTGGCCGTTCCGTAGCCGCTGATGAATGGCAGCTCTAGGTAAGTGTCCGCATTGTGCGAAGATCACAGTCGTTGGGTTCATCTCGACATCACCCACTCTCTGCATCCGCTCATTCCTTGACCAGTTATAGATACAAAGTCTTTCGTACGATTGTATCGATTGGAGTAGATACCACTATCCTCTATCCGCCTTGGTTCTTGTGTTCCCTTTAGGAATTCGACGAAAACTTGGGACAACGGTCATTGATGATCCCAACTACATATGACAGAGTGCGATGAGAGGGTGTAGGTTCATAAGATGGAACATACTGTTGAAATCCAGATAAACATGTATACGCCTGTTGCCTACGGTTTGAACATTGCTTCGTATGGCACGAAGGAGAGTTGGTTGATGAATACGACAAAATCGTTGGTTGGACCATTGGACCTTGGCCATTCGGCAATGCATCCGCATTTCAGCTCTCTGGCCGGTCTTGGACCCACCGTGCTCATCGTCACAGACATTTCGGCGCTCAAAAGCCCAGAGACTGTAAGTTTGTGAGTGATTTCAGTTTGTTTGTCGTGAAAACCCGTGAAAATAAAGACTGTCGTCGGGCTCTGCTGTTGGGAGGAAGAACAGGTGAGATGTGGTCTGGTGTCCTGCTCCAGCTGCCTGGCAGCTGTGGAGAGCAGAAACGGGATGGAAGGCACCCACCAAGGTCTGTCTCTGTGAGGCAAGAGCAGCCGTCTCCAGTGTTGCCTATTGCATCAATCAAATGGCAACATTGAATTCCAATTGACCACATGCAGACACTGACTGAATCGTTCCACTTCCTCCAGACTCCAGAGCAGGCTTTGCTTACCAGCAGCATGTATCGTGTCAAACATGATGGATGCATTTGACGTTCCTGAAATGCTCGTCGTTTCATACTGCTTTCTCGTCAATTACGCTACGTTGCTTGCGGCCTCGGTGCTGTCCAGGTAAGGACCGGAGAAGATTCCGTCATGCTGTTTAAATCTTGGCGGCTATGAGCCCTTTGACTCCGGGTGTGTTTTGAGACAAATTAATATTCGCAAACTAACAGCATGACCTGTAGACTCTTCCAGTACACGACACGAGTCGAAAGAAGTCCATCACAACGCCAGAAATTGCAGATCGAAATCTGGCTGTATCATTTCTTCCTCCTTTTCATGTATTCCTCTGCCACTCCTGAGAGCAGGTCGTCCTAATGCATATCCATCTACAATAGCATCGCGGTTTTTACGATTGATGGTCATGGTGTCACTCACATCACCCCCTGCCCCAAAGTGCCTGGCCTCGTGCCAGCTCCACGCCCCCTTGGTCGCCTAGCTCGGCCCTCCACTTCAACTCTACATCGACATGACCACTAGCTGCCATCGCAATTCGCGCCCCGAGTGCCTAGTTGGTACTCGATCCTGGCCAGTCAACTTCAAGCCTCGACATTTCTGGCTCGGGCTTTTGGTACCTAATCTCAAGTACCTACACAGTACAATACCTGCGGGCTTCCGATGTCAGTCTTTGTTCCCGCCCCCGATGGAGGAGGGTGGCCGAGTTACACGAGTCGGTACTCTCCAACATCGCAAGCCCTCAACTTTTGCGCGAAGCGTCCTGGTCTATCCCAAGTCCCCGCGTTAGCCTACCCTTGCAATCTTTAGACATTCTCTATTGAACCTTGCCTTGAACTGGTTGACCCATGTTGAGCCTATCCCTCTTTCAATGAAAAATTTGTACTTCGGCTGGCACCCGGCATATGGCGGGTATGTTGGCTTGCATCTTAGATGCATCTCTTTCGCCCCTCTCATCCATATCACACGCCCTGCGTGTAGAACGATTTTGACGCACAATGTTGCTCCTGTTGCCTCATGCTTCTCCCGCTAATGGCTCTTGTTGTACCAACCACACCTGTGTGGGTTACAAGGTCCCTGGTCATATGGAGACAAACTCTGGTTGTTGGTTTTGTATTCTCTCTGCCATCAACCTTGCTCCGTACCCTTCTTCACGGGCACACGGCCCCAAAGTGGTGAATTGTGTTTGACGTAACCAACACGATGTTCCAGCCTACCTAATCTTGGGGTGATATATTTTCTCGATATCTCTCCCCGGACTGACGCAATACTCACCCACATACACACACTGCCTCGTTATTGCCCCATCTTGTCGGCACAAGCATGGCTTCCAACCAACCGCTTTTCCAGAATTGACGACTCAGAGACATAAAGTTGTTACAACTAACAGGCCTTGAGAGCACCACCCTCCCACAATCTTGGCCACACACTCCCAACAGCATCGCCCTAGCCAAGGAGACGAATGTCAAGAAATCTATGTGACCAACCGCCGGTCACATACATTTCGGTTCTGCTGGTAAAGTAGAAAATTCTGTCTCGTGCTTCTGGGGGCTTAGTTTGTGGCCCAAAAGAAAGACCCAGCAATGCTATCAGTGCTGGGTCGACAAAGAGTACCATCATTTGGTTACAGCAAAACAGCCTCGTTTGCTTCCCACCGAATATATAAAGTCTGAAAAGTTCTTCTCATCTTTTCATCATTATCACTACACAATTCGGACACAGTTTCATTCCACACATATATTGAATCAGCCCCAAGATCTTTAAGCCATCAAATACATTAGCTTCTTACAATTGTCTCAACATCATCTCTCGACGTTCAACTTGAACTATACCCATTTCAACCATCAGACATACTCTTGTTTGCTTTTACAATCAGGGGTGAAGACATCTCCGACTGCCTGTTCTTCGCAAAAAGAAAAGCCTCCTCAAACCTGTCAAAATGTGCGTCTGGGTGACCACCGAGTACTGGACCGGTTGCGGATGCACCTCGCAGCGACTGGACCAGAAGCCGACTTGTGGCTGCTCAACCATGGTTGATCAGGGTACCCAGACATGGCTTGGATACTGCAATCGCCCTGGCTGTTCCAATCCGGCCAAGTCTTAGTAGGTCTGTCGAAGCATTCACCTTCACCGATGATCTTATTAATGCGGCCTGCTGACAACGTGTTTGTAGCCCAAAATCGCCGGGGACAAAGGGACGAAAAGGGCAACACAAGCTATAGTTCGTCAATGGGCAGCATGGCTTTGCAAAGCAGGCTTTCTTGAGCTTGTGTATCAAACTGTCACGTTCCCAGATGATGATGAACAATAACTTACGCAAAATGTTGATTCTTTTAACGTCTCGCTCGTTGATCTTCTTTTTTTGCTTACATATTCTTTTTCTCCCTTTATATTTTTCGGATTATACTCCCCCTTTGTTTCGTTTTCGCCAGTGTTCTCACCGACTGTCCCGCCAGCGATGCACACTCTCTGGTCACCCGTTCTGATAACCAAATCGCTTGATTCAGAACACTGGCGAACCCTCTTACTTTCTCATTCTCTCTTTAAAGACCATTTCAAAGCTTCACCACCCATATACTTCCAGAAAAAATGAGCCTGCTCGCGCGGACTTTGCTTAGCTTTTTTGCTTTGTATTTCCCCTCCACTGTTTTATGCTTTATCACCTTTCCTAGCGACCCTCCTTGAACTTTTAGACGAGACGACCTACGATGTGCGGACAAGAGGCGAATTTGGTACACCTGAAAACACAACAGGCAGGCGGTCACTGACAAGGATGGAAACTCCCTTTCGATGAAAGCAACGTGGGGGCATGTGTGCGTGGAATCAGGCGTGTATCAAGATTGCCAGCACCTTAAGGTGCCTAGGTAGATAACAGTCATCTCTATTCTCAACCAACAACTTTCCCTGTGACTCAAGCATTGTGTGCCTCGATCGTGTCAAGTTTTGGTTTGTTTCAGCCTTGTTTGTTCAAAATTTGTGTGATTGGAGATGTATTTTCCAAACTCACCCCTCTGCATCGTCGTTATCATGGATCGTGATGAGAATATGGCGCAGCCTAATTGGCGATGCGGCCGAATCTGCGGCCTTCTCTACGCCCAGGCCCAAGAGTCGACCAGGTCAACCCAGTGAAGCACACAGCCCCAACACGAAAATAGGATTCAGAACATATGGCAGACCCGTGTAGCTAAATAAAAATAAAATTGTAGAAACAAAGAACTGTACAATATTGTAAGCGTTGAACCATTGGGTCGCTGTCAATGGCTTAGTACTTCCGGGGCCAGTGTGCTAGAGTGGAGTTAGTAAGGCTCAGATTTCAAATGTGCTACCAGAGCTCATACAGTGCTGTTATACTTACAGTAATACCAGCGGTGTTCTATGGGTGATTCTATTCCTCTCTCTCTGCCCGATCCGACTAACATTGAAGTTTTACAGGTGCAGTGAACCACAGACCACGAGCAACTGTGGGCGGATGCTCTGCGCGCCCGCCTTGCGGAGTTCCCGTAGCTTATCATGCTACGGGATGCCAGCTTGGTGATTCGTTTCTATTTTTTTTGTCCTGGTCTTGGACACCCTTATACCGTATGGCGGTGTTGCCTGGTCATATGGATATTGTAATGCGGCAAGCAAGCACTTGTGGCACAAGGCGATCAGTGTTGTAGGATTTGCGTTCAAATTGGAGTGGTATTGCATTCGGGCGTAGCGTTGCGTTGTGTCGCACAGCACCGGCAGCGGCCCGTGAGTCGGCTGGAGCGGGGACGTGGAGACTTCAGGCCTGGATCGCTCGAGTACCCCGTCAAATGACTCCATGTCCCTGTGTTCAATGGAGCCACCGATTGTGACCAGGCAGAAACAAATAGGCCATTGGCTTACTTCCTTCCAGGCGCTGCGAGATCATGTCAGTGTGATTCGCCAGACTCTCATGGAACAAAGAGCTGGTGATGAAAAGAAAAACTGCCCGGCCGTCTTGGTCGTGACCACGGCCGCGGAGTAACCGCTGCGGTGTGCTGTCCACCTGACCCGACTGGGAGACAATGTACACTTGCCGCCACAACTAAGATGCCAGTGAGCAATTGGTAGACAAGAGAAGTCAAAGTGTAAAAGAGGCAGGAATAGCTCACGGAGAAGTGCAAAATGAAGATGGGCCAAGTTTGAGATGGGTTGTCTCCAGTGAGCCATTCGTGCTCTGCGCATGACGCCGAGTTTGTCTGCAGGATTAGCACCTCGGGCGGCTGGCACAGAGTGTGGTGGCTGGCGAGTTCAAATACAGACACAGATGCCTGGCTTATTGATTCTTTATCATTTGATCCGGTGCTTCATGGCGGCTATGTGATCAAGATGGACAGATGGATCCCTGGAGAAGCAGCGTGCGTGCCTGGGCCAAAGGACCGGGGAAAAGAGAAGGGTCAGGGTCAGGAACCATGACAGATATCCTATGGGAAAGGGAAATGGCAAGGGAAATGGGAATCGGACATGGAGGATGATGGCGAGCAAACTTTGGCAGACGGCGCCAATAGAAGCACAGCCCAGACTTGGATTTGGCTCAGAAGGGAAGGCACAGGTAGGCCCACTTCCCTATTTCTGCTTGGTTTGTGGACGAACATGTGTCTGGTCTGGTCCGTCTTCCGTCTCTCCCCTTGCCCCTGTTTAGACGCCATGCATGCTCCCGCGCAGCCATGACACATCATGTGACAGTGCGGTTCCTTCTTCGAGACGGCATGGCCTGGTCGGGTACTTCAGGACATGGGGTCGGCGTATGGAGTACCAGACAGGATGTAGGCGTTGGGGGCAGGGCTCCAGATGTCGCGCGGGATGATTGAAGAGCCAAGAACACCTTACCCGCTCTTCAGGTATTGGGTGACATTTGCAACTTTATCATACAATAAAATCCTGCAACTGCATTACGATTGAAGTAGACGATCGTGGACTGTATACAAGAGCATTGCTGAGACAACGGTGTCGATTCTGATGAGGTGGGCAAAATACGGCGTGACACGGCTGGTCCTGGGCATTAGCTGCCCGGGTGAGGAAGGGCAGCACCAAACCAGATACCTAGGTACTTAAGCATCTTGTGCAAAACATGAATCTTTACGCGTGCCCCTGCTTCGACAATGGACTTCACTTCTCCAGTCGGCTTTGCAAAATAAGGTAAGTTTGTTGTGCGGGATGCGACTGCCTCTTGGCACAGATGCAATCCTGAACAATCGAGTTCGACAGATCAGTGATAGTAGGCCACACGTGTTGCCGGGTGGGATGATGGCAAACTGCAGGAGCCACCGTTGTACACCAGGCCTACTGAGGGTCTCCTGCCTCCGAGCATCTTGCCGCACCACCCCCAGCGCCCGCTCCTTCCTAGAATGCGACAGGCACAGACATGTCAGCAGCAAGGCTGTAGTTTACGGTCTGGTGCTATCAACTGATACGCTGCTGACATGATGCTTACGAGACTCCAACGATGTCTGCACTTCACAATCTTCTAGTCAATCAATTGAAATTTTCTCGGACTACGTGGCCTCTGCAGCGCATTGTGGCATGCGAGAAATTTCTCGTGTGCACGACAAGCCCGAAACAAGCTTTGAGCAGATGGTGAACACTCCCTGGTCGGCGCATATGGTGGCTTTTTTTGTGCTCGAGGCTGCCACCTTGCTAAGTCACGACATTGCTCAATCAAGTGCACTTTACTCCTTACTGACAGGTTGATTTGTTGCCAGACACGTGGTGCAAGACCTTGTTCCGTCAAGGTTTGACCATGCTCGACTCAACGAAACTGCACTGGCTTTGGAGTTGGACAGTTCAACATTGCCCAGGAACATCAATCAAAGAGCATCATGGCAATATACTCTAGATTATCCCGCCAGCGAAGGAGAAGCACGAGCAAGCGGGACAGAGTCAATGAAACGTCAAGTCCCTACCAAAAAGCCTCCATCCACCGCCAGCGACACACACACACCAGGAAAAACTTCTCACTCCACCAGTTACGAAATCGAAAATGAAAAAAAGCAGAGAAGCACAGAAATCATATTCTGCAGCCGCGCTCGCTATGATCAGGCAGCCGCAGCCTGGTACAAGTTTATGCTATTTTCAACGACGCAGTGACGTATAGTACGCTCTGGTAAGCCCTCGCGGCTAATCTAGGCGCCCCTTGCCTTGATCTCAGTCAGCCCCAGCCGGCACCGCCGATCCCACACCGGCTTCAGCGTCCGCCACATCTGGCCGTTGGGGTCGTTTTCAAGCCCCCACCAACCTTGGCTCGAAGTACGGTGTAGCATTCACTACCGCTGCGCTATGGGGGCTACACTACCACCAATAATGGGACTTTATACCTCCCAAGGTGATCTGTTCAGACGCCGTGCTTCTCAATCTGCAGGTCAATCATTACTGGCACCAACGGCAGAGGCAACAAACTGTACACGCCCTTGTGTTGGATCCCCTTTTCATCGGCAGAGGAAACCCAAGACGGGTTTCTAGACGAATTTTTTTGTCTCAACATGTCCCGACCCGCCCGGTGGCTCGTGTCCAGGCATTGAGTGTTGGTTGATCAAAAGCAAATTCAGCCGCCCCATGACCTAGGAAACCCTTGAACCAACAACCGGTCCGAAATCAACCAACATGTGCAGTAGCCAGGCTGGGCACGACATCTCAACTACCAAGGTACCACTCAAATCACGAATTGCTGCCTTCACCCCCTTATCGCCCGATGACGTTGTTTGCTACATAAAGTAGACAAACAAGGCTGGTCTGCAGTGCCATGAAGATGTGATGAAACATCACGTTACGAGCGTTGTAATTCGCTTAAACTTTAACACGAACTAGTCACCCAGAGTACAACCTAGTTCAGCATGCCGTCTCTTGCATCGGCGAGCCATATTAGGCTGCGCATCCTGACTCCCGAGGTGCCTTTTTCACTTGGCATTGAGACAAACAGTACTCCGGAATCGTTACAGCACGCATGCTTAAGTAGTAAAGGGGCATGAAGCCAACAGACAGACACAATGCAAAGAGAGACAAAGTATCGCCGATCACCAACGAACTCTTCATTGCCCGGCATAGGTACATTTACGCTACAAGTCGCCGCAAACCCCTGAAGGACAATCACAGAGCAACATGTACGCCGAGCCAAGAGATATTTGTCAACTTTGTTTCCTGATGACATTACTCTATCCCGTCACAAGTCCAAACCAAAAAACACAACAAAACACCAGAGGCCAATCTACACCCTCAAAAGCCACATCTCACCAAACGTGCAATCTTGTTCCAATCTGGATCATCATTCTCTTCTCTTCTCTTCTCCTAAATACCAGTGCCACTACTTCACTCCCCTCTGTTCCCTCCTCACAACCACTCCCACCCCCCTAACCAAGGACCTATCGTAATATACATTCGTTTTTACACTTTTTTGTTTTTGGTCTTCCCCCCCTTGCTAGCTAGCTGTAGCCGGTCCTCCGCTCTTTCTTTTATTAAAAATGTGGTGCCTTTTTTGTCAAATTTTGGATTGTGGATAATTTGTCTTTACTTCCTCCTTCCGTCCATTTTTCCCCATTTTGTGTATGCTCTATAATGCTGAGCTTGTTCCTGTTCAGGAACAATAATGAATCAAAAGAGACCATGACGGGTGTGCTAGGAAAGGTAACGAGATCAAAAAAGACTGGGAATGAAACATTGATGAAATAGAGAACAGCCTGTGTCCCATATGCATTAATCAGTTGGAAAGTCAATCGTTAGCGGGCGAGTTGGGAGAACTAGTGGTACTTTTGTTAGCTGCTGCTGCAGAATTTTAAAAACGATAATTGTGTTGCCATGCTACTTACTATTGATTGCCCGAGTTACCCGGACCAGGAGTCCGGGGAGAGAAAGCAGGCGACGTTGGCGAGTAACTGGGGCTCGTCGGGCTCTGCTGATTTCCAGGGCTTCTTTGAAAGCTTGGGCTCGTGGGCGAGTATGCCTCAGGAGAAGTTGGAGACCAAGATGGAGAAGCTGGAGAGTATGAAGGAGAGGTAGCACCAGCTGCGCCATGAAGGTTGGGTGAGGCTGGGCTGTAGTTGGGACTGGCAGGGGAGTAGCTGGGAGAGGTAGGCGAGTTGAACTGCGCAGGCGACGTTGGCGAGTAGTGCCGAGGGGAAGTTGGCGAAGTCGGCGAGTAACTCGGCGACGTCGGGCTGTAGTTTGGACTGGCAGGACTCGTTGGGCGTAGCATCGGGGAGGTAGGTGAGAACGACGGGGATGACGGGCTGAACGAAGGAGACGTTGCGTAACGACCAGCACCACCGTCCAGGAGAGGCGAAGTCGGAGAGTAGCCGGCGTTGGGCGATGAAGGAGAATATCCAACCATGCCTGAGCTGAACGGTGAAGTAGGCGACGTGCTGAAGGGGCTTGTCGCTCCTCGGGAGTACGGGCTCATGGATCCCATGTTGCCAAAGCCTTGTCCACCATACTCTGTGCCGAAGCCAGCTGGGGTTTCTGATCCCGCACCCTGGATGGGAGAGAAGTTTCCAGCAGCTGGCGAGTTCATGCTCATGTAGCCAGAGTCGTTTGACATCGGTGATCCGGTGTCGTACGGTGTAGCAGCACCTTCGGCTTCGCCCTCCTTGACTGGCATGCCTGGCATGAGACCCATGCGAGAATTATCCGAGATGACTGTTTCCAGCATCTTGGGATCAAGGAAAACGTCAAAGTTTCCAGTTCCCATCGGTGCGAGCTGGCCGAGCATGACATTCTCAGAAATGCCACGGCAGTCATCAAGCTCACCGGTGGCAGCAGCCTCCAGCAAAATCTCGACAGTCTCCTCGAATGAACAACGCATCAAAGCACCAGTGTCAGCGCGGTTGATACCATGTCGAGTGACGGCCGAGATGCTGCCTCTATACGTCATAACATCAACCAACAGTGCAATGTGTCGGTGATTGACATATGAACCGTCAAAGGCCAACACGTTGGTCAACTCCTTCACCAATGCAGCACGTGCAGCCTCAATACCAAAGACTTCAACAATCTGCCACAAATCGTTGGTGTATGTTCGCGTCGCATCAACACCTTCAACAGCAAGGACATCTCGAAGAGCGGAGCCCGAGGTATCTAAGTACCACTGAGTGCATCGTTCATCATCCTTCTTCGCAAGCTCAGACCCGTCCTTGTCAACCACCAAGCGAGTTCCCTTTGTCAAGAAAGCCCTTTCAACACCTGGCACACCACGTAGAGTAAGCGTGTCGAGAAGATGGGCTTCCAGACGCTTCAGCATGACGTCATCCTCGATCTTCTTTTCTCCGTCTTCGTCCTTTTCCTCTGATTGTCGAACTGTTCGGATTCGGATGACTTGCTCGTCTGCGTTGTTGTCACTGAAGATGACAGCGAGATCGTTGGGGTACTCTTCCTTGATGCGCTGGGCCACATCATCAATCCTGATTTCCTTATCAAGAAGCTTCTGTCGATCGAGTGTGATACGCAGAAGCCATCTTGACTGTTGATCAGTGTTGTCCTGACCATCATCGGGGATCAGGAAGTAGGATTCAACCATGTCCATATCCTCGGCAATGGTCGTGCCTTGAATATCAGGATCATAGTAAATCTCCGTCACGGAAGTGATTGAGCGCAAGTTGGTGTATTCGACCAAACTTCGGAGCTTCTTGGCCTGCTCTTGTGTTCCCAAATGCGTGTTCAAGTACACAGCCATACTGGGAGTCTTGATGTCCTTTGCCAAATTGAGAATTTCCTTGAGACGAGGAACACCGAGTGTGACGTTCTTGGAAGACACACCAGCAAAGTGGAAAGTGTTCAGCGTCATTTGCGTCGCGGGTTCACCAATCGACTGAGCAGCAAGAACGCCCACCATTTCACCAGGGCTGACAAAAGAGCGATCCCAACGATTCTGCAGCTCACCAAGAACGTGATCGAATGCGAGCTTATTCAGACGATGAACCTTGACAATTTCTTTGAAAGCAAGTCGAGACCGGATCAATGCCTTGAACAAGATAGTTGCGTTCAAATCGGCTTCCTTAGAAATGGGATCCAATCCTCGCACAATCCTGAGCTCGCTGAGGAGGTTTTGCACTCTTGTAATGACATCCGCAGGACGCAAGTTGCTACGATCGGTAGCGCGAACATTGAAGACTCGTTTCGCAGTTTCAATCATTCGGCCAATGTTGAGTGGCAGTTGCATTTTCTCCTCTCCCATCTTGGACTTGTTGATGAGTCGAACGGTTTGTCTGTCGGAGAGTAGGGTTTCCCATTCCGAATCGAGAAGATCCATGGATTCTTTGTCACCAGCCAGCTCGTTGCCATACTCATAATCTTTCTTGAACCATTCAGGAGGATTGGCCAAGTCAAGACGATACTTGTCCTCAAAAGCAACATCGGACATCTGGAGGATACCGAGCTTCTGTGACTCGATGCACATGGCATCCAACCCGTCTTCTCCATACAGGAACTGAACGATATCACCCAGTGAGTTTCGTACAGTTCCATCATAGCGTGCGCTCAGATCTTCAAGGGCCTTCACCAGACGTCGCTGAATATAACCCGTCTCGGCAGTCTTGACAGCAGTGTCAATGAGACCTTCTCTACCAGCCATGGCGTGGAAAAAGAACTCTGTAGGAGTAAGACCACGCAGGTAGGAATTCTCGACGAAGCCTCGCGCCTCGGGAGAGTAGTCATCCTTGGTGAAGTGTGGCAGCGTTCGGTATTTGAACCCAAAGGGGATACGTTTTCCTTCCACAATTTGTTGACCGACAAGAGCAGTCATTTGTGAAATGTTAATGGAAGATCCCTTGGAACCGGAATCAGCCATGGTTACCGCATTGTTTGAGTCCTTCAAACTCTGTTGCGTGGTGGTACCGGCCTGGTCACGAGCCGAGTTGAGAGCCATGGAGACCTTGTTCTCAAATGTAGCTCGGACATTCATACCTGGAAGGGCTTCAAGCTCGTTCGCTGTGGCTTCGGCTGTAAGTCTTGCAACTTCAGCCTTTTGCGTGTCAATATGAACCTGGACCTTTTCAATAGTTTGCTTGTCTGGAACCGTATCACCGATACCAATACTGTGGCCAGTGTTCAGAAGCCAGTATGTGACCACTTGTTGGACACCGTTCAAGAAAGCCATGGCGCCTTCGGGGCCAAGCTCGTTGTAACACAGGTGGACAATACCGCCAGCCGCCGAGCCAACATTCTTTTTCTTCAACAGACCGTAGAGAAGCTCACCGCTCTGGATGAGGACACCAGTGTCCTTCAGAGGGATGTTAGACTTGTCTTCAGGCGCGTGCAGACTAATCTCGGGTGGGATGACCATGCTGATGAGCTGCTTTCCCGTCCAACGAGGTCGAGGCTTGAGGATAGCTGGTTGGGGAATAACACCATCCCAGTTGGGAACCCAGAGCATCATGTTCATGACCATTTCTTTGTCGATGAAGGTGTCTCGTCTGCAAAGTTTGTAGACTCCAGCAAGAGAGTCCTGGACGATACCCATCAACGGACCGTTCTTTTGAGGGGACACAATGTTGTTAGGCACAAGACACAGCTCCTTGACCTCTGCACGCGTCTCCTCGGTTTGAGGAACGTGCAAGTTCATTTCGTCACCGTCAAAATCAGCGTTGTACGGCGAAGTAACAGACAAGTTCAAACGGAATGTGGAGTAAGGCATGACTCGAACTCGGTGACCCATCATAGACTCCTTGTGCAGCGAAGGCTGACGGTTGAAAATGATGTAGTCACCATCCATCAAGTGGCGCTCAACCTTCCAGCCATATTCCAGGGAAATCTGAGCGGCTCGTCGATGATGTCGCAAATCGATTCTAGTACCATCGGCTCTGATGACGTATTTGGCACCAGGATGTTCGTTCGGTCCGTTTTCGACGAGCTGATGCAGCTTGCCAATGTTGTAGGGCGTGACTGTTTCTGGGTATGTGAGGGTTCTTGCAATACTGCGAGGAACGCCAACCTCGTGAAGAGACAAGTTGGCATCACCAGTGATGACAGTACGAGCGGAGAAATCGACTCGCTTGCCCATCAAGTTGCCTCTGAGCCGGCCTTCTTTACCCTTTAATCTGGCTCTGATGGCCTTGACAGGCCGGCCACTCTTTTGCAAGGCGCGCGGTTGGCCAGCAATATCGTTATCCATGTATGTTGCCACATGGTACTGAAGCAACTCCTCGAAATCTCGAGCAATGTGTTGGGGCGATCCTTCACGAATAGCCTGCTTCACATTGCCGTTGGCACGGATGATATCACCCAGCTTGTAAGTCAAATCGTCTTCATTTCGCATGCCGGTACCAGTACCGTCCATGGAAATACTTGGACGAACTGGAGGCGGGGGAACAGGAAGCACAGTAAGTATGAGCCACTCTGGGCGGGCGTAATCTGAGTTCAGGCCCATATGGCGCAGGTCTTCCTCGGAGATTCTCCTCAGAATACCGTGAGCCATCTCCGGGGTGATCGGTACCGTCTCTCGCCTCTTGGGGCCATCCTCTTGGGCAACATCAAAAGCAGCCTTGAGTTGCAAAGCAGCTTGTCGGACTTGTGGTTGCACGTTTCCACAGCCACCGTGGTTGTTTACAACTGGCTTCATACCAGGAGCAAATTCCTCGTCGTTCTTCTCGCTACGATCTTCGTTTTCACACCTCCGCTTCTTCTTGCAAACGGCCCAAACACGGTTGAAGCGAAGCTTAGCATCTCGTGTGTTGATTGCGGTGACAAACTCGGGATCGCTCTGAGATGAAAAAATTTTTGTGTTAGCAACCTATGAAGTTCACAAAAAAACCCGTGGAGAGTCGGGATAGACCAACAGTATCGGCCAACACCTTGCTGCAATTGTGGCAGACAATCTCCAAAATCTTCTTGACCTTCTTGATGAAGCCAGGATGGTAAACGGGTTTGGCCAGCTCGATGTGACCAAAGTGACCTGGGCAGTCACTCATCGATTGTGTACAAGTCTTGCACTTGAACCCACGATCGATGGATCCGAGAAGAGGGTCGTTGAGTCCACCGTCGCGTGGTTTTGTGCGGCTCTCGTCCATCGTCTCCGGGTACAAGATGTGGCAAACGCTCATGTTCTTGATCTCCTCTGGAGACATCAAACCAAATTGAATCTCCTCGACCGTCTTCAGCGGCGCGCTGGAGAATGGGGGATGATAGTTCGCCATGGTTGCGGTTGATAAATCGATAAATCGCTCTTCGGAGATGTTTGCTCAAGCGATCGGGCTCACCGAGAATTTTCGTGGATACACGACGCGCGCAGTCGCAGCGAAGAGCTGGGCGAATGTGAAGAAAAAAACGCACAGAAAGGAAATAAAGCCGATAACAATATCCCAGAACCTCCGAATCGATGAAGACTGCAGTCGTTAACGAGTGGTGGATGGCGCCCAAATGCTGCGCTCGCCCTGGCCAACGGCCCAGGAGACCCTCAATTATTCTCCTCCGTCGCCACCGTTCCTAGAGTCGTCGAAGTCGTTCAAACGCGAGTGACGGTGTCTTAGAGCACTCCCAGATGTGCTTTATAGTGCTGCGCTCGATATCCGACGCGCGTGGTGATGACTTTTGGCCGGTGGGCAAAGTTTTGTCGTGGTGAAGCCGTGATGTCTGGAGGGCGGCCGTGGAAGAATCTAGTTGAGGCGGCTGGCCACACGTCTCAAAGCCACTAAGCCTGTTTAGGGAGGGACGTTGCCCCTGCGCCATGAAGTTTGTGCCTAAGGCAGAGCTGTCGGAGGTAACAGGACATGGAACACAATCAGAGACTCTGCTTACTAAGACAAACCAGATGCAAAGAACTGTGATATTGCTCACGCATGATGCTCAATTTTTTTTGTCACTTCAGTCCACAGCGCACGAATTCACGTAGCTTCGACTTGGCAAGCAGACTCATGCAGCGCGTCTCTCAGCCAATGGTTGGGCAGCGCATCGCCGGTGACTCAAACACCACTCAGTTCTGAAGTCCTGACCACCTTCAAGTTTCATCAACATCAATGCCAATACAATTCACTGGAGTCGTCTGGTGTCACACGTCTGTCCGTCCGTCCGTCCGTCCTTTGTCTAGCCCATGTCACTATCCTTGCATGATTGATCATCGATTCCGCCTTGTGCATCCATGCCTTGGTTCACTAGGATATGACGTTGTCTACAATCAGCCCTATCCTCTTCCAGGGTCTTACATTCTGTTTCTGAAGCAATCCATAAAACAGTAAATACAGACAATAGTCAGAATTAAGCTTGTCTCTGAATAGGCACACCGAGTAGTTTTCAATGGTTTGTTTTTACTGTTTTTGTCATCGTGTGAATTCAAAATATTCATACAGCTGTGACCTGCCAGAAGCTGAAAGACATTCCAAATCTAACGACACTGAAATCTCTCCTCATTACATTCGCTAGCGATTCTTACGTGACGTATGCTCTGCCCAAAATTCGTAAACCGTCTTCTTTGTCTCTCCTATGCTATGCGGTACATATAATCACAGCCTAGTAAACAAAGTCAGGTAAATTGCCCTTTCCCATGTCTTAAATAAAGCAGTAGGATGTTCGGCTTTCGCATGCTCTACAATTGACCAGGGGCCAAGGTCGACCACTGACGAGTTATCAGAATTGCGGGTTTCGTTAGCCGGGGGATCCTCATCTTCGCCAATAGCAGGTAGCACTCGTGGTGCCGTCCCTTAGGTGATATAAGTCTCGTAGAACGTGCGTGTGGACCACAGCTTGACGCAAGTTGGTCAGAAAAATAAGAGCCTGGCTGAAGCAGCTTTGTTCGGGGTTCTGAGTCTGCACACAACGCTATCCAAGGATAAATATATCGGTGATGCGGCGTACCTGCGGACCGTATCCCAAGGGGAGCGATGAATACGTGCCATGATGCCATCGGGATGGCAAGAGCAATGAAATCGGGAATCCACTGGACTCGTGCTACCTTGTGGCCTTCACCAGAAAGGCCACATCCCAAGACTCAGTAGGCAATTGCAGTGGAATTGGTGAGCGCTCGTGGGCACTGTCGCATAGATTGGCGACGCACATAAACCTCCCACCTGGACATATTGTCCTAACAAAGTGTGCAGAATATAGCGGCTGAAGGTTAGAGCTATCTCTTTCTGCTTCGACCGCCTTTCGCAGTAGCCTTCTTTGTGACGGTCGTTTCTGTGGCTCCGTCGACGTCGCTCTGACCTTCACCTGGACTCCTTCGTCGCATAGTGCCAGTTGATACCGCAATAAACTCGTCCTCGCTATCACTTTCACCCAGGTTGAACAGGATAGGCATGCGAAAGCTATCGATATCGTCATCAAATTTGGTGGGGTCCGACGTGAGCACGTCAACGTCTTCATCCTCGGCATCGAGCCGCCGTCGGTGAATTTCTTCTTGCGCATATATGTCAAACTCGTCCTCTTTTTCAATATACTCGACGTTTTCCTCTACTTCAGCAAAATCTGGGGCCAGCGCTGACCACTTCTGAGGACTTATTACGGACCAGATATATATGCGGCCGGTCTCCAATCCACAAGCTGCGAGGAGTGCTCTGGATGGATGCCATTCGATGACGCCCTGCTCTTCTTTCGGATCCTTCAGCATGCATACCAAACTGCCATGGTTCCGCTCCCAAACGTAGAGCTCGTGGTTGTTATAAGTCGATGCGGCGATATACTCGCCTGTGGCGCTAAACGTGACGTGATTCCATGACAGCTTGTTGACGACGTCTTGGAATTTATGCTCAAGTGGCAGCTGGATGGTGTCGAGATCCAAATCCTCGACTGACAGATTGGGTATTCTGAAAGTACGGATAATGCGGTCCTGCGAATTGACAAGTAGGTCTCGTCCTGACCCAGTGATGCGCAAAGTGGTAATAATCCCAGAGCAAACTTTTTCTGAGTAAATAATTTCGAGAGTCTTTGTATCGATAATGTTGATTTTGCCTTTGCTTGTGCCAGCAATGATGTGATCACCTGTCGATGTCCAAATTGCGGATGTAGTCTTTTCCTTGGCGTCTTCTTTGGCCTGCTTCTCTTTCTGTGCAGCAGTACTTTCGGTGTTGGTCCGTTTGGGCACAGAGGGAAGAATATGTTTGACATCGACCGGTTCGCTCATGTCTACCAAGACTGGTTGCTCTTCGAATAGTGACGCAACGAATTGAAGGCTATCAACGTTAGAAGCGCGAGCGAAAAGTATTCAAGCAGAGTACTCACTGATTCCAGGGATGAAGCTCAGCCATGTACGCCGGTGCACGAAAACGCACCTCGCGCAGCCGCTTTCCATCCTGGAGATCCCATAAAATGGCCTTCCAGCCTTGACAGGTGGACAGTATATATCGTCCACATCTTGACCAGCTCAAAAATGTTATGCTCTTGCTATGGCCTCTCAATTTCCGAGCCACGCCCATCGTCTCCAAATCCCAAATGGCGATGGCTCCGTCGACGCGGCCGGAAGCAAGGTAATCACCCTTGCGATTGAATCGAAGGACCGTGGCATGACCGGATCGTATTGTATTCGTGATGCTTTCAGGATAATCCTGAAGCAGGTAGTCGTCCGACAGTAGCAGGTTCATGGTCACGGTTGCTGGGAGGTGGGAGACCTAGGCACCCAGTTACCAGCGAACGTACTAGTGCTAAGGCTCTCTTTGCCTACGAAGCAACATCCCGCTGTGGTTGCGCGAAGGCGAAGACAAACGGAAAGACGCGCGAGAGGTCCGCGTTTGGTGCTCTGGTGGTTTAAAGACACAATAAGTTGTTTGGCGCAATTGGAGTCTGGTGCATGTGGGTCTGATGAGTGCTGAGTGCTGGGTGCGTTGGCAAGATCGCCCAAACCATGCTCAAACTGGCGGAAGGAGCAACCCATGTGTTGAACCCCACCATGAGAAGGAAGCTCAACTTTCTGTGTCGCAAAAGAACGACAACCCTGCATGAGCGCCTTGGAATATTCAAAATACCAGTTTTGAACATTCTTCCAGGTGCAAATATCCTCCATAGCCGCCATGGCGAATTCCAAGTAAGTTGTCGTGTTCTGCTTAGCCGCACAAGGAATGCTAATGGACTGCAAGGTTTGAATATGTCCGAAATTTCGAGCAACCAGACTCGTTGCTACTTAACACATGGATTGTAGTCCGTATCGACGGACGGGCTTTTACGAAGTAAGAATATCATCCATATACTAATCGGATGGCGCGACGTTCCTAATTCTCCGATTATAGGATGTGCGCGAAATATAACTTTCAAAAGCCCAACGACCGTAGAGCATTGGACCTCATGAATGTGGCGGCCAAGGCTGTCGTCACTGACCTTCCTGAGATCATCATAGCTTATGGAGTGAGCGATGAGTACAGGTGGGAAGCTGGTTCTCCGTCATTCAAACTCGCATAAGCCTAATCTTGCAACAGCTTTGTTCTACACAAGACTTGTAACTTGTTCGAGCGACGCGATAGGTGAGACACTGACCGAGTTGACTTTCCAAGCCCAAAACTAACAGTAGCACAGCAAGCTGGTCAGCACCATTGTTTCTACATTCACGGCAAACTATGTCTACTCATGGTCAACATGCTTTCCCGATACGCCATTGTCCTTTCCGCTGCCCACTTTTGACGGCCGAGCCGTATGTTATCCAAGTGTTCAGAATCTGCGGGACTACTTGAGTTGGCGGCAAGTAGATTGTATGTTCATGTCTGTACTACAACGGCATCGCATTTACTAAGAGACTAGGTCACATTAACAACTTGTATAATACCACATTCTGGTCGTTGGTCCAGCTTGGCGGACTTGACAACAAGGACGCAGAAAGAACGCTAGCTGTGTGTTGTCCATCTATTCGCTCACCGACTTCAGTCTAACAACATATTAGGGTACGCTGGCAGCAGACAAAAACGAGATATTATTTTCAAGATTTAACATCAACTATAACAATGAACCAGAAATCTTCAAAAAAGGCAGTGTCATATTTAGAGATGTACGCAAGTCCGCATTGAGTCAGGGTTACCCTAACGTTCGACCGGGTGGCAATTGCTAACAACCCGTGACAGTATGAACTAGTTGATCCTGAAAGTCACTCCGTTTCTGCAGAAATGGATGATTTGGCCGAGCCTGTTCGGCAATCGAAAACACAGGCTGAGAAGGACAGGAAGAAAAGAGCCAAAGCACGTGTTGTATTAGAGCACCTGGATATCATCAAGGATGACTTTTGGGATAGACGGCCGTGGATATTATCGAATAAACCAGGGCAAGGACCGAAGGAAACTTGAAAACTGGATTCGGTGTGTGCTGAAATGAAGGGAAAAGCCTTCGATAAGCAGGGTGGTGGCGGTTCCACCTTTATTGCCATTAACTACGATCGACTTTGAGACGCTCACTGTGGTCATCTCCAAATGTCACGAATGTCTTTTGACAAGGACACGGTCTCTGGAGAGCGGCATCTCGAAGCAAAAATCAGGCAATTGGGAAGGAAGATGGATGTGCAGAGCCCTAATGTGGTGTCGGTCGGTCGGTTTAGAAACGGCGTGCATTGGGTATGCCGCCAACTATGGAGGCCCGCCTACAGCGAGAACCATTCCTGTACGAACACTATGAGAGATGTCTGCAAGGTGGGCTCGGCAAGAATTACATGATGTAGTCCTTTATAGCAAGCAAGACCGAATGTCGTAAAGGGTAACCAGACGAATTTGCGTTTTGCAACTGGCTACTGTATCTGTCACGCAACATACAACAACAGCAATAAACGAAAATACTTGAAAGTCACCAGTGGTATGCCTCAGCAATAATTTGACAAAATCATTAATGTAAAGGGGCTTAAAACAGCTTAAATCCGCTCATCTATTCAAGCTATCCCGCTCAACAAGACCAGTAACCAGCCAATAATGCAATACCCAAAACGCCATGCTATGCAATGCCTCCAAGATTTCCGTGCAGCACAACCCTTCACAAAGATGCTAACAAAGTGTCAACAGCACGCAACTTGCGTCTTCCCCCGTTCCCTCCTCCTCATTTCTTTCCTCAACCTCCTCTCTTCCTTCGTCCGCCTCTTTTCAACCTTATCCTTTCCTTTCAAGTCCTTTAACCTCCTCTTCTCCTCCTTCGCCAGTCGCCGCTCCTCCTTCGTCTCGTTGATTACGACATCCGCTTCCCGCTTCTTAGCCCCCTTCTTCGCCCTCCTCTCGTCCCTCTCTTTCCTCCTAGCCGCCCTCTCATCTCTTCTCCTCCTCTTCTCTTCTTTTCTAGCTTTCTTGTCATCCTTTTCCTCAGGCTCGCTCGTCGCGGGAGTCTCGTCACTTTCGCTTTCAGAAGCACTTGAGCTGTCACTTGTAGATAGCGTGCCTTCTAGAAATCCCCCACGCACAAAAGACGTGTATAGGGAATATTTGCCGAGGGATCCTTTCTCAATGGCGTTCAGTTTCCCCGTCTTGATGGTCTGCTTGACCTTGCCGTCTTTGGATGTCTCCAGGCCCTTGAGCTGCTCGTCGAATGCGTTCATCCACCACTGGTCGCTGGTGAAGTGTTGCGTTGTGCCGAGACCCTTGGTGTTGTCTTTGCGGTTGAGGAGGAGCGGTTTGGCTAGACCGATGGAGTCGTCAGTTTTGTGGAGGGAATGGCCTTTGCCACGCCAGCCTTGACTGGCGAGGAGGGCGCCGGCGTCCATGGTGTCGCTCTTGGTGGGCGGCTGCGGTGGGTGCAACGCGCAATGCGACGAGGGATTGTGGTGTTGCGTACTGGAGAGATGGGAGTGGTTTGAGTCTGGGGATGTTGGTGGGTGAAGATGGGATTGGGAAATTTTTTAGTGGGGAAGTTTGCGATAGGCTTATCGGACTGAGATCTGGATCTGGAGTGGGACAAGTTGAGTGGGACACCTGGGCTACCCTATATTTGTACGCGTTTTTATATTCGTCCACTCACTGTGTAAATGCTGTGTTTTTTGCAGGTAAATTTGACAGAAATTGAATAACATCTTCATGGACTTTCTGGATTACTCAGTCATCATTTGATTGTGAATTATCAGCCATCCCAGTTGAGTGTTCAATCTCAGCATCATCGGTTGCAGATTGGTGTCTGTGCGTGCAGTGTCTGACCATGACGACATTGGTTCACACAGCTCGGAATATTGTGATCTGAGGTATAGAACATTGGAACTTCCCAGATACCCCCCCCCCCCCCTTGGTTAAATATATGGGTATACCAAGTGTGTGTGTGTCAAGCAGTCAATAGTTCTCAAGCGTCCAGTCGTCATGCGTGGCTCCGGTCAGCCTCCAAGTCCCCCAAACAAGGTGCGATATGTCACCGCCGCAACACCACAGATTAATCCATTGTCCATGGCGACTCTCATCTCAGACGATCTTAAATGCCATTCTTATGTTACGAACAGATCTCGCCTCATCGACGACCGCGACTCTTTACAAGTAGTTCTATTCCAAATATCCAAACAGACATGGCACCCACAATTTCTGGCCATCTACATAGCGAACCAACTTTCCACATGTGCAGCTCCAGGCAACACCACACCTCCGCAGACATCTGACAAAACCCTTGGCACTACCACATTCATCATCAGCCAGCCTCACCATCCAAACACCTCATCCACGAACAAACCAACCTGCCAAATGACTCTCATAACCAATTGAGTCCCTCAATCCCATCAAGACAACTCCCATCATGGCACCACTCTGCGCAGACCCGCGGCAGGTCGTCATCGCCCTCAACCCCGCGAGACGAGCCGCTCTCCTCACACTCATCCAAGAAATCATCGCCTTCATGACACTACAGCTCGTCAACCCCAACGACGAACTAGGTTCACTCACCGACTCAGACGGCGAAACCGACAACACCAAAACACAGCAATCCTCCAACACCCCACCCCACAATATCCCAAGGAAACCCGTCAGGAAACCAACCGGCAATGCCGCCAGACAGATTGAACAAATCCAAGAAGCAGCAACGGAGTACATGCAGGAATGGAAATCCGGCTTCCTCCCCCGTCTCAACGAGATCATCCGCGTCCAAGACACGCCCCAGATCAAAGAGGAGCGGAAAAACCGCCAAGCAGCCCTCGACAAGAAGAAGCTCGACACGCCGGAAGAGGGCGAAAACCTCATCAGCTTCGGGGACGTGCAGATCGACAAGTCGGAAGACGTGGCTGCTCTCCAGAAGCTGTACCACCCCATTCCCACGAGATTGACTACCGTTCCGGCGCAGGATCGTCGAGAAGCACTAAGCTGCGTGTTGCTGCTGCTGCTCTCCACGGGGAAGTACTCGGCTCACTCCCGAACAATGGTGCTGTATCTCGCGTCGGCGCTCGAGATTCCCCAGACGTTTGTCAACAAGGAGGAAGTGGAAATTGCGCACTCGCTCATGGAGTCATCCACCGCAGACAAGAACAAGAAGGATACCATGTCTGCGGAGGCGGAAGCCGAGAAGCGCAGACAGCAGAACAAGTTTAGTCGATTCTGGAAAGTCGGTCTTGCAAGTGTAGCTGGCGCGGCGGTCATTGGGGTGACGGGCGGTCTTGCTGCGCCGCTGGTAGCTGGTGCGATAGGCGGCATCATGGGCGGCGTGGGTTTAGGAGGTGTTGCGAGCTTCTTGGGTATATTCTGGATGAACGGTGCTCTTGTGGGTGCTTTATTCGGCGCTTACGGGGCCAAGATGACGGTTTGTCTTTCTCATATCACTCTTAAGACTTGACGTACATGCCTACTGACTTACAAAGGGTGAAATGATGGACAAGTACGCCAAAGAAGTAGAAGACTTCAAATTCATCCCTCTCGCACCAGACTACGGCGCCGACTTCCAACATCCTACTACAGCACCCCCAGGTCAAGAAGCCCGCCGACTCCGCGTCACAATCGGAATAAACGGCTGGCTCAACACAGAATCCGACATCATCACCCCATGGCGAGTCCTCCCCCTCTCAGAAACAGAAGTATTCGCCCTCCGCTACGAAATGAAGACGCTCCTGAATCTCGGAACCGCCCTCCAAGACCTCGTCCAATCCTTCGCCTGGAAGACCCTCAAAGTCGAAATCATCAAACGCACCGTCCTCGCCACCCTCTGGGCAGCCCTCTGGCCGATCCAAATCCTTGCCGCCGCCTCCAACGTCGACAACCCCTTCAGCCGGGCGAGCAACCGCTCCAAAAAAGCAGGCCACCTCCTCGCCGACGCGCTCATCAACAAAGTCCAGGGCGAACGACCCGTCACCCTCATCGGCTACTCGCTCGGCGCCACCGCCATCCACGCCTGTCTCCAGTCCCTCGCCGAACGAAAAGCCTTTGGCCTGATCGACAACGTCGTCATCATCGGTGCTCCCGCGCCCTCAAACGCAGCACACTGGCGCACACTGCGCTGTGTCGTGTCAGGAACCATTTTCAACGTGTACTCTGAAAACGACATGATGCTGGGCTTTGTGTACCGCATGCACAGTCTTGCTATGGGCGTGGCTGGCCTCCAGCCAATCGAGGGCGTAAACGGCATTCAGAACCTGAATCTCAGTGAGAAAGTGAGCGGCCACCTGCGGTATCCGTCTCTGACGGGTGAAATTCTCAAGGAGTGCGGATTCATGGGCGTCAAGGCAGGTGGTGAAATTGAAAAAGACGACGTGATTCGCATGAAGGACGAGCACGCAGAAGGGAAATTGGTCGACTTTGATGCCATTACCAAGGCTGAACCGCAGCGGAAGGAGAGTAAAGTCGCTGATGACCTGCGAGGATTGACAATCTCCCCGCCGGCATTAGCAGGGGAAGAAAGACCACCTCTTCCGGTTCGTCCAGCACAGCCTGAGCCAGATGTGCGCGATGAGCCAGACTCGGATGACCAGTCAAAGAGGATGGAACACAAGTCTCTTCACGAGGGATTCGATGATCCGCCCTTGGTGACGGGCGGGAAGGAAAACAGCAGCAGGTTTAAGCGCGAGCAGACTCCTGAGTCGAATGATGGTGATGATGGGGAATTTATGGCTATTAAAATGGAGGATTATGATGACGATGATGACGATGAACACGATGAAAAGGATAGGAAGCACTAGACGTAGCATGATTTAGTCATCTATACATAGAATACGACATTTTTGAAACTGGGAATATACACGTCACACCATGAGAATCACACAAGTCGTTCAAGTCTGTCAATTTTTAGCCTAGCTTGGGGGAATCGTCTCGCTCTCATTTATATAAATCCCTCGGTATAATAAACCACCGCAGAATAATGACACTAGCAAACAAACGGCGACAACTTGCAGCGGAGCAAATAATGGATCAGATTGACGAAAAGTTAGGTTTATATCAAGACCAATATGCCACGATTCGCCCAAAGATCATCTCTAATCGCTGGGGTTGGGATCTGTCCAAAAAAAAAAAAAAAAAAAAAAAAAAAAAAAATTAAACAGCAACAAAGCAAAATCAAATCAGCACTACTAGGAAAAGGAGAAAGGTAGACGCCGCAAAATGCAGTACGAATGCCCAACGACCGAGATCCCTCGCGCACTCATACATACACAGCCTTGTCGTCCAGTGGTATCATCGCCATAGAAAATAAGAAAATCAAAATATTAAAAGAAGCCGAGCCCCTCGAAAATAACGTATAAACTGCTGGCTCCATAAATGTTGTGAATGAGTTGACTGAACTCCGTCAGATAGCAGCGGCGGCAGCAGCGGCAGTCCAAGACTGACTGGCTGCGCGACTGCAATCGAAGCTAGTTGGGAGGTTTTGCGAAGAAAAAAATACTGATAGGAAATCCGACACGTTTAACCTCAGGGACAAAAAATTATCACGGCAAATCCTCGTAGTCATCGAGTCGCAAATCTTCTCTAAGATTTCCCGGCTACCGACTGCTGAGGGCCGTTTCCGGTCTCCATATTGCCCGTGAGTTCAGCAACGCGTGCCTTGATTCGGGCAACGCGTGACTCAATTGCTGTGACATACGTTAGCATGGCTCACGTGGCACTTTCGCCGAGCTTAAACTTACTCTCTTCTACGCTGGTGTCATCATCATCACCTGAGGCCTTTGTGGGCCGAGTACCATCCTCTCTCTGGCGGGTAGCGGCTCTTTGCGCAGCATTCTTACGAATTTGGGCCCATCGATCTTGGACACCAGGGCCGGCACTCTGGCTGAGTGTTTCGACTGGCTCGTCAGCCTGAATTTTGCTTCCACTGTCTTCTCTGGAAATGGGATGCCGGGCAATCGGTGGTGGAGTAGCATCGTCATCATCATCGTCGGGTGCGAAAGCTGGCTGATCAGCGAGGGGCCCTTGATCGAATCGAGCAAACTCGCGCTTGGCCTCAGCTGCATCAAGGGTGTCAACAGGAGTCAGACTCTCGCTGGCTGAAGGATCATATGTAGGCTCTGCATTCTCAACGGAAGTGTGTGAAATGGCCTCAGTAGCAGCAGGGGGTTCTTTAGAGTCCACCTTCGACTCCGGAACTGGGGTAGCCACTGGCGTGGTCTCCTCTGGCACAATGGACTTGGTAGCGGTGGATGTGCGAGAGGATTCTTCGGCAACAGTTGGCTCCTTGCGTAGCATGCTTTCTAGATCAGCCCCGGCATTGTCGGGCACCTTGGATGAACGGTTCTTGCGCTTAAACAGCTTCCTCAAGCCGGATTTCTCCTTGTTTGCCTGGAACATGCCCTTCTGCTTCGAGGCATCAGCATTTGCCACAGGAGATGGACTCTCAACAACAGCCAGTGCCGAGGGAGTCACAGGGGTGACGGGCTTATCGACATCCTTTGGGGGCGGGACTGGGCTCTCGAGCGTCTTCTCGACAACACGCTCCTTAGGTTGAGGGTCAATCTGCTTGGTCTCTGGCTCTGGCGTTGGCGGCTGCGGTTTGACCGGTGTACTCGCGACGGGGGGTTCGTCCTTGACCGGCACATCAGGTTTCTTATCGTGAACATGCCCATTGCCGTTGGTGACGGCAGTGCCATTGGTCTGCGGCGAAGTTGGTGTAGGAACAGCAACTCCACGCCCAGCATTGCTGTTGGCCATGTACGCATCCTTAATGGTGCCCTTGTCGTACTTCTTAGCCCATCTCATGGCAGAGATCGCTTCCGGGGCAAGGTTAGGCTGTAATGAAAGCACGCTCGTAGTTTTCTCTGGCGCCGTCTCATCAGTCCTGCCGCGTCTTAACGTTGCTTGCTGCTCATGTTCCTGAACGGCGCGCATCTGAGCTGCTTTGGCTTGGATTCTAGCATGAGTGTCTGGTCCAACACTCGTTTTGCTGCTTCCGAAATTGTTTGAGGCATTGTTGTCACCACGGTCCAGGGCATGCTTGCCAACCGACTTACGGCGCGCCATACTCCTACCGCGTTTAGTCCAGCTGAAAAAGCCTTTCTTTTCCGCAATGTAGGCTCCTTCATCTGGTTCTGGAGCAGCGCCTGCAATCATTTCCTCCATGACAAGCCAACGGCCTCCAGCAATCTTTGTCTCAATGATGGCACAACGACCAAATGCAGACTTACGATCAGATGTTTCCTCAGGAGCCAAGCTATTCATCCAAACCCACCAAAAGGCGTTGTCCAGGTCAACCAAAGTAATGCTGGCAAGCTCTCCCGGTCGCAGAGTGGCTGTGGTCTCCAATCTCGGGCGATGCGACTGGGAGCTCTGTTGTCTGATCTGAGTCTCAATGGGAGGCAGCACCTTGTCAGGCGGCAATAGCACATTAGGAGGAGCCTGGGTCTCATCGATGAAGCCCGATGACAGAAAGTCAGCCCACGAGGGCGTCGTTGGGCGGCCGAGGTCGGTGCCGGATACTGGCGCGTTTCGCAGCCCATGGAGCTGTGATTGAACATGGTTGTCTTCAACTTGAGGCTCCTCCTCCACTGTGCCAGCAAAGCCAATGTCTTCAAACCGCGACCAGGAGGCGTCACGCAAGCTGGTCGAGTGCTTGACACTGGATACTTGCGACTCGTTTGCAGCCGAAATTGCGCGCAATACTCGGAGGCATTCCTCAGTCAATGCTTGTACCGGGTCGTCGTACTCAGAAAACTGCTGCAGGGCTGGATCCGAGTCGCGATACTGGAAGTGGCCAGCTCGGCGAAGCAGAGCGAATGGTGTGGGGGAAACCGTGTCGACCAACATGACCAGCTTGTTAGTTCTCGATATGAGAGTAGCTGGAGTGCTTGGTGGATATTCGGTTTCATTGAGCAGCTTTTCTAGCGACCTGGGAAGCATAGTAATTCCTGTGAGGCCTTCTTCAGGACTCAGCGATCGCAAGTAGGCAAAAAACAGATGGGTGGTTGCATCGGCAGCTCTGATCATACCCTGTTAGCTCTGGTTCCCTGCTTGTATGCAAGTAATCGTCCCTGCATGTTGCTGCATCACTTACTTTTGCCACGCCTTGTAACCTCCATCAAAACCACTGCCAGTGTCTTTCTGCTCGAATGCCCACCACGCTGCCATTCGAGGCAGCTGGCGTCCACCAAAACCATTCGATTTGCCGTGAGCAGCAATTGCTGCTATTAACTCAAAGAAATCGAAAATGATGCGTTGTCTGGAGCCGCTTTCCACACTCAAGGGAATAAATGTTTTGAAGGAGTCTCTTGCCATGCGCGAATCTGTTTAATACATCATTAACGGTCGATCTTTACGCAACATGCAGCCAAAATGAGAGCGTGCACTTACCACCCTCTCCAATTTTGAACAGCTCGTATGCATCCCAACCAACAACACCACCTGAGAGACGACTCCAGCACCACTTTGCGACGCCAGATATGACCTGGTGTAGTTGTAAGCCATTATTGCAACCCCATCAAAGATGAGTTTATAATGCACTCACCATTGGCTCGGTCATTCGTAACTCCTGGCTCAGTGCCTCGCCCTTTAAGCCGTAGGTATCATCGAAAAAGTGTCTGACAAAAGTGCGAACCGCACTGGGGTCGGACGTTGGTCGGTAGGGAAGTAGAAGAAATGGAATATCAAGACCTGCGTCGCAACGAGGAAACGGTTAGCAAGCGGTTCGTTCAATGGTTATTCTTGGAGGCCAGAAACCGGCGCTGACAAGGTCGAAAAGGATCGAATAACATACCGCGCGCCTTGAGCTCTGCCGTGCAGAAATGCAACAGCTCGTGAATTTCCTCTGGTTCTACAGATGACCGTGTATAGGCGTCATCCCATTTGGGCTTTTGTGGAAGAGAATCGTTTAGTCCTTGGACTGCGTTCTTCTTCTTCCTGAGGCCGTCACGGCCTTTAAGGCGAGAGAGAAAGCCTGGCATATTGGGCAAACGACGAGATACTGTCCAAGAACGACAGGATGAGCTCTATGACGAATGTATTCGCAGACACCGAGCGGCTCGATTTATCGGATCAACCAGACTGCTGCGTCATGTACCCCAAGAGTTTCGACCGGTAGAAGGTGATTGTTGCGATCAGGGGTAGGGAAGGCTGAGGGCTGGTGGAATGCAGAACAAGGTCAACGCTGCAGTACAATGACTGAGGGAGGATTTTCGTGGTTTTGTTGATTCGGGTAATTGAAAAAACGAAAACGTAAATAAAAAGCAAGGCTTGGTCGAAGTAGAGGCCAGACGGTGAAACAGGCGGGCTGGGCTTCGGTCTTGGTGTGATCAAAAAGTGGTTCAACTCGCTCTGCGACGTGTAAGTGGTGATGCGGGGGACCAAAGAAGGGAAGGGAGCGACTTGAAGTTGGGGGGTGTGTGGGAAGGGAAAGGATATCGACGAGACGAAAAAGGGATTCAAAGAGGAGGGCAAAGACAGCTCGCAGCCCAGTGAACAGAGTGAGCCTGCAGAAGAGCCGAACTAAACAAGGAAGAAAAAAAAGAATGAACGTGATGCCCGCAAAGGTAAGGCGGCTGAGGTGGCAGTTGGGAAGAAAGGGAAAAAAGGAAAAAGGCGAACCACACAGGATGGCAGAAAAGGGACAAGACAGACGAGACAAGACGAGACGGTGTGAGAGATGGGCAAAAAGAGGTGTGGGATGAAAAAGACTGGAGGCCATCAATGCAATGCCAGCTGGGCTGGACTGGACTGGGGGCAAGGGAAGGGAAGGGAAGAAGGGAATTGCTTGACTGGCCATGAGTCCATGAATCCATGACCTTGACCAGGTTCAGAGTTGGACCATCATGATCCATGGATGGACCATGGCTCAGGGGCCCCGAGATGACGGTCGTGCCAACCAGTTGGAGTTGTCCAAGAGTGGCAGCGAGCGAGGAAGGCACGACTGGCTGGGGTGTGCAGGGGTCAAGCCTCGTTCGGCTTTGGATTGGGCAGTTGCAATGTTGTCACCACTTTGGGGGCAGCGGGAGGGCCAAAAGGTAAATTGCAGTTGAGCTCGAGTGGCTCAAGTGTCACTAGCGAGGGAGCGGGTACCTGCGGGGCGTAACTTGGCCGTAGTGGTACATGGCAACGGGTGTCACCTCAAGTCCCCAAGTCGAGGGCAACCAGACCAGACTGGACTTCAGGAGGAAGTGATTTTTGGCAAGCGTCTTGGACGTCAGTTGAAGCCTGGTACTCGGCATGATGCTCCGCTCTGTGCAGTCTGGTGGAATATTTACGTCTGGTCCATGTCTGGCCTGGGTTGGTTTGCCTGCATTCTTTTTGTCCGAGTCTTCAATCTTCAAGCCCTCCGGAGGTCCCTGCATCCAAGCCAGTGCACTGAGCGAGTGCATTATGCACAAACCTCTTCCGTATGGAGCACAGAAACGTCAACATCCTGTCTAGAATACAAACACCAGTCTTCCATGATGTCAGTCTTGCCCTTCACAAGTCACCGCCTATTGCTGCCCGGTGCTCGTGTCGCTCAATTTTGTTTTCGTCCACTAGGAAACGGACTCCTCGATCCAACGTTACTCATGCGAAATCACAATGGAAATGTTGGAATAGCTGAACAATACTTATTTAAGTCTGTTGTCCTGCACTCTCTCGTACGACGATGATAGCCACCCTCGACGACATTGTACCGCCAGATGCATGCATATCTGCAACCACCATCAATACTTCACTGGTCTTGACTCGACATGCCGTCATCGATTTGTCCACTTCTCTTATATCACAATCACCGTTCCCTGGTGGTTCAACAATTGGTTATTGACTCGTGAATGGAGTCCGGCATGTTCAGCGTCACTACGTAATGATCCGCCTTAGCTGAAGCTGTGCTGCCATCCTGGAGAATATTCCGAACAAAGGAGACTCCGGATTGGCGACGTACCTTGAACCTCCGCCTATTAATCGACATGGTGCAACACTTGCCATCTGATGAGCTTAGCCTGATCGTGGATCCTCGGCATCGCCATGAACCCCAGGACTCCTAGTTTCGAAGCTAGCTGGAAACTTAGCCGGACGTGACGGCATGAGGAGAGCTCTCTTGCTGCATCACCAGCTTCAGCTTGGCCTGGATATGGCATAGCATAGCCTTTGGCACCGGTTCGCAGTCGAAACATTATCTTCCTTAGCTGACCGACCAGAGACAAACCAACTGTGCCACAGAAACCATTGGCACTTCGTTGGCAAGCCTCACCACAGCTGCCCTATCATGGTTCGTGCCACATTGCGTCCTGCCCCTTGGTGCGGGCAACATCTGCAAAGGCTGGAGCTGCTGTTTTCTTTTTCTTCTTGCCATTGGATTCTTTTCTTTTTTTATTCCCATGCCAGACTGCAACTTGAACTCTCTCAACTTTGTCGGATCTGGCCATGTCTCACCAGTTTCCAAAGTGCTAGCCTTGGCTGGCCCTTTCTTCACCTCGGCTGTCGCCGCTAACCTCATGAGTTAGACAGCCAATTCAACCGTTCCGCTGCAATGTCTCGTCCTGCTTGGATGTGCATTGGAAGCGTTTGAAGCCTGGCAGCAAGTTTACCAATAATATTCATGCGCCCAAGAGATGCAGAGTGCGGCATGTCTCACTGTCCAATTGAACTTGTGGCGACAGCATTTTCGCTCCAAAGTGCCGACATTGATGGAGAATGGCGCTTTTCCAATCTAGTCTTAGCTTGGCTGATTGACCCCTGACTACGGAGAACTGATAGCCAAGGTTCCATTGAAGCCGGTGGCGGACACAGGCGATAATCATATTGTCAGTGCAGGCTCCAAGTTGCACCGGACTTGACATTTCCCAAATGACATCTTTGACTGAAAATATAGTGCGCCTTGGTATTTTGCGCATGAACAAAAGCTGCTTGATTGCAGTGCATATCTGATATGTACTAGACATTACACTGGTATGTACCAGCCGCATAATACCTGCAGTTACATACATCTTGGCTGTGCCAGAAAGCTGGGGCGTTGAGATGAGCCTGATACATTCTGTTCGGGAGCACATCCATCATAGCTCTTTTTACATGAATGCCCAACCTGGGTTTGCGAACGGACTTCTGCCTGGTGCTGCGACTTGCCCGACTCTGACAGGACATTGGATCGGACGCAGGCAATGAGAAGCTGAAGATGCCAACTCACTTCATGCAGCCACTCACGATCTCGATTTGATTGGCCATTAGCATGCGTGCGTTGGCCCTCATCACACCTTGATCCAGGGTTTCACCCCCCAGTCTGCATATTCAAACAAAAACACAGTCCTTGAGTGTCAACAAAGCATTGTCTTCGAGGGTTTTGGTTCAAACTACGTTTGACCTCTTCGGACGGTTTCCAGTGGCAGTGACTTGCATTAGAGCGCATATTTACATATGTAGGGCAGCCGATTCCGTGGCTGACAACCGATGCCCCTGATTCCGCTATCAAGGTGTGAAAATGTTGGAGGCATTTTTCTCTGACTGTAATTTGGATGGCCTCTCTAACAGAGCGATATTTCTTGTACCCTTCTTCACCGTCATATCAGGGGGCATCACCGCTGTATTAAGTGCACGCATGGTTGCCGTCCGTCCTAGAATTCCAAATCATCGCTACATGGGCAGTTTCCCTTATCCTACATTGGTTTCAGCAAATCTGTCGCAGCTCACACTGGAGACAATTAGCATAATTATCTGGTGTGGCCAACTGGCCAACTCAAACGCCTTTTCATGCCGACTCGAGCTATGGCGACTCGCTCTTTACTTGCTCCTCAGCCAGGCGAAGAGCCTCTTCCAGTGCGGCCTCGTCGTCAGAATCTACATCATCCCCAGCCACGCCCGATTTCTTTGTGACGTTGACTTTAGTAGCCTCGTTCGGTTCCGACTTCACTTCCACTTTCATTTCCACCTTCACATCTGCAGCAACTGTCTTGCCAGCTTCCGGAGATGTATCCGCGACCACCGATGTAACGGCCTTGGTTGTGACTCCTGGTGACAAAGCCCAGTCAATTTCTCCGTCATCACCATATCGATTCACCAGCCACTGATTAGCTTTCTTGAAATGTCCACAGTCAAAGAATCCCCTTTGTGCACTCAATGGACTGGGATGGACGCTTTGCAAGATCAGATGCCTCTGCTTATCAACCTTTTGAACCCTCTTGCCAGCGGGTGTGCCCCATGCCATGAACACGACTCCCCTGGTACGCTTCTGAGCCACAAGATCAATGATCTTTTGGGTGAATCGCTCCCAGCCCCGATTTGAATGAGAGTTCGCTTCGTGGGCGCGCACCGTCAAACAGGTATTCAGCATGAGCACGCCTCGATCAGCCCAGGGTGTGAGTAGCCCCCCTCTGTTAGGAGGCACAACAAACGTAGGATAATCTTTCTTCAGAGCGATGTACATATTCTTGAGGGAAGGGGGCGCTGGTGTTGGTGCTCGTACAGAGAATGCTAAGCCGTGTGCCTGGTTGACGTTGTGGTAGGGATCTTGGCCAACGATGACCACTTTGACGTTGTTAAAAGGTGTATGCCTCGACCTTTTAGTCCGTGTTAGCTACCTCTGCAAGGTTCAATCATGGAAACGACAACCAAAGCACTCACCAAGAGTATACATCCTCCTTGGGAGGGAACCACTTCTTCCCAGCTTTCGTCTCCCTGTCCAGAAACTTCTTCAGCTCCAGAAATTCCTTGGTGACAATTTCATCCTTCAGAAGCGCCAGCCAACTATCGTCTAGTGTTTCAATCTCCAGATTCAACAGCTGCTTCTGCTCAGCTGTCAGGCCAGCAAGCCATTTCTGCTTGTCGAATTTGGCTGTGGGAACAGCTGGTGACGCTGACGAGCTGCTTCCCGTGGCCTTTGGTGCGGTGAAGAAGGATGCAATTGAGCCGTTAGCCTTTGGCTTCTTAGCCTCTACCCCATTTGTCAAAGATTCGCCTTTGCGTTTGAGGGTAGACATCGTGGCGAAGTGACGGGGTGCACCGCAGAGCCGGTGAGCTGGGAGGGCTCTGGCGTGGAAGAAACGAAGGGCGATTGTGGAATTCGTTTTGGCTTATTGGGGGCAATTGGTGCGGATTGAAATGTTGCAAACGGTGGAATTGATGTATATTTGTAGTTTGCGTGAAAAGATGGGAGAGAAGGTGTTTGGAAACGTTGCTGGGTATTGGCAGTGGCAGTGGTAGTTTCAATTCAGCTTGGCTGCGCGTGTGAGACGCGGACTTTTTGGAGCTGAATGCAATTAACGCGATTTCGGGGGACCCCTGGGAAATTAGGCCAATTGTGAGAAAGCCGTAGGCAGCTGCAGCCACCGCCACGGGGGAGTCGAGTCCTGAAGGTGCCGAAACGGGGTCATTGACCAATGAATGGAAGGCGCCGAGGAGGATTCTGCGGCTGCCCGTTGCATGGTCTGGTTGGGGTGAAGGGAACATTGAAGGTAATATGCCTTGTTGCCTGCTGGACTGGAGGTCGGGTGATGGCTTTGATTGATAGTGTTCTGGTGGCTGCTTGGTGCCGTTGTGAATATCTACACGGGTTTGGGGCTGGTTGCATGGCTTGTTTGTGAATTTGTGAAGGTGCGTGAGAGGTTACAATGGGACCAAAAAAAAAAAAAAAAACGGTCAATTGAGATAAACGGTCAGTCGCTGGAGATGAGGTATTGCCAACTACTGTTTTGGTGCTTTCTGGACATTCACTGCTTTTTACCAATATCGATAACACATATGTAAAAGATTTGAGCATATGGCTTGGGGTTAGACACAGTCTGAATTGACCAACGAGTACACAATGCAAATTCCATTACTGCAGTTGCATGCTGTACTGTAAAACCAGACTCTTTGAATTGCCAATTCGTATTGAATGTGGCCGGTGGTTGGTGTGTTTGTTCGGCCGACACTCCTCGTGGCAACCTTGGCAGGGTTTGGCTATGGGACGTCTTGAAAGTCAGGCCCCATTGTGCATGCATTCAACCCCAATCATTCCAGAGCTGTTGCTGTAAAGTATCTAGAAATATAATATCAAATGTAGTCGACAGCGTTGAAGTTGTATGCCGTTGCAAACTCTGTTCTCTTCAAGGCACCGGACCAGACCAGATTGGCACATTAGTCATCCGCTCACTGCGTTGACCACCCCACGTCACTCAGAGCCAACAAGATCCCTGTCGCCCTCTGATGCAAGCAACTGGACTAACCGGCTCGTGCCTGGAGAAGTGGACAGCTGGTAGCTCCGTGCTCGTTCAACAGCTTCAAGGCCACCTTTTGCCAACGTCAACCCCGTTGTCGCATCATCGTCTTCCCACAGCCCGTGTTGGACTCGCTATGCTTTGGGCCTGATTATCAATTTCTGGCACATTGCATTTGCCCAACATGAGGAGCGCCGCCATATGGCTTCTTCGTAAGTCACCCCGCCACTGTGTCTATTCGGCCGCTGTTGCTCACATGTCTGCACAATAGTGCTTCCGCAGGCTGCCAATGTTCTGGGAACGAACGCGCAATACTACAAAGACACCCATGGAGACGGTACGGCTAGAAGAGAACCGAAGAATCATGGGCTGGGCCCCAAAGCGGATGTTGGCACAGAGCATGTTCCACCAGTAGTCCGACAAGCAGGTTCGCCGCAAGCCCTGGACATGTGTCTTGTGTTGAAGAAAGTTGACCAAATATAGGAGCTGAATTTGTCGATGCCGCACTTTCCCAGCTCCAGAAGGCATCGCGATCATCACCACACCGAAGACAGCAGCCGTCCGGTATCGTCGGGACAGTCCTTCGATACATACTTAATACCATCCCGACTGGACCCGCGACTGCTCCCTCGCAAGACCAGCAACATCAACCAAAGTCTACCGCAAATGGTCCCCTCGCTAAGGCTGTTGATTTGCTAGAAAAGGCAGCCCGTCAGAACAATTCTGATGCTCAATATCTATTAGCAGAACTCAACTTTTTCGGCAACTATAGTTACACGAGGGACCTTCATGCCGCATATAATTATTATAATGATCTAGCCAGTTCCCATGGCAATACGACTGCACAGTACATGCTGGGTCTGTTTCATTCAACAGGAATTGGCAATGTTGTCCCGCGAGATCAAGCCAAGGCTTTACTGTATTACACGTTTGCAGCAATCCGAGGTGACGCTCGAGCTGAGATGGCCACTGCCTTCAGACACCACATTGGAATAGGCGCTTCTAAGAGTTGCGAAGTAGCAGTCAAATACTACAAGCGAGTGGCGGACAAGGCCATTCAATGGCACCGATCTGGCCCCCCTGGCGGCGTAACCTGGATCTACCAAGGATGGCGCATTGCAGACGATGACGGTGGTGTTTACGGAGAGGGTGCTAGTGCAGCTAGCTCAGGAATGAATGCACGGAAAATCAGCGTGCACTCGGATGCAAATGCCGCCATCAGTGATGTCATTGAGTATTTAGACCTTATGTCGCAAAAGGGCGATATCAAGGCCTCCCTGAACCTCGGCAGGATATTCTACGACGGACAGAGAGGCCTCGAGCACGACTTTGATCTGGCAAAGAAATATTTCTTTCTGGTTGCTTCTAGATACTGGAAGAGAGACGGCAGGCTTGTTGACAACGTCAAACCTGGAGCTGACAAAGTCGCTGCAAAAGCCGCTGGGTTTATTGGCCGCATGTACCTGCGGGGGGATGGCCTGCCACAAAATTTCGAGCGAGCCAAGGTCTGGTTTGAGCGAGGAGCCAAACTGAAGGACGCGCAGTCACAATATGGCATCGGATTAATGCTCCTGAACGGCTTGGGTGGAAAGGAGGATATTAAAAGAGCCTCAGAGCTATTCCAGCTTGCAGCAGCAGCAGACTATGCGCCGGCTCAGGTCGAGATTGGGCGTCTTTACTTGGATCAAGGTGAAGCTGAAGATCTTCGAGTGGCGAACAATTTTTTTGAACTTGCTGCTAGATATGGCAACATTGAAGCACATTACTATCTCGCAGAGATGATTTATCACGGGGTGGGACGCGAGAGAACCTGCAACATGGCCTTGGGTTACTACAAACATGTAGCGGAGAAGGCTGAGCCTCTAGTCTCATCCTGGGCAGATGCAAATGACGCTTATGATTCCGGAGACTACGAGGTTGCCTTCTTGGAGTACCTCATGGCAGCAGAGCAAGGCTATGAGCGAGCACAGAACAACGTCGCTTACATGCTGGACATGATTGAGTCCAAGAAGAGATCGTCAAGGTGGCTGGGCAAAACGCAGACAGAGGGTACTGTCTTGGACAACCCCAGCCTAGCTCTGATCCACTGGACTCGATCGTCAAGACAATCCAACATCGATTCACTGGTGAAGATGGGTGACTACTACTTCTATGGTATCGGGACTGAAGTAGATGTTGGCAAAGCCGTGCAATGTTACACGGGAGCCTCGGAGTATTCGCAAAGCGCTCAAGCCCTATTTAATCTCGGATGGATGCACGAGAATGGTATCGGCCTGGAACAAGACTTCCACTTGGCAAAGCGGTACTATGATCAGGCCCTGGAGGTGAATGAAGAGGCATATCTGCCGGTAACCATGAGCCTTCTCAAACTTCGAATCCGGAGCGCCTGGAACACCATTACTCACGGCGAGGTTCATTCTATCCAAGACGAGCCCAGTAAGTACCACCCGCCATTAGAAGTTTTCGTGAACTTGGAACTGACGCGGATGTATCAGGTAAAAGCAAAGACTGGTCACTGGCGGAGTGGATTGCCAACTTCATGAAAGACGACCCATACTACGACGAGGACTCACTCTATGGGGATTACATGGATGATGACACCTTGGACGTCGGGGACGAAGATTACCTAGATGCTGGCGGCATCGTCGAGAGCCTTCTCATCATCGGGGTAACTTTATCCTTGGTACTGCTCTTGTGGTATCGGCAGAGAATGCAACAGGCTCACGCACAAGCCGAAGAGGCAAGGCGGCAAGATCAGAACCAGAACCAGAACCAGAATCAACAGCCGCAGCCGCAGCCACCAATGCCAGGAGCGCCTGGTAACCTGGCGAACCCGTTTGATGGGTTTGGCGGGTGGGCTGCCGGAGGGATGGGATTATAAATATGACGGACATGTGTATATATATAAGTAATGAACTGGGCTGGCGTTTTGGGCAGCATTTCAGCGATGGCCTTCTTAGAGAAGAGAATTCATTGGATGGCCATGAGCCATCACAAGTGTACGGAGTATTTGATGGTGCCTCGTGGTGAATGCTGAATACGTGTCATAACTGAGTGCAAGGTACTCCGTAGACATGGACACATGGAGTAGGGAATGCCATGCTTGACCAGGCAATCTAAGACAACAACTGGGGCAGTGTATGCATACCCCTGAGGTGAGTGAATAGAAAAGTGACCTTGTCGCATTTTGATGGCCAGAGGTTGCTCCGTACTCTGGCGGTACTTGCTAAAACGAAGCCGACTTTTCCGGAAATCGTTTCATCTTGGCGGACAGATGCCAAACCGAGGTGCAGGATCTCTCTGCCGGATCTCTCTATCTATGGTGAGGACGGAAACTTTCAGGCCTCCCATTTAATACGACGTCGATGAAGGCGCATCAACTGTCAAGGTCGATCTGGAATTTGACCGAGGTGGCCAGTGTGTACTCTGTACCTACAGGGGATTTCGTGCATCTGGTTCGATTTACGTCACAACAATGTCAATTGATTGCTTTGTGAGTGTACGGCCAATACTAAAAAGCCGCAATGTATTAAGTTTGTTGTAATATAGTGCAAAGTCAAGGTGCTATGCATGCACAACATTACAGGCTCATTTATTAGCATTTCATCCAATTTCCTGCCCATCAACCATAAATTCCTCGCAGCGCCGTCAAACTGCACCTCGACAAGGATCAATTGATAGCCGCCCAGAATTCCCACCGGCAAAGCAATGCGCCCCATACACACGTTACCCGTTGCCAAGGGTGAAACACGACACACACCCATCTTGTGACCTCGAGTGCCGCAGAACACCCCAAGCCAATAAACCGGCTCAGCCACGAAGGCGTACTCGTCATTCTACATTTATTTCAGTTCGTGAACCATCCTCCATTATTTCTGCGGCAATTCGAAACTCTTTGCAAGTGCAACGATTCTCAACCAAAGCTTCCGCAGATTCGCAACACAGCTCACGATGGCGCTGGCAGCAAGAGAGATAATCTGCGTGGATGGCGACTGTGGCTATGTGTCGTGGTGGCATACCAAGGTACGGAAGGCGTGCAGAGAATGGTTGCTGCGGTGCTAACGAACTTAGACGGGCTATATTGTGCGATGGGTTATATTCCTCGTCATATTCGTGCTTATATTCGGGTATCTCATAGGGGGGTACTACCATGCTAGGAGGCGGCTGCGAAAGGGCCTCGAACCACTTGCCTATCATCGTGTACGCAACCTCCAAATTGGCATGAAAGGAAATTTGGAATATAACTGACGTGAGCAGTGTCTTGTGAGTCGTCGCTCCTACCGACCGACATATCAGGAGCAGTGGCCGCAGAACCAGTACTATGCGCCCCAGCAGAGCGGCTACCAGGGCTACCCGATGAACGATATGCCTCTCCCGGCGTACGATCCGAACAGGCCGCCGCAGTATTCTGGTCCGCCCGAGGGAGGTTCCAAGGTCGATCCGTCGCAGAATAGGATGTCTACGCATCGGGCGCCGGAGAGGAATCCTGCGCCGGAGTATGCGCCTCCTGCAGGGCCGCCGCCTGCGAGATAGTGTTGGAATGGGTTAGGGGCTGGAGGATGTGGAAGATTGAATTGCGGATTGGCATTTTATAATTGGGCATTTTAGCGAGGATTGTGTATTTGTATATGGATGTTTAACAAATTGGTTGAGATATTGAAATTGCATTCATCGCTATTGAAACATATCATACATGCTAAAAGGATTCCAAACGCCTATACCGGTTTATAGTGAAAGTCATAGCTATATCAATCCACATCCATTACTTCATCGGCACCTGGGTCTTCGGCCGTAGTCGTTGCTGTATCCGGCGCGGTGCTTTGTTCCTCTTTGGTGCGTTGTCTCGCGTTGAGGATGGCTTCTCGTCTTGTATCTTTGTCTTCTGGCATGATTACAGACTTGGGATCTTTGTATAGTACCAACTGCATGCCTGCGAGCTCTCCTTCGCTATTCGCCAGTACTTGTTGTGGGATGCGGTTCTCGCGAAGGTGCTTCTCAATGTCGGGTAAGAAGACCAGCTTGCCTTCTTCGTCCTCACTTTCTGAGGAGAGCTCGTCGTCTAAGTTGTATATGTACACTTTGTGTTTCGAATCGTCTAATTCCATGGATTCAGGGGGCTGCGAGGGGAGTTTTGTGGTTGTGTTGGGTGAATGGGATGTTTCGACGGGGACGTAGAGTTTGTTGCCGTTTTGCTCTACGTAATTGTTAGTTTGAAGTTAAGGTGAAGCTAGACGCAGAGGTGCAGAAAGAGTGTTGGGGGAAAAGACTCAATGCGAAAGCAAAAGCAGCACTGCAAATTGCACATACCCAAGTTTAGTAAACTCAATCGCTTGGAAAGGCGTTCATTGTCCTGTGTCTCTGCTTTCCTCTTCCCCAGCGTCGAAGGAGGTTGCATCATGGTGTCGCTGGCCGGCGACATCGACGACATGGGTGCAGTAGCTGTAGCGCTAGTGGTGGACGCACCCCCGGAGCCCTGAGGCAGCGCCCCAGCAGCGCCGTTGGGGCCAGCAGCTTGGGGAGCGGCAAAGTGGTGGCCTTCGGTGGACATGGCGAACCGGGGCGAGTGAGCTCCCTGAACCATCATCCTCCTAGCCTCGATGTCGACTTGACAGCTCGACCTCGGAACAAGTTCAGATTGCGATCAATTTTCTTCACCTTCACCTTCTCCTACGCAAGCGCAAGCGCAACACCGCGTCGCAGACTCAGATTCGCATTTGAGCTGCACGCGCACTTTCGATCGACCGGCCGATGCGGATATCGATTCGCCGGAGGACGTGCAGGTCGGATTGAGAGGGCAGAGCAGTGTCGCCGTTTGCGCGCCGTTGTGACTCAAGGGATCGTTACTTTTTGAGCGGCAGTTGGATGGGTTTCGAGAGAGCGGTCTGGAGAAGGACGAATACCAGACGTGATCGAGCAGGTGACGCAGATTAATGAGGTGCGACAAGAGTCACGATTAAATGTGTGAGTAATTGAGCTTGCGTCTGTGGCGGAAGATCAATTTGGCTGTGCATGCAGATTGGTTTCGACGTTTACCAAAAGCCATCAAGTCAAGTCTTTGTCCAAAGGTTGACACCAGGCTGCACTGGGCCGGGCAGATGCGGGCTGGTTGGGGTTCGGGTTGGACCTGCGGATTCGGCTCTGCTAGCGGTTGTGGTGCTGCAGCTGTCAGAGTGCGAGGTCGATCTGGAGTGACTGTCACAGGCGCAGACGGAGGTCGAGGTCGGCGTCTCTTTGTACCTCCAGTCCCATTGACTCATTCTTGTAGAAGTTTCTACAAAACCCACCTCCAGCAACCACCCCAGTCCGAGCAGCTCTGCCGAGTCCGCACCTCAAGATACCACACGCTTCGCGACTTACGCTCGGCATCACTGCAATCCCCAGCCTTTGCAATTTTTACCCAGCGCCGATTATCATCAACGTCCAGCATGAGCGAACTCAAATGGCCGTCTGCGCGGGTGCGCAAGGCCTTTTTTGACTACATGGAGCAGCGGGGTCACACGATAGGTATGCCAACCAAAATTGCCCCTCCTTCATGTAAACTTTGGAAAAGCGAAAGTCGTTGGATCAAATTCGCCACGATAAGATGCGCAGCAACAAGGACCAAGAGCGATGGTATCCAGATGCTTCAAATGCCATCGAATTTCTTGCTTCTCTTTATACAATAACACTTGACCACTCTGTACCGCCATGCTAACGCCATTCAGTTCCCTCTGGCTCGGTCGTTCCCTACGATGACCCCACCTTGCTCTTCACCAACGCGGGCATGAACCAATTCAAGCCCATCTTCCTCGGAACTATCAACAAATCCGATCCCATGTCTAACCTGAAGCGTGCGGCCGATACTCAAAAAGTCATCCGTGCGGGTGGCAAGCACAACGATCTCGACGATGTCGGCAAGGACAGCTATCACCATACCTTCTTTGAAATGCTGGGCAACTGGTCCTTCGGCGACTACTTCAAGAAGGAGGCCATTGAAATGGCTTGGGAGATTCTCACAAAGGTCTATGGCCTAGATCCTAAACGTCTATATGCGACCTACTTTGAGGGTAGCGAGGAGCTCGGTCTGCCCCCCGATGAGGAGGCCAAGCAGTTGTGGCTTGACATTGGCATGCCTGCTGATCAGATTATACCCGGAGACATGAAGGATAACTTTTGGGAAATGGGTGATCAAGGCCCTTGCGGTCCTTCGAGCGAGATTCACTACGACAAGATTGGCGGACGAAATGTGGCACACATTGTCAACAAAGACGACCCCATGGTGGTTGAAATTTGGAACCTCGTTTTCATGCAATTCGATCGCCAGAAGGATAGAAGTCTGAAACCTTTACCCGCGAAGCACATTGACACCGGTATGGGTTTCGAGCGAATGGTTTCTGCTCTCCAGGACACCGTTTCCAACTACGCCACCGACTGCTTCACTCCTCTTTTCAAGCAGATCGAAGAAGTCACCGGCGTTAGACCGTACGGGGATAAGTATGGCAAGGACGACGTTGATGGCATCGATACTGCCTACCGAGTCATCGCAGATCACATTCGAACCCTTTCCTTTGCCATCACGGACGGTGCCGTCCCCAACAGCGACGGCCGTGGCTACGTAATTAGACGAATTCTGAGAAGAGGCGTGCGATATGCGCGCAAGTACCTCAACGCGGAAATCGGTAGCTTCTTCTCCAAGGTTCTGCCTGCCCTTGTTGCTCATATGGGCGAGCAATTCCCCGAGCTTGTGAAGAAACAGCAAGACATCAAGGAGATTCTCGATGAGGAGGAAGAGGCCTTCGCCCGCACTCTAGACCGTGGCGAGGCACAATTTGAAAAGTATGCGGCCAAGGCGGCCAAAGACGGTGTCAAGAAGCTTGATGGTGATGTTGTCTGGCGTTTGTACGATACCTTTGGCTTCCCTGTCGATTTGACCCAGATCATGGCCGAGGAGCGCGGACTTGAGATTGACGAGAACGAAGTCAATGTTGCTAAAGAGAAGGCTCGCGAGGCTAGCAAAGCTGTCAAGGCGTCTGTCGACACCTTTGCCAAGCTTGACGTCCACCAAATTGCCCAGCTTGACCAACAAAAGGTTGCTCGAACCAACGATGATGCCAAGTTTGTCAAGGGTGACAGCAAAGGCAAGGTTCAGCTTATCTTTGACGGCAAGACTTTCCACAACTCTACCAAGGAGTTGCCAGAGAAGACTGCCATTGGTGTCTTGCTGGACAAGACCAACTTTTATGCCGAGTCGGGTGGTCAGGTTGCCGACACTGGCCGCATTGTGATTGATGATGTTGTTGAGTTCAAGGTCATGGATGTCCAAAACTACGGTGGCTTCATCCTCCACAGCGGTTACATCGAGTACGGCGCGCTCTCGTCAGGAGATGAGGTGATCTGCGAGTACGATGAGCTGCGTCGTTCGCCCATCCGCAACAACCACACGGGTACGCACGTATTGAACCACTCCCTGCGACAAGTTCTCGGCGACGATGTCAACCAAAAGGGCTCGTTGGTGGACAACGAGAAGCTGCGTTTCGATTTCTCACACAAGACCCAAGTCAAAATTGAAGAGCTCCGCAAGATTGAGAATCTCAGCAACGAATACATTCGTCGCGGTTCAAAGATCTTCTCCAAAGATGTGGACCTAGACCATGCGCGCCAGATCGAAGGTGTTCGTGCTGTCTTTGGTGAAACATACCCCAATCCTGTGCGTGTCGTCTCTATCGGTATGGACATCGACACCATGCTCAAGGACCCTAAGAAGCAGGAGTGGCGTGAATACAGCGTTGAATTCTGCGGAGGTACCCATGTCGAGCAGACCGGTCTCATCAAGGACCTGATCCTTGTGGAAGAAAGCGGTATCGCCAAGGGTATCCGACGTATCATTGCGTATACCGGCGAGGCTGCGCACCAAGTGCAGCGCGAGGCGACCGAGTTCTCCAAGAAGCTGGACTCGCTCGAGGGCATGCCGTTTGGCCCCGCCAAGGACGCCAAAATCAAGGTCATCTCTCAGGAGCTCAGCCAGCTGGTCATTTCTACTCTGACCAAAGATGAGTTCAACACTCGCTTCCAGAAGATTGCTACTTCAGTCGTTGCCGAGCAGAAGAAGCGCCAGAAGGCTGAGGCCGGTGCGGCTGTGAACTGCGTTGTCCAGCACTTTGAAGAGAAGAAGGAGGTCGATTACTTCGTCGGTCGTCTGCCCATCAGTGCGAACGCCAAGGCTCTGACAGAGGTGTTCAAGCACTTCCAGGCCAAGGATAAAACCAAGTCGGTCTACGTGTTTGGTGGTAGCCAGGAGGAGGGTGCCGTCGTACACGGCGTCTACGTTGGATCCGTAAGTTTACACACTTGACCACCTGGTGAAGCTTTTACTAATTATCACAAAATTTAGAACCTCGCGTCCAAGGGCGTCACCGCCGAGCAATGGGCTTCGGTTGTTTCAAACGTAGTAGGCGGCCGATCTGGTGGCAAGGAGCCCACGCGCCAGGGCCAGGGTACCAAGCCTGAGAGCATTGACGATGCTGTTGAAGCGGCGAGGAAATGGCTCGAGGAGAAACTTTAAGCATTGTTCAGGTGTTGGTTGTTTATGGGACCATGGGTATGGGTATTAGGGATAGTCGAATGTGTAGATGATTTAGTACAACCATAGTGAATGGAATGTCAATACTCCAAGTCGATGTATTGAGTATTAATTTGGATGGCGCTTGCACCGATGGAAGAGATTCTATTGCAATTGTAATACAGGGTATAACCCGCCGCTCTATAATACAGCTCTATGTACAACTCCTTACACCGTAACAAGAACACTAGCATTCTTGTAATACGTCAACAGCGGATTCTCGCCACTCCTCGTCTCCGTGTCCTCTACGTATGCCCAACGACGCATAAAGTCCCCGTGTGTCATGACACGGGTGAGTTTGCCCGTGATGGCGCGGTACATGGCCTCTGTGATGCGGAAGTCTGTCGGGAATAAGATGTCAAAATACCCTTGGTGGACCTACGCCTGTTAGTAAACCTGTGCAAATGACAGTGGTCCATGTATAGGCTGTGAGTGAAAAACATACCAGGGGTGTCGTAACGGGCACCATGCGTCGGTGATATCTCGTCTGCACAACAGGCGCGTTCAACCCCTTCACCGCCTGGGGCAGCCAGTCAAAGTCCGAAGTCAGCAGCTTATGCGCAGGAAAGTACTTTTCCAGCACGTCGAAAAACTGCATCAGCCGCGTGGGGATGTACTCCGCCTCGGAGAGGTTCGCCGCAAAGGGCATCTTGGTGGACAGCCACCGCAGCGCGGGATTCGTAGGATACGGACGCGGATAGTTGCCGCTGGTGGCTGCGTGCCGCACGCGGAAGAAGCGCGCGGCCACGGGATCCAGGTCGTGCACGTAGAATTCGTAAAAGTCGCCGTCGCCGTCGATGAGCACGTGGCCCTGGAGAGGCTCCTCCGTAGCGACGTCGTAGCGGATGCAGTCGTGGGAGAAGTTGTCAAAGACTTCCATGGCGAGGAAGAAGCACGGCGAGGGGACGTACTGGTCCCATTCGAAGATGGAGCGGTTTATGATTTCGACCTTGTCCTTGTGGCCGCGGGATTCGGCGGTCGAGAGGAGGTGCTTGTTCTGCAGGGAGGCGAGGTTGCTGGAGATTTCGATGATGTTGAAGCGCGTGCGGGCGTAGACCTGGGGGTCTACTTCGCGGATGTAGTCGAGGATGTTGAGCATGAGGGTGCCTCTGCCGGCGCCCATTTCGTAGATGAGGAGGTCGTCGTAGGGGTAGGTCGTGAGGCGGTAGTTGGTGACGAGGTACCGCGCAATGGCTTCGCCGTAGTAGGGGCGGAAGAGCTCTGTGGGCGTGTGCCATAGCTGGCGGGTTGGGTTCTCGCCTTCGGTGTCGTCGAGGTTGTCTTCGAAGGTGGTGTAGCGGCGGCCGAGTTCGGATTGGAAGGCCAGATCGTCGCGGAGGGTGGTGAAGTCAAAGGGCTCGCCGGGGGAGAAGATGACGGCTTGTTTGGAGAAGTAGCCGTATGATGGGTTGTATAAGCTGTCTGATGGTGCTATTAGCATGATTGCCTTCCAGTGGACACATGAGGTTGCATGGGGAAATTGGACTGCATACCGTCGATAAAGTCACGGAGGAGCATCTTCACTTTTCGTGGCCGTTCCTTGCGCCTCTTGAGCTCCGACATGGAAATGTACGGATACTCGGCGAATTCCTCTCTTCGGTCTTCAGGGAGGAGGTTTGTTCTTTGCTGCCACCGGCTTTCATTTGACTTCATGCCGCGGTCTCGGGAGGCTCGTGTGGCATACGGACTTGACTGCTGGTATCTGTACCTGTACCCGCCGGTGGCTACGGCAGGGAGTCCATTGCGCAATTGATGCAGCCGTGCTTGACATCCTGCTGGACGATTGCGGAACAGCTGCCGGAAGAGCTGGGCCACAATGGGGGAGTCCATGGTACTTTCGGGGGGTGGACGGTGTGTAGCTTGAGCTCTCGTGATGGTGGCTTCGACCCGGAAATATAAATATTGTTGGTGTTTGGCAGTCTTGAAAGCTCCCGAATTGGGTGGGTCTTGAGTAAGTTTCACGTCACCTGATTGGTCCACTGCTGTTTTGTTCTGTAACAGGCACGGCCCAAATTCTTAGTCTCCCTCTTCTCCCAAACCTCATGACATCAGCTTCAATGGATATTTCAACAGCATATAAAATATTCTAAAGAATTCTTGGAAAAGTCTCACTTTTGGAGTGAAAACCTGAAGATTTACTGCCATAACTGAAATGCCCTCAAACCCACCGGCGAACCATGTCATTAAGTGATCATCCCAAGGTCTATGGCTCAGCAGCCGTCGCCTTGGCATTTACAGCCGGCATCGCCATCACACTCGGCTTCAAAGACTTATACCCGGACCTAGAATACCGTTATCAACACAAGCGTCGCCCTTCACAAGCCCGTCTCGGTGACGGCAGACGAAGCAGTTTGTTCTGGGGACAGCCACTAAAGCTAGAAGACCACGAGTCTCAACCACAATCGCCAACGCCCCAAGAGCCAGGCATTGGCATCGAAGCATGTATCGGCAACACGCCACTCATTGAAATCGAGTCTCTGTCCAGAGCAACAGGCAGAATCATACTCGCCAAAGCAGAGTTCCTAAACGGAGCCGGAAATAGCCCCAAGGACCGCGTAGCGTTGAACATGATTCGAGAGGCCGAGAAGGCAGGCCTGCTCGTGCCTCATCGCGGAGACACCATTTACGAAGGCACAGTCGGCAGCACGGGCATCTCACTCGCCACACTCGCCCGCGCAAAGGGGTACAAGGCGCACATTTGTATGCCCGACGACCAAGCGTTTGAGAAGTCAGACCTGCTTCACCATCTCGGCGCGACGGTTGAGCGCGTCGCCGTCGCCCCAATCACCAGCCCAGACCACTTTGTAAATCTGGCTCGTCGGAGGGCAGAAGCTCACACTGCTAACTCCACAGACGGAAGTAGGGGGTTCTTTGCGAATCAGTTTGAGAGCGAGGCGAATTGGCATGCGCATCTCAAAGCTACGGGACCGGAAGTCTGGAAACAGACGGATGGTGATCTCGACGCTTTTGTAGCTGGCGCGGGAACTGGAGGCACGATATCTGGTGTGGCGCGGTATTTGAAACTCGAAGCCAAGGCGAGCACCGTCAAGATTGTTCTTGCGGATCCTCAAGGCAGTGGGCTGTTTAATAAGGTTAAGCACGGTGTGATGTACTCCAACACCGAGAGGGAGGGCACCCGTCGCAGACAGCAGGTTGATTCGATGGTGGAAGGGATTGGGATCAACCGCGTGACGGAAAACTTTGAAGCCGGGCGGGATTTGATTGACGATGCGGTAAAAGTGACGGATGAGCAGGCGTGTCGCATGGCGAGGTGGTTGGTTGAGAATGACGGCATCTTTGTGGGTAGCAGTAGCAGTGTCAACTGTGTTGCGGCGGTGGTTACGGCCATGGAACTACCGGAAGGAAGTAGAGTTGTTACGATGCTATGTGACTCAGGGACGAGACACTTGAGTAAGTTTTGGAAAAGAATCAAGGAGATGGGCCTGGAGGATGAGGAGGCGACTGATTTGTTTGATGAGCTTGGTTTATCCAAGTAGGGGGATATGATGCCACGTTTTATGATTCTCCCATGTACACTAGACAAATACGTCGAGGCAAACTCTCAATCAAGATAACCAAGGAATAGCTGTATGGCATAATTGTATAATCTACGCACTATTTGCGTCCCATTCGCAAGAGCAACTCTCCATGCCTAGGGATCCCTAAACGGTTACTCGCGTCTCATATTCCCCGAAAATCCACAGCAAACTGTCCCCTCCTCCCAGTCATGTACAAAGCAAAAAGTATAGCGCAGGAAATAATGTCTGAACTGGTGTATAGCCTCCATAACTCCCATTCCGATTGTATCGTCATCTGTAGACGGCCCTCACTCCAAAATGCAAAACAAAGACCTAAAATTTGTAGCGCGAATCGAAACGCCGGCTTTCTCTCCCAACCCCATGTTTTCACCTGCCGCTCCGGTACCTCTCGTGATTAAATGTTTTACAGCCAGGTGGGAATCCACAGCTTGCATCTAAGAAAACTGAATCGCAAGTGTTAGCACAAAGATCTCATATCTTGAACGGCAGTCAAGCCAGGAAACTTACCTTCCATCTGTGGCCGCAATTCATGCACTCGCAAAACGTCGTCATCGGTTCATCTGCACTTCGCGTCTGAGCCTGCGTATAGCTGACCTTCTTCATCTTGCAGCGAGAGCACTCGAGACTGTCGCTGATACTCTTCTCCGCCATGGGGACCTGCGCCTTCTTCATGTTCTCCTTCTGCAGCTCGAGTTCCGTCTTGCGCTGGTCTTCACTCTTGAGTTCCTCATCCGTCATAGTGGCAAACTTCTCTGGCGTGATGCCTCCCGACATGACGCGCTTGCCAAGATCCTTGTTCGACTTGGTCTTGAGATTCGAGAAGAGGGAGCGGATCTTCTTCTTGTAGCCCTCGCCCTCTTCCTGCTTGAAAAAGACGTAAACGGCGTGCTCGACGGCAACAGCCTTGACCAGCACATCGGTAGCTGGCTCGGTTGATCTGAATGCAAGACCGTTGTAGATGAGCCCGATGCAGTTGTCTCGAACGCTTGATCCGGTTCGCTTGATCTCGACCTTGTCTGCTTTGAAGTTTCGTTTCTCGGGGTCGCCTATGAAGACCTCTTTCGAGCCGCCAATTGAGCTAGCTGGCGGTACTGGCGACGAGGCTGGAACGGATGCCGGTGAACCCATTTTGGATTTCTGCGCCCTTGAGGCCTTTTCTTGTTCGACGAGTTTCTTCCATTTGATGACGAGTTCGGCGGCGGATCTTGCGATTTCCTTGTTGGGGTTTGCTCGGAGCTTTGCGACGAAAACGCCAGCTTTTGTGGCCTGGTGGGAACAAGTTAGCCATGTATTGGAGAAGGGTGTAGTGCATAATCGTGGGAAGGCGAGCAAGGTTGGGGCAGAAAATCGTAGTATCGTCCACATAGATCCATCCGCAATAGAGTGGTGTAAGTGACGTAGGGCGTCCATCATAGCACGCCCACTAGTCCTATCAATTATCAAACAAAATTGGCATGCGGCTTACCCTCAGCATCTCCTCGGTCGGCTTGGCATCCTTCTTAAGGGTTTCGAGCAACTTGATGGCATTCTCGGGCGGTTCATTCGCAGCAACTGACTTGGTCAGAGCCTTTACCCGCGACTCCAGCTCTCGTTGATCCATGGCGACGGCGAAAAATCGTCGATG